>NC_142043.1:4471359-4782859 GCF_982192425.1 Myodes glareolus | reverse complement strand
TACACAGTGTAAACAAAACTTGGTACAATGTCAGGGAGCACAAAAAGCAAGACTGCTGAGTAGAAAATCAAGGCAGAAAGCAGTTACATAGTAGACCTAGTTCATTTTATAAAGTGTCACTGCAGCTACTTTTTTGCAGCCTAGTAGGTGATATCACATTCTCTATTTTAGCTGAGTGCTGTTCATGGAGATTAGGTCTGCAATGTTCAGGAATGATAAGTTGAAACTTTTCATATTTATTTATTCCTTTATTATAAAGGAAACATATCATTGACCTTTTATATGGAAAAGTTTCCAGAGAGTGAGCCTTGTTTACCATGTGACTTTAGAAACAACTTCTTTACAACAATGACTCAACAGACTTAAGAAGCTTTGAAGGTGGTCTACAAAGGATGAGCATCCATAAATATTTTATCAGAAGACTTAAGTCTCAAGGAAAAGAATGAAGGTAATCACTCCTGGATACTTTAGGAACTCAGCATCAAGAAATGTTCATAGTTTAAAAAGTATTGATCCACAAAAGAGCAGAGGTACAAAGGCAGTGACATAAGGGCACTTGGCTTGGATAATTCACATTGAAGTGCTTGCTCTTGATTCAGCTGCGAGGCCTTAGGAAGGTCATGTCTATTTTTAGTATCCCACCTCCGCTTTTCTGGGGTGACAGGATCATATCTGTGGTCTTCTTCATCTTGGCTATTCTAAAATGTTCTAGATTTTATATCACTTTACTATGCTTGATTTTTAACTGATATACCACTAGAGTGGCACTGGTCCCTTGGTGACTAGCTCATAGGATAACTTTCAGTATGTTTGAAGCAAATGCACAATGTTGATAGAGATGTCTGTTCTGTCCAGTTCCACAGCTGTTCAGTCTCAAAGAAACATACAGAGGCCTACATTAGTTATAAACTGGTTGGCCAATTAGCTCAGGTTCCTTATTACCGCTTACATCCTACATTAACCCATAATTCCTGTTTGTGTTAGCCATGTGGCTTGGTGCCTTTTATCAGTGAGGCATTCTCATCTTGTGTCCTCTGTGTCTGGATGACTACTGCAAACTGAGTCTTTCTTCTTCTTCCCAGAATTCTCCTGTTCTCATCATTCCATCTCTACTTTCTGCCTGTAGCTCTGCCTATACTTCTTACGTGGCTACTGACCAATCAGCATTTTATTAAAACAATACAAGTGACACTGTACAAGACCATGGTCCCACAATACGTCCCCCCCGCATTTTGGGGGGAATGTAGGCATAGTTTTCCATGCTATTTCCTGCTGATTGAGGGCACTGATAAAGTCTTAATTGGAGTACCCTGTGAGTCTTGATCATCTCAGCCAGCAGTCTTGAAATTGGTCTGGACTCCAACAGAGGTCCTCTGAAATGTTGCATAATCTGTATCATCCACTCCTATTGGAGATTCTTCAGGGGGTCTTCACTGATCAGATGTGATTTTTTTTAACCCAGAATGAATCAACAGCCTCTCATTTCCTGTGGAAACAAAAGAAAAACCTCTTCTCCATAGTAGCATATCTTTTGACTTAAATGTAAAGTCAAAGCATTTAATCCAGCAGCATTTGAAATCAAATGTCTTTTAGCAGCTGTTGTTCCTTCCTCAGCCATCAAGTAATTTAAAGACAACACAATAACATATAGTATCCAGATTCTCTGTGTATTTTCCATATTTACATGGCTTTATTTTAAACTCTATTTGTTTTATTTTTATTTTTAATTTTTTTGAGAACAGGGTTTCTCTGTGTATCTTTGGCTGTCCTGGAACTCACTCCATAGACCAGGCTGCCCTCGAACTCACAGAGATTCACCTGCCTCTGCCTCCCAAGTGCTGGGATTAAAGGTGTGTGCCACCACACCCAGACTAGAATTGCTTGTGGGCTTCCATGCCCACCTAACATTTAGCTAGGTTCTGGGAATCTAAACACTGGTCTTGCTTTCCTGCAAGAACTTTGACTGGTATATCATCTCTCCAGCTCTAAAAAAGGTTATTTGCTGAACCTGGCACTATGCTGAAAGCTAACAAGCCCCTGTGATTGTCCTGCCTCGACACCCCCACAGTGCTGTGATTATACCTTATGACCCTTGTATACATATGGCTGTAAACATTTGACCTTTCTTGTTTTTTCACATGGGTGTCACTGTGTTGAACACAATCCTCTTGTTTGCACAGGAAGTGCAATGACCTGTTGAACTCTCTTCCCAGATCAGGTTCAATTTTTCAAAGGCGTATTCTGAATCCTATTTTAAAAGTTTATTCTGAATGCAGACCACATTCAATTGTAAGTCAAAGGAAATGGAGATCTGGAGTCAAAGAGAGTAAGTATTCATTCAGGGTACAAGACTTAATTTAGAATGATCTTAGGATATGTGTTCATGGTGTGCAATATTTTACTACTTTATTGAAACCAAGTGCCTGTGTAGCCTTAGAATTTGGTGTCAGAAAAGATTGTATTCTGCTATCACTCAGAAGCTCATTTCTTCTGCAAGGCAATGCCTCAGAGTCTGTTTACATCACAGACTGATTGACTGCTTAAAACGTGCTTCTGCCTCTTTATAATACATGATTTTTGCCATTCTATTGCATTTTGAGCCTGATTATTAAAGCTATACATCCAAAAATATACAACACCATCAAAATAATTTGAGAATTATTCCAGACTTCATTCTAATAATTCTATTACTCATATTATATTGTATTTGTAAGGTTTAATCCATGTGTAAATAACTTAACAATAGGAAGATTGCTTTACAAGCTCAGAGTTTGATTAAAAAATAAGGGAGGTATTCTAACCTTTGGCCCCTCACCAGACTCCAGAGAAACCCCCTACCCCATGCCATGCAGCCAAAGGCACCAACTAGGAACCTACCTGCTCAGCACAGCACCAGGGTGACCTAAGTGGGACCAGGAGACCTATATGCAGGCCTGGGGCTATCTGCTCCATGTTCCAAGAAGACTATACAGGCCCATCTGGTACCTTACTGCACCAGCCAGATGAACACTATTTATGGAATATTCCTTTACATTGTGTGAATATGTCATTGAGGTTGGTTTAATAAAGAAGCTGACTGGCCAACAGCTGGGCATGGTAAGGTTAGGTGGGAAACCTGAATTGAGCATATTGGGAAGAAGAAGAGTAGAGTGAGAGAAGTCACCAGCCAGACACGAAGAAGAAACAGTATGTGCAAATTGAAAAAGAGTAAGTTGAAAAGTAATTCCATATGGCAGAATATAGATTAATAGACATGGGTTCATTTAAGTTGTAAGAGTTAGTTAGACTTCTAGCAGAGGGCCAACGGAGGGCTAAATTTGCTTCTGGCCTGCGGCAGGGGCCCGGCAAGGAGGAGCTTAGACTTTCCCTGACCCCATGGACTCCCAGGTCACCCTGCAGTGGTGGCTCCACCCTGCTAAGCTCTCCCGCCTGCCATCCCAGCTTCCATCCAGGTACAAATTCCTATATTTCTCCCTTCCCACTGGGGCCATAAAATTTCCCCAGCTCAGCTGCCTTGTCCGCTGGGCCTGCACTGTAGGTGCATCCCGGAAAGAGGGAGTGCCTGAGCTTCAAAAGCCTGCCTGAGGAAAGGTGGGCATTCTGTCAGTGAAGTCCCTGCCCAACAAGGGAACCTGACCCAGTACCAGAAGTTCCAATAGAGAGCATTTGAACGAAGAGATGGGCAGAAGCCAAGGCAAGACCTCGTCCAACAATCTGAAAAACAACATGAAAACACCAGATCCCAACGACCCTACAATAGAAGGACTTGAACACCTTAACCCAGAAGAAGTGGAAAAAAGTGCCATTATGAAAGCAATAGAGTCCCTTAAACAGGATATGAATAACTCCCTTAAAGAATTGGGTGAGAAGTATAACAAAAAGTTTGAAGAAATGAGTATAGAAATGCATGAGAAATATAACAAAAAGTTTGAAGAAATAAGTAAATCTGTGAATGATACCCTGAGAAACCAAGAAAAAACAATCAAACAGGTAAAGGAAACAGTTCAAGAATTGAAAACTGAAATGGAGGCAATGAAGAAAACACAAACCGAGAACCGGATGGATATGGAAAACCTAGGTAAACGAACGGAGACTTCAGAATCAAGCATAACCAATAGAATACAAGAGATAGAAGAACGAATCTCAGATTCTGAAGATACCATTGAGAAAATAAATGCTCTGGTCAAAGAAAATGGCAAATCCAACAAATTCTTTTCACAAAACATTCAGGAAATCTGGGACACAATAAAAAAACCAAATCTGAGAATAATAGGGATTGAAGAAAGAGAAGAACTGCAGATCAAAGGCCCAGAAAATATATTTAACAAAATTATAGAAGAAAACTTTCCCAATCTAAAGAACAATATTCCTATGAAGGTTCAAGAAGCATACAGAACACCGAATAGACTGGATCAAAAAAAAAAAAGTCCCCTCGCCATATAATAATCAAAACACAAAACATACAGATTAAAGAAAGAATATTAAGAGCTGCAAAGGAAAAAGGTCAAGTGACTTATAAAGGTAAACCTATCAGGCTTACACCAGATTTCTCTATGGAAACCATGAAAGCCAGAAAGGCCTGGATAGAGGTACTGCAGAAACTAAGAGACCATGGATGCAAACCCAGACTACTATCCTCAGCCAAGCTATCGTTCATTATCAACGGAGAAAACAAAATATTCCAGGATAAAAATAAATTTAAACAATTCGTAGCCACAAATCCAGCCTTACAGAAAGTAATAGAAGGAAAATCACAACCCAAGGAATCCAACATTGCCATCACTGCCTACAATAACCCAGACATCTAGTGACCCTTCACAACCACAACTCAAAGAAGAGAAACACACAAACTCTACTACACACACACACACACACACACACACACACACACACAAAAATAATAAACGGAATCAACAACCACTGGTCATTAATATCACTTAATATTAATGGTCTCAACTCACCTATAAAAAGGCACAGACTTAGAGACTGGATAAGAAAACAGGATCCAACATTCTGCTGCTTACAAGAAACAGACCTCAACCACAAAGATACACATCTACTCAGAGTAAAGGGTTGGGAAAAGGTTTTCCAGCAAACGGACCTAAGAAACAAGCTGGTGTGGCCATTCTAATATCTAACAAAATTGACCTCAAACTAAAATCAATCAGAAGAGATGGAGATGGACATTTCATACTCATAACAGGAACAATTAATCAGGAGAAAGCCTCAATCCTGAATATCTATGCCCCTAATATAAAAGCACCCACTTATGTAAAAGAAAAACTTTTAGAACTCAAGGCAGTCATCAAACCACACACACTAATAGTAGGAGACTTCAACACACCTCTCTCACCAATGGACAGGTGAATCAAACAGAAACTCAACAGAGAAATAGGAGAATTGCTAGATGTAATGAATCAAATGGACTTAACAGATATCTATAGAACATTCCACCCAAAAAGGAAAGAATATACCTTCTTCTCTGCAGCTCATGGAACCTTCTCAAAAATTGACCACATACTCGGTAACAAAGGAAACTTACACAGATACAAAAAAATATTAGTAACCACCTGTGTCTTGTCGGATCACCACAGAATAAAGTTAGAATTCAATAACAATTCGAACACCAGAAAGCCTACAAACGCATGTAAGTTCAACAGTCAATTACTGAATCATCCCTGGGTCAAGGAAAAAATAAAGAAAGACATTAAAGTCTTCCTTGAATTTAATGAAAATAAAGACACAACATACTCAAACCTATGGGACACAATGAAAGCAGTGCTAAGAGGAAAGTTCATAGCACTAAATGCCCAATTAAAGAAAACGGAAAAAGCACATATTGGAGACTTAACAGCACACCTAAAAGTTCTGGAAAAAAACAAAGCAGAATCTCCCAGGAGGAGTAGAAGATTGGAAATAATCAAACTGAGGGCTGAAATCAACAAAATAGAAACACAGAAAACAATCCAAAAAATCAACGAAACAAAAAGTTGGTTCTTGGAGAAAATCAACAAGATTGACAAACCCCTAGCCAAATTAATCAAACGGCAGAGAGAGAACATTCAAATTAATAAGATCAGAAATGAAAAGGGGGACATAACAACAGACATAGTGGAAATTCAGAGAATCATTAGATTTTACTACGAGAGTTTATATGCCACAAAGTTGGAAAATGTACAAGAAATGGATTGGTTTTTAGATAAATACCATTTACCAAAGTTAAATCAAGACCAGGTGAACAATCTAAATAGACCTGTTAGTTGCGAAGAATTAGAAGTCGTTATCAAAAACCTCCCAACCAAGAAAAGCCCAGGGCCAGATGGTTTCAATGCAGAATTCTACCAGAACTTCCAGGAAGAGCTGATACCTATACTCCTTAAGGTATTTCACAATATAGAAACAGAAGAATCATTGCCAAACTCTTTTTATGAAGCTACAGTTACCCTGATACCAAAACCACATAAAGACACAACCAAGAAAAAGAATTACAGACCAATCTCACTCATGAACATTGACGCTAAAATACTCAATAAAATACTAGCAAACTGAATCCAAGAATACATTAGAAAAATTATCCATTATGATCAAGTGGGCTTCATCCCAGAGATGCAGGGCTGGTTCAACATACGCAAACCTATCAATGGAATCCATCATATAAATAAGCTGAAAGAAAAAAACCACATGATCATTTCATTGGATGCTGAAAAAGCATTTGACAAAATTCAACACCCCTTTATGATAAAGGTGTTGGAGAGATTGGGTATATGAGGATCATACCTAAATATAATAAAAGCAATATATAGTAAGCCGACAGCTAACATCAAATTGAACGGAGAGAAACTCAAAGCCATTCCACTAAAATCAGGAACACGACAAGGCTGTCTACTCAGTCCATACCTCTTCAATATAATGCTTGAAGTTCTAGCAATAGCAATAAGCCAACATAAGGGGATCAAGGGGATTCGTATTGGAAAGATGAAGTTTAACTTTTGTTATTTGCAGACGACATGATAGTGTACATAAGCGACCCCAAAAACTCTACCAAGGAACTCCTACAGTTGATAAACACCTTTAGTAATGTGGCAGGATACAAGATCAACTCCAAAAAATCGGTTGCCCTCCTATAAACAAAGGATAAAGAAGCAGAGAGTGAAATCAGAGAAACATCACCTTTCATGATAGCCACAAATAGCATAAAATATTTTGGGGTAACTCTAACCAAGGAAGTGAAAGACCTATTTGACAAGAACTTTAAGGTTTTGAAGAAAGAAATTGAGGAGGATACCAGAAAATGGAAAGACCTCCCCTGCTCTTGGATTGGGAGAATCAACATAGTAAAAATGGCAATTCTACCAAAAGCAAACTATAGATTCAATGCAATTCCCATCAAAATCCCATCAAACTTCTTCACAGACCTTGAGAGAACAATAATCAAGTTTATATGGCAAAACAAAAAACCAAGGATAGCCAAAACAATCTTATACAATAAAGGAACTTCTGGAGGCATTACCATCCCCGACTTCAAACTCTATTACAGAGCAACAGTATTGAAAACAGCTTGGTATTGGCATAAGAACAGAGAAGTCGACCTATGGAATTGAATAGAAGACCCTGGTATTAACCCACAAACGTATGAACACCTGATATTTGACAAGGGAGCTAAAGGTATACAATGGAAGAAGGAAAGCATCTTTAACAAATGGTGCTGGCATAACTGGATGTCAACCTGTAGAAGAATGAAAATAGATCCATATCTATCACCATGCACAAAACTCAGGTCCAAATGGATTAAAGACATCAACATTAATCTGACCACTTTGAACCTGATAGAAGAGAAAGTGGGAAGTAGTCTACAAGATATAGGCACAGGAGACCACTTCCTAAGCAGAACCCCAAGAGCGCAGACAGTAAAAGAAACAATGAATAAATGGGACCTCCTGAAACTGTGAAGCTTCTGTAAAGCAAAGGACACTGACATTAAGACAAAAAGGCAACCTACTGAATGGGAGAAGATCTTCACCAACCCCACATCAGACAAAGGTCTGATCTCCAAAATATATAAAGAACTCAAGAAACTAGACTTTAAAATTCTAATTAACCCAATTTAAAAATGGGGTGCTGATCTGAACAGAGAATTCTCAACAGAAGAACTTCGAATGGCCAAAAGACACTTAAGGTCATGCTCAACCTCCTTAGCGATCAGGGAAATGCAAATCAAAACAACTTTGAGATATCATCTTACACATGTCAGAATAGCCAAACTCAAAAACACCAATGATAGCCTATGCTGGAGAGGATGTGGAATGAGGGGAACACTCATCCATTGTTGGTGGGAATGCAAACTTGTGCAGCCACTGTGGAAATCAGTGTGGCGGTTTCTCAGGAAACTGGGAGTCAACCTCCCTCAGGACCCAGCAATTCCACTCTTGGGAATATACCCAAGAGATGCCCTAACATACTACAAAAGCATTTGTTCAACTATGTTCATAGCAGCACTATTTGTAATAGCCAGAACCTGGAAACAACCTAGGTGCCCCTCACTAGAAGAATGGTTAAAGAAGGTGTGGAACATATACACATTAGAGTTTTACTCAGCGGTAAAAAACAATGACATCTTGAATTTTGCATGCAAATGGATGGAAGTAGAAAACGCTGTACTGAGTGAGGTAAGCCAGACCCCAAAAGAGGAATATGGTATGTATTCACTCATAAGTGGATTCTAATCATAATTAAAGGTCTTTGAGCCTATTATTCGTGATCCTAGAGAAGCTAAATAAGAAGGTGAACCTGATGAAAATCATGTAGCTATCCTCCTGGAGATTGGAAACAGACAAGAGTCCCAGGTAACCTCGGGTGCTTGGGGTGGGGACGGTTGTTGGAAGGGGAGAGGGTTAGAGAGAAGGGAGTAGGGGAGGAATGGGGAAAGCTCGGTGGACTGGAATGGGGGGGAGGGAGGAAGGATGGATATGGGATCAGGGAAGAATATATTTCAACTAAGGGAGTCATCTTAGGGTTTACAGGAGACTTGATTATAAATGGGATTCCAGGTCCAAGGAGAGATCCCCAGATTGTTTTCTGGATAGAAGAGAAGGTGCTTGAAATGGCCTTGGCCTATAACCATACTGATGAATATTTTGCTTATCACCATAGAATCTTCATCTGGCGATGGATGGAGATAGAGACAGAGATCCACATCGTAACACTGAACTTAACTCCCTAGGTCCAAACGAGAAGCAGAAGGAAAGAGAATGTGAGCAAAGGAGGCAAGATCAGAGGGAACCTTCATCCGACGATGGATGGCGATACAGAGGGAGACCCACATTGGAGCAAGGTCCAAATGAGGAGCAGAAGGACGAAGAAAATGAAAAAGAAATAAGGACTACGAGGGATGCGATCACCCACTGATACAAGGGGACAAATCTAATGAGAGTTCACCAAGGCCAGTTGGACTGGGACTGAATGAGCATGTGATCCAACCACATTCTCTGAATGTGGCTGGCCTGGAGTCTTTCTGAAAAGCCATTGACAATGACACTGGGACTTGTTTCCTCTGCATATACTGGATTTTTGGGATCCAGTCTGTTTGGATACTCACCTTCTTGGACCTGGAGGGAGGGGGGAGGAACTTGAGCTTCCCACAGGGCAGGAAGCCCTGACTGCTCTTAGGGATGGAGAAGGAGGAGGAGAGGGAGTGCGGATAATGGGAGGGTATTGGGAAGAGGGGAGGAAGTTTAAACTTTTATAATTTAATAAAATTTGAAAAAAAAGTAATAAAAAAGACTTAGTTAGTAATAAGCCTGAGTTATTGGCCAAACAATTATAATTAATATTTAGTCTCCATGTCAGTTAGTTGGGAACTGGCAGGTGGAAAAGACTGACTGTAACTATTACTGTGAGTAGGGATACAGTATGGTAGTTTATGAGAGAGAGAGAGAGAGAGAGAGAGAGAGAGAGAGAGAGAGAGAGAGAGAATGGTTTGAGTCCTGTGGACAAAAGCATATCTGAAGGAAGGGAGTGGGTTGAGAAGGTGATGACCCCTTGACCAGAGGCAGCACATGAGAAAGTGAGACCTGCACTTTGTCCAGGCAGCATAGCAGAGATCACCGTATTGATGAGAGCACAGGTGAACCAACCCTGAGAATGTGAGCGTGGGATACCTAGCCCCACCCCTCATCTGCCACACAGAGACATAGGTTGGGAAGAGATGCCCCTCAGCCCACCATCAATGCTTAAGGCAGGTAGGAGAGTTGACTGTGAGGTAACAATAATGGGAAAGATTTCCCTGCTTCTCACAATCTTCAACACTTGGGAGAGCAGACCCTGTAATTTATCATGGCTGTACAATAGAGCCAACACTGTTAGCAGAGGGGTTGGTGAGCCAGCTCCAAAGTTATGAGCTTGGGAGAGACATCTCCATTTCTCATCTGTCTTGTGGTAACATGGCTGGGGAATGATTCTCTGCCCCAGCCCCTAACAATTGAGAGCTGGCCCTGTGGTCATAAGAACAGAATAGCTCTCCCTGACACACACCAGCTGCAACACTCAGGAGAGCAGGCCATGCACCTTGCCAGGCCAGCACAACAAAGACAACCCTGTTGGGGGCAGGTATCATGAGCCAGTCCTGAAGTTGTATCGGAGAGCTGTTTCCACTTCTCATTGATCTTGGGGTGGCAAAGGTGAAGGAATGATACCCTCTCATTCCCATCAATGTCTAAGGTAAATCGGAGAGCTGGCCTGTGGACATAAGTGTGGGAGAGCCAAGAGTATTAGTACAGTTGTGGCTGAGTAAGCCCTGAAGCTGTGAGCATTTCACATCTGGTGGACCAACCTTACGGCTACCTAGACTCAGACCCAAATTATGGCTAGGCCTCCTCCATCATCCTTTGTCCCATCTATTATATATTGGAGCACAGAAAGGGACCTGACCTGCAGACCCAAGGTTTCAGGATCTCCACAACACAGGGTAACAACAGGAAATCCAAAAGGAGCTGTAGCAAGGATCCAGCATCGATAGTGTAGCAGAAAACAGAGGTCTTGAAACCAGACCAATGACTCTTTGCAATGAATACTTGCAAACAAAGATACATAAACAAAGGGGTGTAGTATGACACAGTGAGGCTTTCGTGAGGAGATTTTTAAGTTTTAAGTTTTAAGAGCTCAGATGCCATACAACTGAGGTGGCCAGTGAGCATAGTAACTGTTAGGAGGTGAAGGCAGGCTGATCAAATGCAGGCTGATCAAATGCCGAGTCACAGAAAAATACTGTGCACTGGAGAATTTCCCTAGAAATTTCCCTGAGCATTAAATTTCAAGGCAGAGAGACATAAACTGTGGGAGATAAATGAGTTCAGAAAGACTGAGGCACAATGAGAAGTTGCAGGATCCAAGTGGGGAGTGACTTTGAGGGAGACAAAACAGAGACATCAACTCACTTGCAAGATGTTCCATGGGTTCCCTCAAGATATGGTAAAGTACCTTGAACCAGGGTTGTAAACAGGTGGCAATAGCGAAGGGTGTTGCAAATACATTCAGTAGAAAACAGAAGCTCAAAGAATCAGTGCAATTGAGTGCAGTGACACACATGTGCAATCTTGCCATCAAAGGTGGAAGTAAGAATCAGAACGTCAAGCTTGTTCTTGGCTACATTAGAAATTCAAGACTAGCCTAAGCTGCATGAAACCTTGTCTCAAAAGACAAAAAATGAAAAAGCAGAGAAATAAAAAAACAAGGATTCAATGCGTATTTAGAATTAAGATACAGAATGAGAGGCTCCTTGGGGTCTATCAAAGGTGGCAGATGTGAGAGGTAGAGCAACAGCAGCCCTACAGCTGGATGCCGGAGCCATAGGAGATTTCCAGGTTTTGAGTAAAGGTCTGGAAAGTGCACTCGTGGTGGAGACACTTATGAGAACTAGGTGGGCATTAGAAGTCCTGTCTGCAGCATCTGTGAACCCAAAGGAAGGGGATGAAAAAAATATGTGACCAAGAAAGGCTTTTCTTTCCCCCCTTTCTCCCTTCCTCCGTCCCTCTGTCCCTCCTTCCCTCCCCCTCTCTCTCTCTCTCTCTCTCTCTCTCTCTCTCTCTCTCTCTCTCTCTCTCTTTTAGGGCGGTTTATATGAAAGGGATTCTCTGTGTAGCTTTGGAGTCTGTCCTGGAACTTGCTTTGTAGACAAGGCTGTCATTGAACTCACAGAGATCCACCAACCTCTGCCTTCTGAGAACTGGGATTAAAGGTGTCAGATTAAAGGTGCCCAGTCAGAAACGGGTTTTCTGTACCAAGCCAGAAAGTATGATGTCTTAGAAGTTTGTGAAGCAAAAAATATTCGAGAAGCAACTAAGTGACAATATTAAGCATATCAAAACAAAACAACCCAGAAATATTTGAATTGAAATATCTTCAATTTATTTAAAAACATAAGGTCTTACTGACTTAAAAGGACATATCTTGATAGGATGGTTGAAGACACAGATGGGAATGGCAATAAATGAAGATGCACAGTCTGTCTTTGAGTAACCTTTCATGTGAAAAGAAGATGCAAGTTCATACCAATCAAGGATAGGCATCTTCATGATTAATGGTCTGAGGGAAGGAACCAGCAAAAATGGGGAGTGAAGTTGTGGGATATCAGGGCAAGAATAGATTCTGAAAGCAATTTACCAGAGTGTGGTGGGGTTGGCTCTGTGATATTTGTTTGTGTACAAAATCTCACTCTATAACTTAGCATGGGTTTGAACTCATGACCCTTCCGCCTCAGTCTTTCATGTGTTGGGATTAAAGGCATTCACTAATATAGATACAGAGCCATTAATCTGTATCTGAGAAGAACCAGGCTCTAAAGAAAAACAAATAGGATGGGGAAGCTGGCATTGTAGAAGACAAAGACTAGACAGGATGGGAAGAACTATAAACTCTGAGAGATTAGGAAAATAAGGGTAATTAATGTAGAATTCCCATGAGTGTGGGATTTTATTTTTTTTAAGATTTATTTATTTATTACATATACAGTGTAATATGAAGAGGGCATCAGATCTCATTACAGATGGTTGAGAGCCACCATGTGGTTGCTGGGAATTGAACTCAGGACCTCTGGAAGAGCAACCAGTGCTCTTAACTGCTGAGCCATCTCTCCAGCCGAGTGTGGGATTCTAGACATTTTTAAATTACACTTTTTATTGGCTTTATCAATCATGATCCAATTAATGAATTTCATTATATTTCATACCTATGCATTATGATACTTTATTCATATTCCTCTCCCCCTACACACAGAACCTTCTCATGGCTCCACCTTCTATTTGAGAGACTAGAGTAGAGGGATTTATATCCCCTATACTGAAGAGGTACAGGATACATACTATAGAACTTATTATGAGAGGATGCCTTCACAGGGCCCTTGTGATTGGACTTAATGAGAGAGTGATGAGACTTAATGACTTTCACTCTTTAAGTAGGTTCAGCATCGTGGAATAGGAGTAAGGCATGGGATGTAATTTGATCCAGTGACTGAACTCTTATAAAAATTGTTCAAGAATCAAGGATGCTGCTGGATAAATTCCTGTACATTCAGGAATCCACTACCCAACAATCATCTCAGATTTATTAACGAACTTCTTAAAATGTACAGATAAACCAAAGTAATAGTTTTCTATATTTATTGAGTCCATACAGTAATTTCGCAACTACTATGTTTGCTTTTCACACTTAGCTCACTGACTTATCACAGAATTATATGTAGGTGGTTGTTCTGGCAGCAGATACTAGAGTCTGCTCATAGCTAGCCCAATGCTGATGTTCAGGCAGCTTGCTTCTTTTTCCATTTTTGTTCAGTCCTGAACCCTAGCCTATCAAGATGGTGACATTAACATTCAGCATGAGTCTCCCCACATTTGGTTAATCTAGAACTGCTCTAACACACACACACACACACACACACACACACACACACACACAAACAGAGAGAGAGAGAGAGAGAGAGAGAGAGAGAGAGAGAGAGAGAGAGAGGACTCACTAGTGGCATTTCCTACGCTAACCAATAGACTAACAAAATTAACTATCACAAGGGTGCTATGAATGCCTTCTTACATTCTTAAAGATGAGATTGGCTGGAACCCAAGTACATACTTATTCCATACATGCTTATTCCTCTTCCTCCCTTTATCTCTCTCTCTCTCTCTCTCTCTCTCTCTCTCTCTCTCTCTTCCTTTCTTTTTTCCCTTCCATCCTTCCTTGCCCCCTTTCTTTTTTTCTTCCCCCTCTCCTTCTGCCTTCTTTCTTTCTTCCCCCTCTCTCCCTCTCTCTCTCATTCTCTCCATATACCTTTCTCTCTTCTTCAGAGATATTCCTCAAAGAGCCCTTCAAATAAATAACACAGACAATTGCTTGGTAGAATCAGAAGAACAGGTGTTCCAGTATTTTTTTTTAATTTTTGTTTTTTGTTTGATGACAGCAAGGGAGACTTCTGTTTAAGCATGTGCAATGAGGAGATCGTCATTAGTTTCCCCTAGTCTGGACACCAGATTGTACTAGTTTGAATGGATCTTTGCTACTGCAGAATCGTCATCTTACCACCCTAACGATTCAGAAAGTAAAAGCAGAACACAGCAGTGGACCAGAGGCTATAAATGCCTCCTCATTTTCCTTATTTGCACTCATCTGAGTGCAAATAAGGGTTTTAGAAACTGGTTGTCCAGTGATGGAAGTCAGGTCTCCAACAGTGCTCTCAAATCCAAGGACTTTCCATGACCATGTTAGACCATGTTAGACATCTTTAGCTGATCTTTAATTGTCTTGTTTAAGGTGAGTGACCTAGAATTTCTTTCAATGTAGAATGACACATAGTTACTATGAAATTTTCAAAATTTTAATTAGGCATGAGAGCTGACCACTGTTCATGCCATGGATCTTGTTTGTGGCTATTGTTTGTAGCTGTTTGAAGTCAGAAATTGGAAAATATAAGCTGATTGACTCCAAATTCACTCTTTAAAGTGCACAACCACTCAGTGCAAAAGTCGGTAGTATTTTATTTGAACAACTTTGTATTAGGAGTTTGTGCAGGTCAATTTTCATTTTCAACTTGATTGGTTTTGGCTTGCTCTTAGGGTATTTTTAGAGCTATCCCTTCTCAGTGGCATCATAACACAGGCTAAAGCCTCAGACAATATATTATTGGAAAGGAAACACTGTATGACTTTATTTGGAGAGACAGAGAACACAAAACAGATCCCAGAAACCACTTTATCCATGTCTACCTCAGTGAACCTACAAGAGGACCCATGCAGCTGTGTCACCCAGAAGCAGCCTACTTAGCCTTGATAGTGAGAAAATTTGTATCCCTGCTGGCATCTTGGTGGGCAGAGGGTTTCTTGCAAGAAACTCAGCTTCCAAGATACTGCAAAATATGATTTGTGCTTGAATTCAGAGGCATTTGAGGCACTGTCTGTGAGTCAATTGGTGAATTTTGCTCATGTAAGTTTTACCTACGGTCTTCCACATTTTAACATATCTAGTGCTCTGGTTGCAGGACTTTTGTGCCTTATCTACAGTTTGGAGTCCAAAATATGATCCATGTATAAATATGACCTGTCCATAAGGGCTTTAGGTTGTCTATATTATGGAGCTATAACATAGCATTGTTTAGGCTGTAGAGAAATAATCCCTGCAGTGGAGAAGGGTTTACAATAAAATGAGTTGGTGTTCTTTTGGTCCAACTTTTCTAAGCAAAAGATAAGCTTGGGACAGGTGACAAAACACCTGCCTCTAGGGATTGATTTCAATCTTAGATCTGAAGGTGACAAAATACAATTCTGAGAATTAAGAGTGCTTAAACTTCCAATGTGGTCACATTCTAATGGTGCAGTTGGTCTCAGGTGCTGCAATCAGTGAGCAGGAATAGCAGGAGTTTTTTGAGTCGAGCCTAGAGATGCTGGAACTTCAGGCCAAAGTGATCAAGTATATCGTCATAAGAAAGACATCCAGATAGAAAAAAAAAAAAACAAACGAGGTTTTATGGCCCACCTACCAAAGACAGGTTTGTAGGGGGCAAGGATCCAAGGTAAATTTAGGACATGGGTGTTGTGCCTAGCACCAGATTTGGCTTCTTCTGGGTATCGGAAAAAAAGATAAAATATGAAATATAAACTGGTTGACTTCTTTTGACAAGGAATACAAACTGCCTTTTGGGTTTCCATTATTAAGCCCCTGTATGGCTTCTTTCTAAGAAATGAGGCCAGATCAAAGAGGAAGCAGCTTTGGATTTTTGGTTTGCTTCGTTTTTGACATTCAAACACACTTATAGTGTAAATATTTATGATCATGCTGAGCGTCACGCCACTTTCCACTCTCCCACTGGCAGAGGCAGCCTGGGTTTTCCTGGGCGCCAGGCACCACAGAAGCAAAAGAAAGGACTCCCCCATTTCTCTTGCCTGGCTCCGCCCGAGAGGGAGCCAGCAGAGCTTAGCTGCGTGGGTGGATGGGGGCGGGGGATGTAGGGGTTTCCCTCCGAGGAACAACTAGCTCCAGACAGCCTTGGCCAAGCTGTAGGGGTGCGGTAGGAAGGAGGAGAACAGCGGCCCAGCAGCTGTAACCCGAAGAAAAAAGGACACAGCCTGTGCCTCACGAGGTGGCCACCCACCAGGAATCCCGGGTCCTCCCGCCCCCGCGTGTGGCGGGCGGATCTGGAACCTCAACACAAAGGGAATCCTCGGTGGCAGGAAGTGCATCACGAAGAAGGAGGACTAGGGGCGGGAACAAGGAGCCTCCTCCTTTCTCTATTCACCCCCACCCTCCCGGAACCAAAGGACCACAGCGAGGAAACCCCTAGAATTCCCATTCACCCCATAATCCCCGTGGATTCAAGCAAAGAACCTCTGCCAGATGTTTTGGGCCCGCTCACACCTGCTGCCACACCCGAATCCTGGAGGCGGGGACCCAGCGGTCCCTGCAACGCCTCGGACACCTGTTCGCGTTTCTCTCCTTCCCTTCCTGGTGCAGCAGCACCTGCGCTTTTGTTTGTTCTTCTCCTCTGGGCTTTCCCTTTCCTTCTTGCTAGGGTTTCAGGGGAACCTGGGCTTGCACGTCCCTTTGCCCTCCCGCAGGAATGCACCCCAGGTTTGGGTGGCTTTCCTTACCATAATGTAGGTGGAGAGGGAGTCCCCTCGTGAGCCCGGGGGGGGGGGGGACGGCGGAGGGACCGCTTTAGTTTCCTGAAACACCTGCAATTTCTGGCACCAAGCCAGTGGAGGGGGTGGGGTGTGCGGGGTAGCTTAGAGCCGCTGCGGGGGTGGGGGTGGGCGTCGTATTGAAACTGTTTTTACACGGAAAACTCTTCTCTGTTACTTCCATGTATTTTGCAAATCAATAAAAATAGCAAACTTTTCTAGAAACACTCTATGAACATTTCACGGAAGAGTGGAAAACCCCTGCAGATTTATGAGGGTCCCCCTTCCCTTTTAGTTTGGGCGGGTTGGAGAGAGCAAGGAGAATTTGGTAAGGGGACGGTGCCTGAGTTCACGTTTAGAACTGAATAAGGAGAGGTCGCAAAACCACAAGCTTGGGTCGGTTTTCCAGTACTGGGCAGACTGTGGTGTCCAGGGGTAGTAGACACCCAGCTGACTTGGAGCTGGGGATGGCAGGTGCACAGGAAGGGGGACACCTCTCTCTGAAGCTCCAGGCTACCTTTGCTACCTAGGACACCACCGTGGGGGCCTCCCCCTCCTAAGTTCTAGGCGGAGGCGTGTTACCTGCAGTGACCTATCTCCTTCCCTCCAGGACACCACACCCACGGGACTCCAGTCTCCAGGGAGAGGGACCAAGCAGGAACAAAGGGTCTTTGTTCCCGGCTCCAGGGGGGCGGGAGTTGGGCTGGCTAGCATTTCTCCGTTTCTCAGCTTCCCTGGGGTACTTGAGGTTCAGCGCTGCAGTTCTCCTAGGTGGAGCGCCTTCCTCCACGACCCTAGAGCTCAGGTCAGGGCGCGGTGCCCAGGGCCACCGCGGGTTTTTTCAGGGTCTACGGAGAGACCCTGGGGGTGTCTGGGGGTATCGCTGCAGGAGAAGAAAGGGACCAAGCCTGAAAGGAGTCAGATTCAGAGTGCTAATCAACGGCTGCTCTGGCCACTGCTCCGCGGCTGGGGAGTAGCTGCTGCCATCCTCCCCGCTTCCTTGGCTGGCCCCATCCTCTGCACGCCTGGCCCCCCGCCCCTGCCGTCATCACGCTCCCAGTGACTTCTCCCAGCTTGGTACTTTCCTTCAGAGCCATCCTTCTGGACAAACTTTGATGGGGAATTTCACACAGAGCTGGAAAAATGCCTGTTATGAAAGGATTGCTGGCTCCTCAGAACACCTTCCTGGACACCATCGCCACCCGTTTCGACGGAACACGTAAGTAGGGCTTGCCGAACTTGCACATTTCCTTAGGATGGTTTTTCTCTTGGACTTTTGCTCCCGCTTCTCTGATTCCATCCGAACAATAATTTGCCTTCTTTTCTTGCCAGAGTATCTTTCAGAGGAGGAAATGAAACAAGACAAAACAAGACCCCTCTCCACACACAACACAAATCATAAAAGCGTTTGATATTGTTGTAGATGGTTCCCCTGGTTTCCTAGGTTTGGAACACATGTCTGAAAAATGATAGACAAGAGGTTCGCGGTGGGACTTGTGTGGTGCCTTGAGGAGCTTGGTACGGGGGAGATGTTGTGTACTTAATTTTTTTTCTGGAGTTTTAAGGCTGCCCGGATTAGAGTTCGGAGGTTTTCCAGACTCCTATGACTTCCCATTTGAGTTTAAGAAATCCTGAGTAATCCTCCAGATCAGGTGTGAGCTGTCCAGAGGCTCTCTGAGTGTTGGGAATTTGTCAAAATCTCGCCTCTTAAATCTAAAATTTCCACGACACTCGAGGAAATTCTATTGAAGAAGGAGGAGTTGGACATTATAAAGGTTGACTCAACCACAGAGGAAGTTTCAGAGTTTTGTGGAGATAAATAGTATTGAATATCTGACTTTTTCGGTTGGAATAGAAAACAAATGTTCATTCAGATAAGGGTACGTTGTTTCCGAAAATTGGCTGTGATCTTTCAGGACCACGGTCAGGTCCTCCCTCTCTCAGATTTCTGTCCCTAACTAATGCTGTCTCTCGGTTCCAGCAGAATACCCTTATCTTCTTTGTAGGCAGCTTTTGTGAGCTCTTGTCCCCTTTCCTGCCTGCTGTAAAATACTCATACGGACTCATCCCCGAAGCTTGTGTGATATTAACATCTACTTCCACTTGTAGTTCCATACAAGAACTCTTCTAGGGTGGGACCCACGATTTAACCATTTCGAAGACAAGTTTTCCATGATAGAAAGGTGAAATACTTTTTTTATTTTGTTTGGGTTTTGTTTTTGAAATTCGGCGTAATCAAGGCTAATGTGACGATTTGCTCACTTTTTTGTAGTGTTCTTTTAAAATAACCTTTAGAATTACCCATTCTTTCCCTTTTCGTATTACTTGATGTTAGAGAGTATGTTTGAATTGGGCCCTGCTACTAAGTATTTGTTTTTTAGTAGGTGACAATAAGAAAAATTATTTGAGGCCAAGTTCAAGTCTTTGGCCAGTGCCACCACCACCAAAACTCAGCACTGCTGTCTCTACCAGCTCTAACCAGGATTCCTGAAGAGCAGTTCTGAGCAGATGACAGTTCTTAAGTTGAATATTCCAAACCAAGATGAGTGCATGTTTTGAAGGTGAGGTGATTAGAAATGGTGATTTGCTTTTGTCATTGTCATTTAAAGTTGAATGGAGTGCAGAGCATACCAAATCATTCCGGCAGGATGCTGGGAATCAGTTGCTAATCAAAGAGGCTGTAGTATGTGGATGTTGTATCTTTCTGACTCGATGAGCAGGCTAGCACATGTGAAGAGATGATATGAATCACTCCATTCTACACAATCTTGTTAAATAATAGAGCATTTTAAAGAGGACAAAATTTAAAGCCTCATTTGAGAAGCTCATCATATGTCAATCTTTGGCACAATTAAAAAGATATCTACAGCTATTTGGTGACTTGTCTGATGTGTGCTCCCAGAGTCTTGAGGATTCTTGGAGGGAACCAAGGTGCATGAAATCACAGTATTCCCAAGCGTTGAGTAATGGAGAAGCTGATTGGCAGTGGCAAGATTTTTTTTTTACAACACTTAATGAGTACCTCTTCTCTCAAGAAACTCCATTACAAAAAAGATTGTTATTTTTTTGCTTATTTTTTTTATTGCAGGATGACTTGACTAACCTGAAATTTAAGTAAATTCTCAGTCACAAAATTTACTAAATCTAGAATTGTGAGGATATCACCTTTCCAGCTAACCATTTAGTTCCTCTTATTAAGGCATGTTTTCTTGGTGACACAATATTAAGAAATAGTGCTAATCTTAAAACTTTTTCATGTGAGCATTCGCCTTTCTCTTGATACATCCATGAAAGTAATCTATTTTCTTTTGAAAGACAAGAGTATATACAAGTCTTAAAATATTACAGGTGCCACCTTAGCAATTAAAAACTGCTGAATTATTTGTATTGCTACTTTATTGCATGTACACTGAGTTCAATCTGTTCATCTCCACTTTATTTCATTTATTTATTTAATGTTTTATAACCATTGTCATGTGGACTTTAGTCTTATTTTAAACAATTTTAATAAAAATAAAGAAAAAACATCCTGGCAAAATTTCTCTTTATAATCTAAACAATATACAGATTTTTATTACCCTTGCTGATTTACTGTCAAAATTAAAAGTATTATAAGAATTTAGGGCATTATCTAAAAGTCTCTCAGTGGGAGAAAAAGTCTTCCCATCCAGAAGTCTATAGCATGATCCTACAAATTTATAGTATGACAGGGCAACAGAGAAGAAGGAAGTTTTTCATCACCCAATGATGCTCTACTAAACTGAACAATCAAATCTTCTTTCCTTTCATTTTCAGATATGCAATTTATAAATATTTTTGGAAAACAAATATTGCTTATATAAAATTAAAACACACATATTGAAACATCTTCTATTTGTTTAACTGGAGTGTAATGAGTTAGAGAACAAAGATCCCTTCAGTTGTTCAGTCCATATAACCCATTTGTGGAGAAAAAATAATTGCAATGAACTTATTTGTTCATTACATGTACTAACACTTCTCACTTAAACCACATATGACTATCATCATACCCACAAATACCTCATGATTGCATAGATGTTTTTATTAATTATGTTTAGTACACTTTAACTTTTCTAAATCAATATTGGCGTTAAATATGCTGATATCATAAATGCTAAAGGGAAATTCTAATGACTAAACATTTAGGATGTATTTAGAAAACAATCTAATTTTTTAAGTATGAATATTTGTCACTAAGTACCATTTGATGAAAACTTAGCTTTCTTTTTTGGAAAGTAAAAGATGTGTCCATTTCAAACATTATGGTGCAATAACCTACATTTTTTCAAATCTTATCACAATTTGGACAGAACACTTCTTTCCCTTTGTGGTTTTTAAGACAATCAATGATGTGGTTTCTAAGGTCTGCAAGCATAGGTAGTACTCTTTAACATTTGTATATATTTTATGTATTCTTATATAGCCTGTTCAAAAGATCTAAATCAATTTACTAAAGTTGAAATTCTTTCTTTAATTTTCAATGTGAGTTTTGCTATTGCTATTATTATTTTATTATCTTCATGTCAGAAGTATAGAAAGAAACATAGTACACCCAGTACTGAGCAAAGGGCACAGTAAGTTAGGGCAGAAGCTAGCACCCTTCGTACGTCTTTGCTGAGTTGTGGTTTGGAGAATGTCATTGAAGTCTGATATAAAGCAATGTACTTTATTATGTATGAGCCTCTTGGTAAAGCTTGTGTGAGGGAAACATCCCTGGAACTCCGCTTCTTGAAGGTCACAAAGATTTGTGCTCTTGCTTTGTGTTTTACCTGCTGTTGATGTAAACTCTTGTATTCCTGGTATCTGTAGGAACCAAGTGTCCTGTTAGTGTTCTATTTCTGTGTAACACTCATCACAACCTCTAGGTTTATCACATCCCCTTTGTAGATGGGTGTCTAAGCATGGATCAGCTGAATTTTCTTCTGGGAAGCCCACAAGGTCATAAACAAGTTGTCATCTGGACCTGTGGTCTCATCTGAGGCCTGAAGTCCCCTTCCAGTCTAAAGCAGTGGCTGATAGACTTATACCTTTATAAATGAGGTGCTGCTTTCCTTGCCAGATGTCAGGCAGGCACTCTTCCTAACAGACTGAGTTTATAGCACCACAGCCTGTCCCACACATGACCTCACAAGAGAACAGTTACTTATTTGAGATCAGCAAGAGGGTCTCTTTAAGAAGGTCTCTTAAATCAGGACCATTCAAGGTAATCTCCCCTCTGATGATCTCAAGACCAGCTTACTGATCATCTTAATTATATCCTTAACCTCGCCTCATCTGCATATTCATGTGTTAAGGACTTTCATGGGGTGTGTATGTATAGGTCAGCCTCTTAGGATCCAAGTGGGAATTCTTCCCACCACAGCTGGTGTCTCCTCACCATTGTGCTAGCCTACTGAGCCTCACACCTGCTAGCTCACAAAGCAGGTTTTTGAGCACATTCTGCTAATTCAGTATGCAGGATGCCATGCTGACTTTACATCCGATCGATACCTTTAGAAACATAAGGTCTAGCTTATGGGGGAGTTTTCTCTCACATCTGGCGATGGCGTATATATGAAGCAGTCTAGGACATGCTTGTGTAAATTGTTCTCTCATGTAGATGCAGTGTGGGAGATGGGGAAGCATTTCTGAAAATGAACCTCAAGTCTCCTGGGTAAAGGGGGGATGCCCTGAACCCCTGTAGAGCTGGAGGTAACTGTACTTGAGCCTCTGCTGGATGTGGAAGCAAGAATGAGGCATCTTTGAGGAGAGGCACCCACGACCAGTCTGCACACCGTGTTAGTGAAGATTCCAACTGAGCTAGTTTCTGTGCTAACTCTGTGGAAGGTTCTTTTCTTTTCTTCCTCTCGCCTCTCTGTTTCATGTTCAAGAAGCTCTGCAAGGTGCACTCTTGCTTTGAGGCTGGTTGTGTTAAGCTGAATTATGTTTTTAAATGTAAACTTTGTTTACTTTCTCAGAGAGGTGGAGGAAGAAAGGGGAAGAGAAGAAGTGGGATGGGGGAGGAGAGAAAGGGCAAGAGACTGCATTCAGGCTCTTTACTTTGTCCATGGTTTCTTTACATTTAAAAGAAGTTTTAGATAGTTCCATAACATTTGCTGCAATGAACAAAGTATTTGAATTACAAGAACTAGACTTAGTCTTTACCAGAAGTGGATTTCTTTTGATAATATATTTAAATAATTGAAAAGTTGTTTAGTTTTTAAAGAATGATATCAGAAATGTTATTTTTACAACATTAGAAGAACAAAAATTATATATATTATAATAGGTCAATAATAGCATTATTCTCAGACTTCTTTTAGGTTTTATATTTGGCTTCACCTTCAGGCCAACAGCTACAGCCAGAGACAGCTTGTCAATGAGCTTAGCAGAGAACAAAAGGCCTGTGCATGAGTGTGTGGGAGGTCAGAGGTTGCCTGTTTCTGAGATATCCTAGACTTGGCATACTTCTGAGAAGAGCATATTCTCCATGGATAAAGGAGTACCTCATCCCTTGCCTCACCTTTCTAATGATGCTTAATGGACATTATCTATAAGCAGAGCACTGGGATAAATCAAGCTTGTCTTTTCTTAAAAGGGACAAAAAGACATATACATGAACTGTTATAATTTAGGTCAGAACAGGCTAAGAGACCCAAATAAAAATGCTTATGCATCCAAACATCCAAAGATGTTTCTTGATTTTTCCAGTTTCTGAAATATGTGCCCCTGATGTTTAGATAGGTTTTCAGAGAAAATACATACTGCCATCAAGAACAAGAGGGAGCATGAAACAGGCTGGTGGGTGATAGAAACCAGGTAAATCAATTGTGGAACATCTTTAATTCCAGGGTTCCCTGTCAGAACCTAAGAATACCGTACCTCTGCTTGGCTATGGGCCCACAGACTCCTATGTTCATTTTCTGAAGGAAATGCCTGAGTTTTCCCCCCAGGGAGTTAACTTATTGTTAGGAGAAAGAAATGTTGATTTCTGGTTGCAGACCCGACTATTCTCCAGTGTAGTTCATTCCTGTGTTCTACTGTAGAATTTTGCCTATGGTGAAGGAAAAGGATTGCAGGTGTGCTGGCATTCAGCCCCCGGATCCTGCCGGACAAGGTCTACAGTTACAAGGCACAGAGTCACAACTTCCTCACATGGTGCCATTCACCCTCAGTGCGCATTTGCCGACACTTCCATTTTAGTCTAGTAGATCCTAGAAACAAAATAAGAAAGGCCAGTTTCGCCTATGGCATTGTTCAAATTTAGCAACTGAAACAGCTGAAGAGTTTTCTCAGTAATTTAAACACTCAAATATAGTTCTGAGCTTGTAAATTCTGTGGTAGAGAGAGCTTGCGTTCTTCTGCTGCTGTTAATGCAGCTATCTGTATCCTTGAAGCCCTTCAAAATCCACTTGTCCTCAGACAAACTAATAATCTTTTCTAGCTCACCAAACATATTTGTCTTGTTTTGTATTCTGGCCCTATTCTTAGCAATACCACCCTCCTGACTCCGGTTTAGAGAGTTAAGTTAGCCTTCACTGCTCACATATGTAATTGGTTTACAGTTGTTTTATATTTTGCTACTGAAATGCCACAGTTTGGCCCCTTTTGTCCCGTCCCTCCTCATTGGGTCCTCCTTCTTCATCTTCACAATCACGAACTCACTCTCACTAGACTCCATGACCAGCGGTGTCTTCTCCCACTCCTGTGCTGTCAGTTTTCCTTATGCCCAAAGTGACTTCTATTAGGTGCAAGACGATCATTTATTTGGGAGCACTAGCTTATGGCTGCCCATTTGCTTCCTACTCCCTCTTGTGTGACACCCAGAGATCTCAGTATTTCTAGAGTTGGAGATGGTGCTGTAGTGCCATTGAAATCACACCTTCCCAGGTTCCCGACATGCTCCCAGAGCACTCAAGGGCCTTCTTCTCCTTTAAAATCACCTGCTCATCTCTCTAGTCAGCTCCTCCAGGCTTTCGTAGTTTTCAGCATCCACCTATGAACTCTGGGAAGCCCAAACTTACCTCATTTCTTGGATTTGCAATACAGTTCTACACCTACCAATTTAAGTGAAAGAATTTGAAGTTACTTAAAAGCCAGAATCAGAATTTAGATATTTTTATTTGTCTTCAATAATTAACTAGCCTTCTCATACCTAGCATTCTATGATTACATTAGTTATGAAATGATCCTGTAGGGTAGGTCCAAAATAAACTTGCTTATTTATTGTGTGTCTACATGAATGTTAAGCAGGTTCCTTTCTGTCTACTCTGACCACAACCCAAGGCCTAGAAACCAACTCCTTTTTCAGTTAACGCTGACAAAATGCAAGCTTAGAATTCTACATTTCATGAACCTGTGACCTGTCTGTAGTGTCACCCTAGTACAATATCTGTCTGCAGCACGCGTAAACATGTAAACACTGGGGACTCCGTGGTATCATTTTTAGTTTCTACCTTTTCCAAAAAAAGATTGATTCTTTAATTTTAGCCATTTCTCAACCATATCCCACTTCCCTTCCTCCTACCAGGTTATGCTTTAGGCACTTGTACTGAAAAAGTGTTTTAAATTGTATTGAAGACTGACTCACATTTGGACGTAAAAACGTATTCATTGTTGAAAGCGGCTTTGTTCATCAAAGAAAATCTAGTGCCCATTAAAAGAAATCCATTTTCTTTGAGATTTGGTGCTTAGAATTTGCTGATGAGTTTAGTATATCCTTGTGATTTTTTTTATTATGAAGTCAATCTCCCAATGAAGCTATTCTTATTCCCATATCTTTATAGTGACATCATTAGTATTTATACATTATAAGAGTCTTATAAAGGGAAATTTCCAACTATTTTCAGTTTTCCTTTATGAGTGGAAAATCGAGTCTTTTGTGTCCAGTGGACATTCTTAGCAAAGGCCATCTCACTTTTCTCCACAGTGAGCTTAAGGATGAAATGAGCAGGCTTGGTTCTCTTGCTCTCAAATGTGTGTAATCCAAAGCACTGTTGGCTTTGTTCCTCCAGAGTTTCTTTTGTTATATTAGGTCTTCTGGACAGACATCTTTATTGTCCTTGTCAGTCCAAATCAGCTTCCTTTTTCAGTTTTTGAACTAAAGGAACTGGAGACCAGAGCACTTATCAGTCTTGTCCATTTATTTGATTTTCTAGAGAGAAGGGTCTATGTAGGAGTCTCAACTATTGTCAACATGTTGAGGACCCAGCTTCACCAGTGGACTCTTCTCAAATTTGTACTAGGGAAAGAATAACTTAGAAGATAAAGTTAGTTGTACTTTAAACTTTAACACATAGGTAGATATTTCTGTTGTGAGTCTGTGGCTGGTGGAAGGGCATTAAGGTCCTTACGACAGAGCTTCCGTGTTGTAACTTAGACTCACTTGGGGAAGATACAGCTCTTTGGGTTAAGAACCGCCTCCATTCTCTGGAAACAATGCTCCCGAAACTTTTGACAAGCTCATGCTTCTCAGTTTTAGGGAATTGATCAGATAAGACCTGATGCTCACATCTGCATGTGCAGTGCTAACATTTCCATCAAGAAGTTGTCCTCTTCTATATAAGATGGCATATTTGAAGCTACTAACTGTTTAGCATTTACATAAAATTTGTCTTACATATTGTTTCTTTGTGTTACTGTATCTTCCTTTCTTCTTTCCCTCCCTCCTTCTGTTTGTCTGTCCATCCCTTCCTCCTTTTTTTTTTTTTTTTTTTTTTTTTTAGAAGGGTTTCTCTGTGTAGCTGTGTCTGTCCTGGAACTCACTCTGTAGATAAGTCCAGTCTTGAACTCACAGAGATCTGTCCATCTCTGCCTTCTGAGTGCTGGGATTAAAGGCGTGTGCCACCACTGTTTGACTATAATTGAATTCTTTACATTGTAAAATATCAAACATTTTCTTGGTACCAAGAAATTCACATCTCTCCCACGTGAATTTGTCTTTTGACTTTTATGTGGATGTGTGTTTGCATGCATTCACTCATGCGCACACGCACACACACACACACACACACACACACAAAATTCTTAAAAAGATAATTGAAATTTGAATCCAGTGCTACACTTTGGGCTTTCACCCACATTTTTTTTACTTTATAATAACATTCCACACCAGCCTGGGTTGCAAAATGATACCCTTCAAGTCATCAAGGCAAGCTGGCACAGGGTAGCAAGACCACTGATCACAGACCCAGTTCCCTAAGATTGGGTGTCTGCTGAAGGAACACCAGCAGTGGAGCCGTAGTGTTAGTGGCAAGTGGTCAGAGCGGCATCTGACTCCCACATCTTTCAAATATTGCAGCTCATGTGTACAAGAATCCTGAATATTCTTTGTTGTGTCTGTTTTGTTTGTTCTCCATAGCAATATGAGCTGGGCATGGCTGATTCATTCTGTTGCAGTGGTTTTCAACCTTCCTAATGCTGAGACCCTTTGATATACTTCTTCATATTATGGTGACACCCAAGCAATAAAATTACTTTTGTTGCTAATTCTTAATTGTAATTTCGCTATTTTTATAAATTGTAATGAAAATATCTGGTATTCAGGACATCTGATACACAATCCCTGTTTGGGGCACAATCCACAGGTTGAGAACCACTATTCTATTGTATAGTCTTATATTTATTGCCATTCTACAGATGAAGATCTCAAATTAGTTGGTTTACAGTTACTGAACAGGTACATGTCAGGCAGAATTGCAGTAATTTGTCCTCCTTGCTAGGCCTGAAGTTTTCTGTTAGTTTGTTTTTATTTTTTTGTTTTCAGTCTGGTTTGATTTTATTCTTGGTCTTGGGCTATCTATCCTCTGGTTCTTGACCCTTGTATCGTGGGTCTCAAACTGGACCAGTCATTGGTTGGTCACTCCCCCAATCTGTGCCACCTTTACCATACAACACATCTTGTAGGCATGTTAAATGTTAGTTCAAAAGGTTTGTGGCTGGATTGGTGCTCCAAACCCTCCACTGAAAATCTTGGTTACAGGAAATGGCCAGAGCAGGCTCTATATCTTCCCTTATTAGGAATTGTAGGTAGGGTTTCTCTAGTAGATTCCCGGGAGTTTCCATGGCATGAGGTTTCTAGCTCATCACTTAGATTCTCATCAATTCCATTTGTCTCTCCCAGCACTCTCTTCCTCTATTATCCCTCTACCCCCACCCACCTGATCCCTTCTGTTCTTATCCACACCCACCACAATATCTGTTTATGTCTCCTGCCCTGGGGGATTGAACCCTCCTTGTTACTTAGCCTCTCTCTGTCTGTGGATTGTAGCATTATAACCCTTCACTTTACAGCTAATGCTCACTTATAAGTGAGTACATACCATGTTTTCCTTTCTGGTTCTGTATTACCTAACTCAGTCAGAATGATTTTTTTTCTAGCTCCATCCATTTGCTTGCAAATTTCATTAAGTTATTTTTTAGCAACTGAGTAGTACTACATTGTATAAATGGACCACATTTTCTTTATCCATCTTCTGTTGAGGGACATCTAAGTTGTTTCCAGTTTCTGACTAATGAAAAAACTGCTGTGAACATAGTTGATCAGATGTCCTTGTGGTAGAATGGATCCTCCTTTGGGTATATGCCTAGAAGTGGTATATCTGGACTTCAGGTTGATTTATTTAAAATTTTCTGAGAAACCACTATATTGATTTCCATACTGTCTATACAAGTTGGCATTCCCACTGGCAATGGAGAAGTGTTACCTGCGCTCCACATCCTTGGCAGTATGAGTTGTCACTTGTGTTATTGTTATTAGCCATTCTGACAGATGTAAAATGGAATCTCAATTTAGTTTTAATTTGCATTTCCCTGATGGCTAAGGATGTTGAACACTTCCCTAAGTGCTTCTCAATCATTTAAAATTTCTCTGTTGATAATTCTGTTTAGGTCTATATCCATTTTTAATTGTTCTTTGGTGTCTAGTTTTTTAAGTTCTTTATTTATTTGGTAAATTTGCCTTCTGTCAGATGCTGGAGTTGGTGAAAATCTTTTCCCATTCAGTAGGCTGCCATTTTGTACTACCGACAGTGTTCTTGGCCTTTCAGAACTTCTCAGTTTCATGTGATCCCAATTTGCTAGTTTTATTATTTCTCTGTTTAGTTTCTGTCTGGGTGAGCTGTCCATTGGTGAAACTGGGTTATTAAAGTCTCACAGAGTTACTGTATGAGATTTGATATGTGACTTATGCTTTAGCAATGTACCGCTTACAAATGTGGGTGCCCCTACATTTGCGGGATAGATGCTCAGAACTGAGACATCATCATGTTGGATTTTTCCTTTGATGAGTATAAAGTGCCCTTCTTCATATCTTTTGATTAATTTTGGTATTAAATTTTGGTATTGTTAGATATTAAAATGGCTATACCAACTTGTTTCTTGTGTACATTTGCTTGGAAAATCTTTTCTAACTCTTTACTCTGAGTTCATGCCTGTCTTTGATGTTGAGGAATGTTTCTTGTATGGAGCAGAAGGATGGATCTTGTTCTCAAATCCATTCTGTTAGCCTTTTCTTTCTTTTTTAATTTTTTGTTCATTTTTATATATTAAATTCATTAAATAATTCTACAGTTGGGACAAGTAACATGAGCACAAATAGAAAAGTTCTTTCTTCAAAATTCAAGTGTAGTCTGAATTTTACTCCCTACTATTCTATTTTTCCAATTTTTTTTATTGGTGGAAATGAGTGCATTGATATTGAAAGATATTAATGACTAATGATTGTTTATTCTTGTTATTTTGTTGTAGGTGTTGGTAGTGGTGGTAGTATATACATGAGTTTCCCTTCTTAGGATTTTTCTGGTGTGAGATTATTTATTTACTGTGTTTTCATGGGTATAGTATTTGTAGCTCCTATTTGCTAATCTAGGTTTTCCATCTCTAGAATTCCCTCATTTTGTGTTTCCTTTATTAATTCTGTTTCTGTTTTTAGGTCGTGAACAGTTTTATTTATTTCTTTTGCCTGTTCATTTGTTTTTTCTTAGCTTTCATTAAGGGATTTATTCATTTGTTCCCATTATTTTTATTTGAATTTTCCTGAATTTTTTAAAGGGATTTATTAATTTGCTCCAATTATTTGTGTTTTCCCAGGTTACCTTAAAATAGTATTCATTTTCTATTTAAGGACCTCTATAATCTCCATAAAGTTAGTTTTAAGGTTGTTTTCTTGTGCTTCTTCTATGTCCGACTATTCCAGGATTGCTGTAATAGGATACCTGGGCTCTTCTGGTACTCTGACTGTTGTTGATTGTGTTCTTATACTGGCATCTAGTCATCTGAATTTGAGATGAATATAGGTCTAGACGCCAATTTCTGAGTTTGTTCTTTGGATTCTCTTTCCTCTTTGACCTTCTGCTCCTTGTGGTCTTTATTTTTGGTGGACAGCATGACCTCTGGTCCAGCAGGGAGTCTACAGCAGAGTTGGGGGCTGGACTTCTGGGAGTAGCCTGGCCTTTGGTCTAGCATGGGATTTTTGTTCTTGTGACTGTTGTGGCCTACACCTGAACTGTGGATATCTGTGGGTGGTAAGTGGAGGTAGGCATGGGTGGCAAGGTATCAGAGGCTTGGATCTTTTGGGCTCTGAACTGAGATAGTGGGATGGTTCTAATGGCAGGTGGGTTACTTGTTCTGGCTAGTGTGTCCTGTTCCTGAGCAGTGGATGTCTGCTGGTGTAGAGGTGTGTGCATGGAAGCGGGGTTGGGTAGGTTGTAGATAAGTAGGGGTGGTGTTTTTGCCTGGGGTCTTTGGGCTTAGAAATGAGGAAGTTGGGGATTCTGAGTGCCGGTAGGGATCTTACCTGTTCTGATTGGCCTAGGCCTGTGTTTTTAAAAATCATATCATAGTGCTGCCAGAAAGGGTTGGATATGGAAATGTAAAAGTTTCACTTAAATAACTTCATGGGCAATGGAGCACTTTGTTTTTTGCCAATGTTTACGTATTACAGCTTACACAACCAAGGGTACTGAGCAATACCTTGACTCAAAACAACAAAGATAATAATGGAATACAATAAACTGAGGAGTACAGTTCTACTCTCCTGTCATTACGAGGCATTCCCACACTGTTGCTTTCATGGCTCGTAATAGTCAGTAAGCTCCCACTGATGAAATGCTTAAGGCATGAAAGACACAAGTACCCATCCACTTTTATATGCTTGTAAGATCACGTGCATTTATCAGAAATGATAGAGCTGCCATTTGTTCCTCCTCCTATTTCCCTAAGTGGTAGAAAACTATTGAGATAATTTATTTGCATATTCTAGAAAACTATAAAGCTATAACCAGAAATCTATTGAAATAATTTATTTGAATATTCATTCTTGTTAATTTTATACACATATATTTGTGTCGGTGTATTTAGCTTTATACCTTTTTATTCTGTGTGTATATTCTTAGAATGGCTACCACAGTCAAGCTTTGGAACCATTTCCCCACATAGAGCTCTTGTCCTATTCTTTTATAGGAATTTTTTATAGGAATTTACTAGTCTGTGTTCCATGTGTAACTTTGTGATGGCACAGTCATATGTGATTAATGCTTTTGAGGTAGCTACTTTAATCTACTATCTTCAGATTCCTGCAAGTGGATATGTAGTTCATTCCCCTTTATTGCGGGGTAGGAGTCTTCTCATTCTTCTTAACTCCCTTTTGGCACTTATTATCTGTATGCAATGGGTTGCAAGGGTTTGCATCTATAAACGGTTCAGCGGACTTGGTTTCAAATGTGCAAACACCCTAAGAAGCCAACAGACTGAAGCATGTGTGTGTAGCTTACCTGGTAGGATGATGGCGTGTGTGCTTGAGCTCTGTCCCAGCCACACGGAGATGGTTCTCGAATAGGGAAGATGGAAAGTACCAGCTTTCTGCCATTGTTCAGAGAAGGTAGCTCATTAACAAGTTTCTTCTGGAAAATTCCTGGACCTCCTGAATTCTTATTTCCCAGATGAAAACAAAAAAATAAGTATAATTATGAAATCAAAGGATTTCTAATATCTCATAGCTGCTCCGTCAACACCCGAGGGCCTAGCACACATCTTTGCCTCTTTGTACCTCTCTATCCCTCTTCTTTACACAGTGTTTTGCTCAACTTTCCTTTGGTGAGTTAGTTTATTATTGAAAAGTAATGTACAAACATCAGACCTATTTCCTCAACATTATATAACTGAAGGAAAACTTCTCAGCCAAAGTTTTTCAAACTCGTTTTCATGAAATGGTCCCTTCCTTGTATTTAGGTGAACTCTAGGTCTAGTTCCATAGCATTTCTGGTCAATGACTGGTAATATAAAATCTTTTAATTTCTATAGTTTTAAAAAAGAAGCTGAGTTAGTTAATAGAGACTCAGTGCCCAATAATGTAGTGCTTTCTGTTTGTTTCTGCTTTTCAAGTGGTCAGGCTGTCTTGGATCACTAGAGTGACATTATCAATTCAATATTATAGAGCTTCAGTTATATCTGTGAAGAAGGAAGAAAACAATGGGGCAAAGAGGTTCTTAGTGGAAGTGCACTGATTTAAGATGTCATTGGCATTCATTCTTCATAAAGATGACACAGGTCATTCTACTCCACCATTGCTGGGTACTATCTCAATGTTACATCTTTGAAGTATGGCATTGTCTTTGGGGTCATGAAAAGTGATTCCACATTGAGTATTTTCTTAGGTTTTTAAGACTTTTTCCTTCACAAAGGCACACAGAGAAATATCACCACTCACACCCACAGCCCCCATACCTCCATGGCATTTATTACTTACCTTGTTCCCTTGACTTGGATGATCATATTCATGTCTAGTTTATGACTCTTTTCACACTATCCTAGTCAGCCTTAATTGTCAACTTGACACAGTTTAAAAGTCATCTCAGAGGCTAGCTATGATTGAAGAACTGCATGGATAAGTATGTCTGTGAAGAATTGTCTCGATATGAATTACGGTAGAAGGATGCATCCCACTGTGAGAGGTGCCATCCATACACAGGTAGGCCACACTGAACAAGATAGCTGAGAAGAACCAGTGATCAAGCCAAGGATCAGTGTTCTCCATGGTTTCTGCTTTAGTTCCTGCCCTGAAAAGTCAATGGTGAATGTGATCTGGAAATGTTACTTCAAGTCAATCCTTTTGCCTCATCCTGCATGGATTGATTCTGGAAACCTAACTGGGTAGTGAGGGAATGAAGAAAGGACAGACACACAGACATACAGAAAAACTAGGGTCAGGTGGACTGTACTCAATCTTATGGATTGGCACCTACCCAGCAACTAAGAAACTTGGTACATGTATTTTCTGCACCAGAGTGAGGTGGAATTCGCTGTAGGGGGCCAGTCTTGAGTTGCAACCATCAGGGAAAAGATTGTGGTTTTGCACATACTGGTCAACCATTTGTAAACACTTGTACTTGCACACACTGTGAACATTTGTCATCCCTCGAGTCTTACCGTAAGGGAAGGCCTGGACAGGTTCTCATGGGTCTAAGGCATTGGTCCTTCACAAGACCTTGCCCATGTCAAACTATATCATTCACTTAGGACTTTGTCTGTTCTTTACACACCCACTCAAGGCTTGCTTTGCTTCTCACACCTCTTTAATTCTCCTAAGTTGCCATTGGTAAGAGTGTTTTATCATGGTAGCAGAAAGATAACTAGAACACAATCCCCAGGACATTCAGATTGCATCTCCAGCTTTTCTAAAGACATCAAAGAGAGAGGACTTTCCTGACACAATATTTCTTTACATCATTACTGTGTTTCTTGTGGGCAGTAAGGTTACCATAGTCCTGGTTTTCACAATGGTTTCCAAAATTTCCCAGAGGATATTCTTCAAGTGTTTTGCTGAAGACATCCTAGATGAACTCGAGATAAGAACTAAGTCCCATCTCCCTCTTAAAAATCCTGTCTTTAAATCCTCATCCCCACCTTTCAGAACATTGGTGTCAATGACAGGTTAAGGCTATAAAAACTGGGCTTTTTGTGATTTTCAATTTTTTAATGATTTCTTATTTTTTTTTTATGTGAGTAGGTGTTTTGCCTGCATATATGTCTATATGTGGGTGTCAGATCCTCTAGAACTGGAGTTGCAGACAGCTGTGAGCTGCCTTGTGGGTGCTGAGAATTAAAACTGGGTCTGCTGGAAATGCTGCAAGTCCTCATACTGGCTGAGCCAACACTTCAGCCCTGAAAAGAGGAGTTTGCTTAGCTCATTTGAGCATGTTGTGTTGATTCTTGTCTTCCTGCCCATTTTAGTTATTGTTCTTGTAATAATATGCCCAACAAAACCAACTTTGTTGGGACAAAAGGGTCTATTTGGTTTATGGGATATAGTGCCTTATTCAAGTAGGTCAAGGAGGGAGCAGGGAGGCAGCAGTGGAGAGACCATCATGGAACTCTGCTTATTGGATTGCTTTACGGCTCATATTTTGACTTTTTATACAGCCAAGACCTTCTTTCTTAGAGATGGTTCTGCCCACAGTGGGCTCCTCTATCGATTAGCAACCAAGAGAAATTTACCCAAACGTGACCCCAGGCTGATCTGATGGAGTCACTTTTTTCAGTTGAGACTCCCTCTTCCCAAGTGTGTCAGATTGGCATTAAAACTAACCAGTTACAATGTGGAGATTTAAAACCTGCTGATAGGACTTCAACAGAAATGGAGACTAGAATGCATCTATTTTATTACACTGTTATATAAAAATCTTCTTGAATTTTATTACTGGTGAGAATATAGCAAAGTTTAATTATAAAAACAGTACATACTTGTCAATATTTTCCTCAAATACTCTTACTGGCTTGAGAAGGAACCAGATGTGTTCCTGTTTGTGAGCTTTTCAGAAGACCTAAATTCATGTGCTCCAACCTTACAAGTTCTGTAGAATACTTTATCTAATAAAGAAACAGTAAGATTTAAGAAAATCAAATCTTTTAAGTTCTCAGAGACTTCTTTACTGGCTTAGCATTTTTTAGGTTGAATTATGTCACTTGGAGAATATAGCTCATATTTCACTGTTAGACAATTTATCCCTGAGTATCCCTATTTAGTTCTCAGTGATTGTGGATACAAACTAAAAAATAATAATAATAATTATGAGAAAAATAATTAATGACCCTTGATTACCACTTGTTTTCCAATTTGTCATGTGTTAAGGGTTAATATGGCAAAGATATGTCAATTTCTTCACTTCCTTCATATTCAAGTATATCCTTAGTAGTTTGAATCTATAAATAAATGATATCAATATCATGATTCAAATGCTGTGAGTGCTCTGATTACTAGAGTTATTTAACAAATTTCATATGTGGTTTTCAGTCAGTGCTAGAATGTCTTCTGAAGGAAGTAGAAAGGTAGGCCTGTTATTTCCAGTGAACTACACCATCAACTCACAGCCAAACACAGCTAATGGCTCCCAAAAAAACTGTGAGGCTAAGATTTTTGTAAATTAGACAAAAACACCTCCCATGTACTTTTGCTAAATTGGGGTTGGTTAGCTAGTTGGTTTTTCTCTGTAATCAACTGTCAAAGGCCTTCACCTTGAGCAGGGATAGTGACTTGACAGTGTTTGCCTGCAGTGTTCGACAGTGGGGTAATTTTTTCTGAACCGCTAATTCTCTTTCTCAGTTACAGAGGGAGTGGGAGTGGGGAAGACCCTTCATCTCTGTAGATTGTTGCTGTCAGTGAATTTGCTGACCGTGTCGTTAACAAAACGTATTACATCCCAGTAGCGGGAATGCCACTGCTACCTTCGTTAGTTGGATAAGATAAAAATGAAAAATATGTTTAAGTAGCAAAAGATTTTAACACCTAGATTATGATTAAAATTCTCCTATCTGGATTAAAATTAAAATTCTAAATTCTACTATCTAGATTCAGCTTTTATTACATAGATTAAAAATGAAATTATAGCACCTAGTTTAAAATTAAAACTCTAGAACCCAAATTAAAGTTAAAATTCTATTATCTAGATTAAAATCAATTTTCTACTATCTAGATAAAATTAAAATTCTAGTTGCTAGGTTAAAATTAAAATGTTAACACCTAGTACCTTAATTGTAAACTTACTTTTGGAACCATTTTCAGTTTGGAAAAGAGTTAGGTCTTGCAGCAGTCATTATGAAATAACTTTATTCTTTATTTTTTTATTACCTTTTCTTTATAGCCTGTCTTTCTCACCAGCATCTGTCCACCTTGAAAACAATTTTGTGTTTTAATGACTGTTCCTTAGATGCCTTAGAAAGCACCAAGTCCACAGTAGCTTTACAAGCGACTGTTGAATGTTCTTAGCCTGATGCAAGCAAACAAGAATTTTACAAAATGTTTTTCTTCACTTAGCTAGAGGTTTTCAAACTCTTTGTGGCCATTTGTGTCATAATCTCCTGTAAGCATTTTTATCACTGTTTCCACTGACACCACCCTCGGGGCCACATCTCACTCTCACAGATTGCTTGCACTGTATCAGTCTCTTTCTAATAATTAAAATCACACCACAAACTTACTGGGTATAATTCTCATTTCACTTACAAATAAGGAATTTAAAACCCCCCAAAATGAAAAATTTAAGCATTTATCTCATCTGAAAAAGTAAGAGAATTAGACTTGTATTAGTTCACATCTGATCCTTTACTGTGGTTATGGTAGGAACTGACTCCACACCAAACCAGTCCTTTTGGTTGTACAAGAAGGATATTTTTTTGGAAGGAAGGATATCTATGGATTGCATCCAAAGCCTTCTACATACCAAGCTTATGCTCACCACAAAGAAAACACAGTAAAACACTTCTATTTTTTTATATTTTCATTCCATTTGTTTAACTACTTGTATCTTTGGAGGCATAAAGTGTTGAAAGGAAAATAAAAATGTTATTTGGTTTAGGTTAACCAAGAGAATAAATACACACACACACACACACCACACATCACGCCATACACCACACAGACACACACCACACACCTCATACATACATTGTACCACATCGTGCACTGCACACCACACACATCTCTCCCACACTCACCACACACATCCCTCATACACAACATCATCACACTTAGATATCTCAATATCAACAAACCTAGGAATAGGGATTTGTTTCTAATTAGATGACTCTCCACCCTTCCTGCATATCCAGATTGCCCAACTTCCTGCAAACTGTATTTTCCCAGGTCCCAGACCTATTAAGTCAGAGTCTCTTATGAGGGACCCAGGCATCTGATTAGAGAAAAACAAGTGTCATGTTGTGTTTGCATATATGAAAACTCTTTTAAAACTTGCTATAGGTTTGGGAGTGGCAACTTGAAGTCCCAGTCTCCTGAGCAGTGATGTCATGTACATCACTGGCAGAGCAGATGGGGCTAAAATAATGTCTGCCTGGACAACTGCCCAGACAACTCCCATGTTTTCACAGTTGTATGGAGTGGATATTTGTTGAATATCTATTGTGTGCCATATAGTGTGTAAGATCCTGCACTTGCCCAAATGCCAGAAGATGAAAATAGCTCTAGCAATTTTTTATATTTTATTTTATTTTTTATTTTTGTTTTGTTTTATTTTTTCGTTAAGTTAAAATCACAAAGTAGATGTATTATGTCTATAGAACACTCAGTTATTCACCTTCTAGCTTTTTGTTTACCCATAAAGTGTTACATGAAGGTGAAAGACTGAGGAAAGAGGAATCAAGATAATAAGTGTGAAGTAAGTTACTTGCCTTTTGTGATTAGTGAGAGTGCTGGGTGGTTTTCTGTCAACTCGATACAAGTGAGCCTGATCTAAGTAGAGGGAACCTAGGTTAGGAAAGGGCTCCATCACATTGACTTGTAGGCATTTTCTTGATCAATATTTGATTTGGGAATACTCAGCCAGTAGGTAGCTCCACCTCTTAGCAGATTGTCCTGGGTTCTATAAGAAAGCAGGCTGAACAATCGAAGATAAAGCAAGCCAGTAAGCTGCTCTCTTCATGGATTCTGCTTCAGTGCCTGCCCTGAATTCCCTCAATGATGGACTGTATCAGAATCCACAAAATGAAAGAACCTCCTTTCTTCCAAGCTGATTTGTTGGGTATTTGTCATAGTAATAGAAAGCAGACTAGAATAGTAAGAAGACAACAAAAATTTAAAAATCAGTATGTACGTGAGGTTAACTAAAAGCAAATAATTCTATGCACGGTTATAATTATTTTGATTGTTTTTTTATTGATTATATTGAGCTCTACATTTTTCTCTGCTCCCTTCCCTGCCTCTCCCCTTCCTTTCAACACTCTCCCATGGTCCCCATGCTCCCAATTTACTCAAGAGATTTTGTCTTTTTCTACTTCCCATGTATATTAGATCCATGAATGTTTTTCTTAAGGTCCTCATTGTTGTTCAGGTTCTCTGGGATTGTGAATTGTAGACTGATTTTCTTTGCTTTATGTTTAAAAACCACTTATGAGTGAGTACATATGATAATTGTCTTTCTGGATCTGAATTACCACACTCAATATTATGTGTTCTAGCCCCACCCATTTGCTTGAAAATTTACCTTACATATGTCTTTACTTATCCTTAAAGAAAACACACATCTTTATTTCCCAGAGTCACGTGAATGCTCTTTCCCAGCATCAGTGCTTGCAAAGGGTCGCATCTGAGTGTTTCCACAGGAGTCTGACTGATCTTCATCTGTGCTGCCATCTCCTCTCTCAGTGGTGCACAGTCAGGCACATCCACAGTGATGCTATGGTCAGTGGCCAAGTTCATCTGCAGCGATGGTCCTGTAAAATTACCAAAGAGTGAATAATGTTCTATGGCTTACTGTGTTCGATGCCTTGTCTGTAGTTAGATAACTTGAGTGCTCAAATAATCTCGTGTTACAATTGTGTACAATATTCATGACATTAGCAGGCTGTGAAGGTCTGTGGCTCCCTAGAACAATTTCTAGAGTTTAGAAGTTTAGAAAACAGTACCATCTACATCTGCATAAGTGGACACTAACTTAAAGTTGCATCCTCAGAATTTGTGCCTAAGGTTAAACAGAGTGTGGCTGTACATCTTTTTCTACCACATGACCATCCCTACCCAACTCACTATTTCAAAGATATTTCCCAGTTTTCCCTTTCCATACCATCTTATTCTTTCCTCTGATTTCTGGGCCAAAAAAATAAGAGAAATGTAAAAAGTGGAGCCCACCCACCCTATGACAGTAAACATTTCCCTTTTCTTTCTCTCTAGCTTGCTTCTTAGCTGTATGAAATAGATTTCTTCCCTTTGTCCCATCGTGTTTGAAAATCTGATGTTAGTCTCAAGACCTCAGAAAGGAGTTATGGGAACATATTTGCGTAGGATAGCTTTTTACAAATCACAGTGCATCAGTCACTTTTCTGTGGCTGTGGTAAAGCTCCATAACCCAAAACAACTGATAGAAGGGAGAGTGTATTGGCGTTTATGGTTCTAGATGAGGAGTCTATAATTATGGGTACAGGCTTGTGACAGGCAGCTGAAACAGGAGGCTAAGAGATCACATCTTCAATTGCAAACAAAAATTGAAATTGCGTTGAGGTTATAAGCACTTGAAGCTGCACCTTCCAGCAAGAACACACCGCCTTTCAAAATAGTGCTTCCAGCCAATGCCATGCACTCAATATTGGAGTCTCTGAGGAAAATGTATTAGTCAAATTATCACTCACACATATAATGGTTTTCTTTGTCTTTGAATCTCTCTTAGCTGTATATCTCTCTTTTTCTGACTACATGAGTCTTTAATTTGCTAAGCTGTATGGAGAGAATTAAAGTTGTGGCATTGACGGCTAGATCCAGCCCATTTCTTAGCTTCCTGAGATTCCAGACTCATGGCAGAGGTACCAACTGTACCCATGTTTATTTCCACAACTCTATGGCATTTCAAGGTCCCTGCCAGCAAGCAAGCTGCGGTAGTGCACTCAGAAACCGCACTCAAATGCTCTGTAGTCGAATCGCCTGCCTGAAAGAGTCAGGGCTTGCCCTGCCAGGACGGCCCAGAACACCAGCATTTTAAGTCAGCATAGCTTTTTTCCTGCTACAGCTGAAGACCTAAAAGCATGTGTTCAGATTTTCATCCACACCATTTAGGTGTTTCATGGCAGGACCTTTTAAAGGAGCTGTAAGTTATAGCAGTAAGCTATAGCTGAGTTAGGAGCCTCTCTTAGATGAGAGCACGTTCTTGCTTAGCAAGCAGAGCAGACCTGAGAAATTGCTGCTACCAAGAAAACATGCTTTACTCTATTCTTTCCCAAGCTTTTGCAGGCTTTCTGTGGATGCAGTTATTTACTTGGGATCTATTCTGTAACATGTGGGCCTGCTGCTTGGGGTTTCTGTCCCACCCAGTACCCACAGCCAGCAATCCCCAAAGAAAATCACACGGAGATTCTACATTAGGGCAAACTCAGGCAGAAGATCCAGCTACTAAGCATTTGAGTGGTTTGTGAAGCAGAGATACCTTGACGTCTGTGACTTCAAGGTGTGGTAGCTCATACCTTTAATCCCAATGCCTGGGAGGCAGAGACAGACAGATCTCTGTGAGTTCAAGGTGTTGTAGCAGACACCTTTAATCCCCACACTGGGGAGGCAGAGACCGGGATCTCTGTGAGTTCAAGGACAGCCTGGTCTCCAGGTTGAGTTCCAGGACAAAGATACACTGAAACCCTGTCTCAGAGCTTAAAAATTAAAAATAAAAAATAGAGTTTAAAATAAAACCATGTAAATATGGAAAATACACAGAGAATCTGGATACTACATGTTATTGTACTCTCTTTGAATTGTTTGAATGCTGGGAAAGGAGCAACAACTGCTAAAAGATATTTATTTGCTTATAAATGCTGCTGAATTAATCCAAGACAGGTATTTTGAAAATACCTTGACTTCAAAATTGAAGTCAAAAGGTATGTCACTTTGGAGAAGAGATTTTGCTTTTGTTTCCATGGGAAATGAGAGGCTGTGGATTTATTCTGAGCTAAGAAGAATAAGGTTTGATCAAGGAAGACCACCTGAGAAATCTCCAGTAGGAACAGATGGCCTAGATGTCTAAGTTCTACATCCAGAATAGATCCAATGTGCTGCCTGAGATGATCAAGACTCACAGGATACTCCAGTCAGGACTTGGTCATAATTCTAAATTTTCTTTAGGCCCCAAAAGACTATCAGTGCCCCCAACCAGCTGGAAGTAGTCTGGAATACTATACTAACATTCCCAAAAAATGGACTATGGATATTTTCCTATATTAAAAAAAAAAGAGAGAGAGATGGTAGTGGTGTGGGAGAATTGTCTGTATTCTGTCAATCATGTTTTAAATCAATGCTGATTGTCCAGGCAGGAAGTATAGGTGGGTCAACCAGACAGGAAGTAAGGAAGTAGAGGTGGCATGATGAGAACAGGAGAATTCTGGAAATGAGGAAGCCCATTCCTCCCACGTTCTGCCCAAACCACCAAAGAAGCAAGATGTGACCTGTCCCACTGAAAAAGGTACCGAGCCTTGTGGTTAACATAACTAAGAATAATGGGTTAATATAAGTGATAAAAGCTAATAAGAAGCCTGAGCCAATAGGCCAATCAGTTTTATAACTTATGGAGATCTCGGTATGATTTTCTTTGGGACTTGCTGGCTGTGAGAACAGGGCAAGACAGAAACCTGACAAACAGGCCCACATGTTACAGTGGATTTTTGACAGATTTTTGTATGTTGAATCATCCCTGGATCTCTGGGATGAAGCTCACTTGGTTATGCTGGATGATGGTTATAATGTGTTCTTGGATTTGATTTGCCAGTATTATATTTAGTATTTTTCATTAAAGTTCATGAGTGAGATTGGTCTGTAATTCTCTTTCTTAGTAATGTCTTTCTGTGGTTTGGTTATCAGGGTAATTGTAGCCTCATAAAAAGAGTTTGGCAATGTTCCTTCTGTTTCTATTCTGTGGAATAATTTGAGGAGTGTTGGTATTAGTTCGTCTTTGAGTATCTTGTAATTTTCTGAGCTGAAACCATCTGTTCCTGGTCTTTTTTTGTTGGGGGACTTTTGATGACTGTTTCTATTTCTTCAGCAGTTACAGATGTGCTTAATTTGCTTATCTAGTATTGTTTTAATTTTGGTAAGTGATATTTATGCAGAAAGTTGTTCATTTCCTTTAAGTTTTTCAATTTTGTGGCATACAGTTTTTCGAAATATGACCTAATGATTCTCTGTATGTCCTCCGTGTCTGTTGTTATGTCCCCCTATTCATTCTTGTTTTTGTTAATTTGGTTATTCTCTCTCTGACTTTTGGTTAGTTTAGATAAAGGTTTGTCTATTTTGTTGATTTTCTCAAAAAACCAACTCTTTGTCTCATTGATTTTTTGTATTGTTTCCTTTGTTTCTATTTTGTTTATTTCAGTTCTCAATTTGATTATTGCCTGCCTTCTAGTTCTCTTAGGTGAGTTTGCTTCTTTTTGTTCTAAAGTTTTCAAATGTTCTGCTAATTCACCAGTGTGAGATTTTTCCAGTTTCTTTATGTAGGCATTTAGTGCTATGAACTTTCCTCTTTACATTGCTTTCATTGTGTCCCATAGATTTGGTGTGTTGTATGGTCATTTTCATTGAATTTTAGGAAGTCCTTAATTTCCCTCTTTATTTCTTCCTTGACCCATTGATGATTCAGGTGAGCATTGTTTAACTTCCATATGTTTGTGGGTTTTCTGAAGTTAGTATTGCTGTTGATTTCTAGTTTTAGACCATGGTAATCTGATAAGGTACATTGGGTTATTCCAAATTTTTTGTATTTGTTGAGGTTTATTTTGTTACCAAGTATGTGGTCAAATTTTGAGAATGTTCCATGAAGTGTGAGAAGGTATATTCTTTTTTTTTTTGTTTGTTTGGATGTAATATTCTGTAAATGTCTGTTAAGTCCATTTGAGTCATAACATCTGTTAGTTCCCTTATTTCTCTGTTCATTTTTTTGACTGAATGACCTGTCCAGTGGTGAGAGGGCAGTGTTGAAGTCTCCCACTATTAGAGTGTGGGGTTTAATGTAAGATTTAAGCTTTCGAAGTGTTTCTTTTACATATGAGGGTGCCCTTGTATTTTTGGCATAGATGTTCAGTAATGATATTTCCTCCTGATGGATTTTTCCTGTGACTAATATGAAATGACCTTCTTTGTCTCTTTTGACTGATTTTTTAGCTTGAAGTCTATTTTGTTAGATATTAGAATAGCTACACCCCCTTGTTTCTTATGTCCATTTGATTGGTCTATTTTTCTTCACCCTTTACTCTGAGATGATGTCTGCCTTTGAGGTTGAGATGTGTTTCTTGTATGCAGAAGAAGGATGGATTCTGTTTTTGTATCCAACCCCGTGTCTTTATATAGGTGAGTTGCGTCCATTTACATTAAGGGATATTTTTGACCAGTGATTGTTGTCTCCTGTTAATTTTGTTTACATTGTTGATAATTTGTGTGTTTTTCCCTTCTTTGGGATTTGCTGTTATGAGACCATCAATTGTCTGTATTTTTGTTGATGTAGTCAACTTCCTTGGGTTAGAGTTTTCCTTCTAGTAGTTTGTGTAGGGCTGGGTTTTGGCTAGGTATTGGTGAAATCTAGTTTTGTCACAGAATATCTTGTTTTGTCCTTTTATGGTGATTGAAAGTTTTGCTGGGTACAATAGTCTGGGCTGACATCCATTGTTTCCTTTTATGTCTGCATAATGCTTTTTCATGACCTTCTGGCTTTCATTGTCTATAATGAGAAGTCAGGTGTAATTCTGATAGGTCTACCTTTATATGTTACTTCGTCTTTTTCCTTTTCAGCTCTTAATATATTTCTTTACTCTGTATGTTTAGTGTTTTGATCATTATTTGGCAATAGGATTTCTTCTGGATTCAGTCTATTTGGTGTTCTGTAAGCTTCTTGTATCTTCATAGGCATATCATTATTTAGGTTGGGAAACTGTTCTTCTATGATTTTGTTAAATATATTTTCGTGCTTTTGCGTTGAATTTCTCCTCCTTCTATACCTATTATTCCTAGATTTGGTCTTTTCATGGTATCCCATCTTTCATGGATATTTTGGGTTAAGCTTTTATTAAATTTAATGTTTTCTTTAACTGACAAGTCTATTTCCTCTATTGTATCTTCAGTGCTTGAGAATCTCTCTTCCATCTCTTCTATTCTGCTTTTCATGCTTGCTTTGGTCCCTGATCATTTTCTCATGATTTCTGTTTCTAATATTCCCTCAGTATATGTTTTCTTTATTCTCTCTATTTCTATTTTCAGGTCTTGAATAGTTTCTTTTGTATGTTTGATTTTATTTCTTGGTTTTCTTTAAGAGATTTGCTGATGTCTTCCAATTTTTGGTTTGTCTTTTCCTACATTTCTTTAAGGGTATTTCTCATTTCCTCTTTAAGAGTTTCAAACATTCTCTTGAAGTTCTTTTTTAGGTCATTTCTTCTGTTTCATCTATATTTGGTTGTTCAGGTCTTGCTATTGTAGGGTCTATTGGTTTTATTGGTGTTGTGTTGCTCTTTGTGGTCTTGTGTCTGCTCTTACCTTTTCTACTCATCTTTCCCTCTAATTGATGTGGTTGGGATTGTCTGAGATTCCGTTGAATAATCTTCTAGGTGCCAATGTATCCAAAGCTCAGATGGTTTTTTCTCATGGTCCAGTCAGAGGCACAGTTCTAGTTACCCCGTTGGTTAATCTGTGTTCCTGGAGATAGTTCATTGCTCCTGTTTTTTGCTCTGCTCTCATGGAGTTTGCTGTCTCAGGCCTAGTTTGGCCTGGGTTACTAGCTTTGATCTGCTTCTGGAAATTCTGGTCTGGATCCCCTCCTTCAAAAGTCCCTGGCTTGGAGTTGGTCCTGAAAAAAAAATGTGGCTCCTTTCTACTGCCTCGGAATTCCCAGGCTCAGGTGTACCCTGACCTACAGTGGACCCAGGTCAGGCTTACTCCCTCAGATGTCCCAGACTCACACTCAGACCCTCAGATTTTCCAGGTTCCTGCCTATTCCCTTTGATATCTCAGACCAATGCCTGCACCCACAGAGATCCTGGCTCAGGTCTACTCCATCTGAGGCCCCAGACTCATGCTTAGTCCTGCAGAGATTTCTGGTTCCTGCCTACTCCCTTGGAGGTCCCGGATTCATGGCCAGACTGGCAGAGGTCCTGTTTCAGGCCTAATTCTTTGAAGGTCCTAGACTCACGCCCTGACCCACAGAGATCCTCGCTTAGGTCTACTCCCTTGAAGGTCCCAGATTCATGTGCGGTCCCTCGGTGGACTCTGACTCTGGCTCACTTACTCCAGAGGTTACTCCCCTAGACCTGTTTTGGTGGAGATTGCTGACTCTGGATCAGGTTGCTGGCTCAGTTCTGTTCTGTCAGTGTCCGGGGACTGCATTGGCTCCTGGGACTGGATTGACTTCTGCCTTCTGCTCCCACGGACCTTGCTTCCTCAGGCCCACTCTGTCCTAGGTAGCTGGTTCAGTCCTAATAAAAATGTTTTTTAAACATTTTTAAATTTAATTTTTAATTAAAATTATTTTTTTAAAATTTTAGATTAAATATTTTTTTAAACCTATCCTTTTTTGACTCACTTTGCATCTGCCATTTGAATTTTGAGTATTATTAAACTGTGTTGACCGTTTTCAAGGTGGAGGCTAGTATATCAAATGCCCTAATGAATAAACACTGGAGATTGTGTTGATGGAGAGATGCATACCACTTACATTATTTTGATGTCTGTGTATACAACATTTTCCCTAGACTTTCTCTCATTTTTTTCTCTTTTGAATAACAATATTTGGATCCACCACAATTGTTTCTTTTCTATTAATTAAAAACTAATATGCTTCTATTATTGAAGAGAAGTGTCCCTTAGAAATAGATTTGTATCTTTATGTGTATTTATTATATAGAATCTTTCAGAATTAGTCAGTATACTTAGTGCTTCTGTTTTTGCTGTTTTCTTTTTATCTAATGGTGTACTTGGCCTCTTCATTCTGAACGATCATTTCATTTTAAAGAACAAACACTTTTTAATTCCATCCCTACTAAGTATGTCACCAGTATACAATGACTTAGAACACCATCTTCACACTTGCTCACTTCTCTATGAAGTCAGTGATTTGAAACATGCATAATAACTTTGGTAATTTTCTTGGTGATGCTTTTCTGTATTAGTTTTATTTCAAATTGGTATTTAAAATGGCAACACATATTTCATACTTTATGTGACACTAAGTTGATATTAATGCTTATATTTTCTATAAACTCTGTAAAACATGAAAACTAATTATTGTACAGTTTCTCTTGTACATTTCTTTACAACTCCTGCAATGAAAGATATCTTGTTGTCTTGCTTCCTCTGCTGATTTATCCAATTAACTATAAAAGCTGAAGATAAACTGTGTTCACTAATATTCTCTGTGACATTCAAAAAGGAAAAAAAAATCTGTGAGCTACTTATATTTGCTTTTAAATTCAAGTTCAAGTTATCCTATGGCACTCAAACTTAGTATTAGATATTTTCTTTAACTACTGAATTTTCAGCCACTGTGTGGGAGTTTAGGTTCAATTTAGATACATTATCTTCTTTAAAAATAATGCCCTAAAAATGGTGATGTCAGTACTTTCTCTGAACTTGTTTCCTGTGATGATTATAATTTTCTGAAAAAAAATGCATGCAGTTGAGTTTGGGTGAAATATTGTTGACCCTGGAAATCTTATATTTAACTCAAGTTTTACCCACAAGTCCACCCAGAATGCTTTTTTGATTTTGATTCTTTTGTAGACATCTGAAAAAAAAAAAACCTGAAGCTCACCTCGTCTGTCTTCTTAAAGGCAAAAGCCCAATCTTGGAGAGGGACAGCTGACTAGAACCTGATCTTACTGCCATTTCCTGTGTCTGCTCTGTGGAATAGCATAAGAAAGAGCGTTTTACGTTGAATATTTGGTTTAGAGAGTCACATGTATCTTGCATAGTGTTTTCATTCAAGGAAAGACATTTAAAAAACAGAGGTCTTAGAAGTTACAACCTTTGCCTGCCTGCACCAACTAAGTGGTCTCTGCTGTATTTTTTTTTCTCTCTTTGCAAAGTACTTTTGTGGACATTGTAAAGTTGAAGTTCTACAACGGTAGGGAGATGACAACAGAATAATGAGTCAGAAGAACAGCACAAGACCTATTTAGGTTTCAAACAGGATTTGGATTCTTGCTGATGTTCGGTGATTGGTGGTATCTACTTCAGAAAGACATTTCCTACAATCTAGTCTATTGCCAGGTGCTTTTCTAGCTACCAGGAATACATCGTGAATAACACGAAGAAAGCTCCTGCTTTTCTGATTGTATTCTGAAAACCCTTGGGGATGAAGATAAATCACACAAACAAGATCAGTTCAGAGAGTATGCACAGCCTCCAGGAGACCTAAGAGATGTGAGGGGAGAAAAGGTTAAAAGGTTAAAAGGTAAGCCAGAAAGAGGCTTTGAGTAGGTGACCTTTAAGCTAACCATTGAATAAGAAGAACAAGACAGTGTTAGAAATAGTGACAAAGCCCTGACTGCTCTTAGGGATGGAGAGGGAGGAGGGGGGGGGGGAGTGGGAGGGTGTTGGGAGGAGGGGCGGAAATGGAAACTTTCATAATTTAATAAACTTTGAAAAAAAAAGATTAACCAAAAGTACATTCCAAATAAATTCATATTAGAAAAAAAAAGAAATAGTGACAAAGCATCTGAAGCAATAGTGAGCAGGGGTGTAGAAGAGAGAACATGATATGCTATCAGGCAAGATCTAAGGATAAGAAAGGCAGCCTGAGTAATTTGTAACAGTAGCCAATGATTTAAATCATGATAAATTCTAAAGACACACTGCATCTATTATCTGGGAAAGTTTTTCGATTAACAGTAGGAAAAAGACTTTTTTTTTTTTTTTGTCTTAGAGAATTTACCTTGGGGCTTACACAAGCTAGGCAAATATTGCAACATCAAGCTGGATCTCTATCTTCTTTCTACAGTTTTGAGATAGAATCTCATTCAGTTTCCCAGGCTGGGCTAGATCTCACCATAGCAGAGATTATTCTTGAACTATGATTCTCCTGTCTTAGCCTCTTAAGTGTCTGGGAAAACAAGTGTGCACCAAGCCTGGCTGCATCTCATTTATTTCAAGAAAATTTTAGAACATAAATTCATGGTTTTGTTTGGATATCAGACCATGTTTTCACCATGCACTGCCCTGTAGAAAGTATCCAGTCAGACAGCATGGGGAACTGCACATACTTGAATACTATAGTGACCATCCTAGTTGAATCAAACATTGCAAGATTGGAAACAGTGGGAAGATCAGAAAACACTGGTGTCATTGGCCTTAGTTGCTTTTAATGTGCTAGATAAGTTTTGTTTTGCTTTCCCAAGGTTCTTTTAGCACTGTTTTCTTTAGTTAGGGTATACAGAGAAGATGGTAAAAATCCTGCTTCTTTCTACCCCTTAACATGGGAATTAGGAGTATTGATGATATTGATATCATTACTCATGTCTCATTTGGACTAAAGAAGACTGACTGAGTAGGAAATCTTTTATATCTGATTTTTCTTTAATATTATCTTTTAATTACTTATGCCATGTGTCTATTTCTAAATAGTTTCTGATTGGTTCTCATTATTAGCTGGAGTTCCAATTGATCAGGTTTCCTGAGAACTGAGCTAGGAAACATGGGAGATATGAAATTTGGTTCCTGCAAGTATCTAGCCTAATATAAAGTTGCCCATAATTTAGTTTTGTCTGTTTATAATTAAAGGGATGCTGATATTTGTTGCTGATATGTCTCCATTTAACTTAAAACTAACAACATAATCATCTCAAGCTCATCTGTGTTTGCGGTTCCCCCAAAGGTTCAATGTATTCTTGTGCTTAGAAACTATAAATGGGTCCTCAGTATTAAACATGGAGCCTGATTCAATAGTAAATCCATCACCTAAAAGAACAAAAGAAAAACCCTACTAAATAGACAAGGAAATGATGCCTGACTCCATTGAGAGTAGGAACAAGAAGGATGAGCCTGGCTTGGCTCATCCTCAGATGGGAACACATAAGTGATCCAGTTCTAACTGGGCGCTTATGACTGCGCAGTCTCCACACATACTGACTTTGCGGTTACAAATATGTTTTAGTGAGTAGGCACACTTGAAACTAAGAATCCAGGAGCAGTAAGGATAGACTATAAAATGCTCCATATTTAGAGGGCATTATTAGGTAGATAAGAGGACTCTTATCTTTCCCTAGTCTCTTCAAATTGATTTTTTTTTGAAAAACAGTAGAAAAGCTTTATTATCTGAAATGACAGTACAGATAAAGGAATACAATGTCAATATTGATAGTGGGACACACGGGGGATGATACTCAAGGGATCTGATTATTGTTTGGGACTTCTTTTTGTTATGTTAAGAAGTATAACCCAGCCATGTCCTTAGAAAACAAATTCATAATTCTTGATGGATATCAGTCTCCAGTCAGTGTTTCCATTTATTGTTACTTATAAACAAATAATTGTGTAATATTTACTATCACTTATATACATATTTATTAAATATTTAGGAAAATGAAAGCATGTATATTTAAATGTATGTATGTATATATGCATGTATTTATGCGTGTATCATATTTATATACACAAGCAAAGAGACAACCAGCCATCAGTTAAGGAGCACAGGAATATGGTTTACAGAAAAAAATCATTTTTAAGCCAGTGTAGCATTATCTTTAATATAAGCACTCAGAGACAGAGGCAGGCAGATTTCTATGAGGTTGAGTCCAGCCTGGTCTACAAAGTGAGCTAATTTTGATACTCAGCAATGTTACACTAAAAAAATCAATCTCAATCCCCCCAAATTCACTTTTAAAAGTAATGAATGTCCTAATTATTTGTGTGTTAATGTGACAGTTTGTTTAAAATTTTATTGAAATAAATAAAATTGACTTAACTTCTTTTGTTTACAATAAATAATTAAAATGTAAAGTGCTCATAATTAGTACTATCTTAACATTGTTTTTAAATGCAGTTAATGGGAGCCATCTATCTTCTGGCATAGTTAATTTAGTTCTCGCCACGCTTACGGCTGCATCACAGTGCCTATTTCTTTTAAATACCAAAGTCAGTGGGACATTTGCTTGGCATTTACTGACTTGATTCTTGGTCCATTTACCAGAATTAATTCATTAGTTCATGGCATCTAATAGTACTGAATAGCACAAGGAAGTAAAGATGGTGCTTAGGTGACTTATTTCAGAACATTCTAAAGTTAGCTGTTAGTAAGACTTAGAAATGATTCTTCTTTATAATAAGTTATTGATTTTTATTACATTTTCTTCTTTCATAATTTTTTCATTGATGTATCTTTGGAAAACTGAAATTAATAACTGTTTCAACTAGTCTTTCCTTTCAAGTGGGAACCATTACAAAGAATTGACATTCTTCTAATTTTTTAGCTCAGTGCCTCAGCCATGAGTCTCACAGTTGCTCCTTCACATCACTCTTATGTGTTGTTGAAATGTAGCTCAAATAGAAAGATGCAGTTTGTTTGTCTTCAAGATGTCTATGACATAGAAAGTGAGAAGAATGGCATGACTGGGGCATAGCTCAGAAGGCCAGGTAGTACAGGATCTCATTCCAGTGCTATAGAAGGACGAATGAAGGGAACTGCTTGTAGAAAGAATGGTGACAGGACAATTTAGACTGAAATTTGAATCCTGAGTGTGATCTATTAGGTAGAAAGGGATCTCCCAATCAAGAGGTAATTAATATGGAAGATAATTTGGGAAGGATGGAATGATGATTTGACCTGTATGAGTCAGACTGTGCAAACCACGTGATATGGGGGCATAGTGATGAATAGACAGTGGTATGAGTCCATGGAGTTCAGTGAATTAGGAGTGCTGAGACACCCGAGGGAAAATGATCAATTAGGTATTTTGAGTATGGTATCAAGGAGCCAGACAAGCATATCTAATACAGACAATAACTGACGGTGAGGGGCATTGTTCAGAAAGGCTTTCTGCAGCATGATACTTTTTCTTTAGCTGAGAGATTCTTTGATGCAAATTCTGAGCATCTATGTAGCATTTATGTCTGTTAAATGGTTGATTTTGTTCTTCTGGATTTTACTTGTAATGGAAGAATTTTACAGAGTTAGTAAGAAATGTTATCATTCTTTAAAATAATGAGGACAAATATTTCCTTAGCTATGATGCTTATAATTTAGTCTTTCCTAGTCATTTGGAGAAATATTTTATTATCTGTATGTCAACATCAATAATATGACTTGGCATATGATTTAAATCTCTAATATAGTTGATTAATTGAATTATGTGGAAATGCATGCTTGTATATTTTACTTCATTGGTGGTTTATTTCAATAACCCGGTGTAGAAATAAATTTGAACTGGATATTGCTGCCAGCTCTTTCCTCTCAAGATAAATATTAGCTGGGGCAATCAGGGATGTCCATTACACATTTAATTTAAAAGTGGTGTTCTACTTCAAAACACGTGTTTTAGATGACTTGATGGGTGTTTTATGAGCAAATTTCATAAGATGGTTTGGTAGAGAAATATGAAATATTTTTGAATTGATTCTTAGTGGATCTAATAATAAGTATCAGAAGTGATAGAACCATTCTTCTTATTACTCTTCAAAATATGATAATACACATTTCTATTAACAAAGCTCTTGAGAAGCATTGGAATGTTTTTCAGAGACATGGAAATTCTAGGAAAAGAAGTTTATATCTATGAAGGCTAGATTCTGTTCTCAGCCTGAGACCATAGTGGTGGCTACAGAACAAGTGAAAATCTAGCTGGTTGGTTGGTGGAGTCCATAATCGGGAAATTAAAAAACTACTACCAGTAGGCTCCCCACTAATGGGACAATTATTTATCAATCACCCTTTCTGTTATTTTACCTTCCTCCGTTTTCCTGCCATATTAATCTTCCCATCCTTCCCAATTAGAGCCATCTTCTTATTTCTTTATCAAATAACTTATATTCTTTTATTTCCCTCTTGATTTTTCCTTCCATTGTCACCTTTTACTTTCCTTGTTTCTCCAATTACTGCAGTTTATATATTTACATCTTGTGAACTAGGAAACACAGATGAGGGAGAACACTTGACATTGTTTTTCTGCGTCTTTTTTTAATTATTATTTTATTTTATTACTTTAAAAAATACCAATCCAAATTCCCACTTCCTCCCCTTCTCTCACTTCTCTCCCACTCTCTCCACATACCCTCCCCCACCCCCATACCTGGGTCTTTTCTAGTTGCTTCCATTTACCTGCAAATTTTGTGATTCCTTCCTGAAATTGTCATGACTTCATTTTTCTTTATGGGTGCATAATATTCCCATAAACACAGACACACACACACACACACACACACACACACACACACACACACACCCCACATTTTTAATTGTCTGTTTGGATGACATTTAGGTAGTTTCCATTTCCTAGCAATTGTGAATAGAATGGCAGTGAACATGGTTCATCAACTGTCTGTGGAGTAGGATGCCAAGTCCATTAGGTATGCATGGAAGAGTAATGCAGCTAGGCCACATGGTAGATTTATTTTTAGCTGTTTGAGGATTCTCTATACTGACTTCCAAAGTGCCTGGATCACTTTGCAATCCCACGAATAGTGAATGAGAATTTTCTTTTCCTCACATCTCCTCAGCACTTGTGCTTTTGTTGTTCTTTTCCTTTATGTTTGGGGAAAAATGCGTGCTTAAAATAAATGTTTTGATTTGTATTTCCTTAATTGCAAAGGACAATGAGCAAGTTTTGAGATATTTCTTAAGCACTTTTTACATCTTTGCTTGAGAACTCTGTTCAGATCTGAAGCCCATTTTTGAATGGGCTGTTTTTCTGAGTTCTTTATAGATTCTGGATATTAATCTTCTATCAAATGTATGCATGATGGCAGAGAGTCCTCAATCCTTGTGGTTTTCCTCTTTAATCAACTAATATTTCTTTAGCTGTTAAGATTTTTAGTTTTTTGATGTCACTTTTCAGTTGTTGACTTTGAGTCCTAGGGAAATAGATTCCTATTCACAAAGTCCTTTCCTGCATCTCTATCACATATGGGGTTCTCTCTCTCTCTCTCTCTCTCTCTTCCTCTCTCTCTCTCTCTCTCTCTCTCTCTCTCTCTCTCTGTGTGTGTTTGTGTGTGTATGTGTGTTTGTGTGTGTGTGTTTGTGTATGTGTGTGTGTGTTTGTGTGTATTTTCTAGAAGCTTGTGTTTTAGGTTTTACAGGATCTTTTATCCATTTGAAGTTAGTTTGTTTATATACAAGGTGATGGATGCAAGTCTGTCTTCATTCTTCTGCACATGGACACTTAGTTTTCCCAGCACCATTTGTTGTAGATGATGTTTTTTTCTGTGCATTATTTATTTACCTAAAATAATATATGACACATTTAAGTCTTTGTATGCATATATACATGTGTTGTAAATGAACATTTCCCTTGTGGGCTGACAACACTCAACACTCCCTCCAAGACCTATAGATCATCTAACAAAAATCCCAACACTAAACCACGAGAAGCTCCTTTTTGAGTTGTTGGACAGGATTATGCACAGGACTCCCAAATATAGGGTATTGCTGTTACCTTTGTTGCCTCTCAGATGTTGGTGTTAAATTCCTATTACTGAAGACACCAATCATTTTGAACACAGGACCGAGAGGATCAGAAATGAATCTGACCTTAATGCCTCCTACCTGAGAACTAACTTTCATGAGGACTTGCTATGTAGGCTTCTAATGGAGAAAAACAACCAATAGTCCTACCCAGCTGTGAGGCTTATGGACTAAAACAATAACCAGCATGGTGTGATAACCATAAGGGTGCAATAGTGGCACTGGTTACCCTGTTGCTAATCAACAACTCCTTAACTGGACTTACGGTTCACTCAACAAGAGGGATATCATGACTAGCAGAGTAAACCTAGTCAACTACCCAGGACCAGTGAAATCGTGGATCTTGGAAAAGAACTTAATATCCACTACTTTACTAAATCAGCACAATCACTTCCAAAGTCTAAAAGTCCACAAATAAGAATAGTCCTCAACCCTGGTCAAGGAATGCCTCTTCACAGCAGACAAAGATTGTGATAGAAAAGCACAACTGATCAAAATGCAGAGAACACATAACCTGTGGTTCCCAGCTGATACATTTACTTCTTGATTCTCAGAAAGATTGTAAGAGACAAACGAACAGGACGTCTGCTCTGAGATTTCATCTTCTAGAAATGTCAGAGAAACTACTCTCACAAAATATCAGCATGAATGCATACACAAGACTAGAACCAGGACCATACACTAGACATGCTGATATAGTATTTGAAAATCTCATGGAACCTCAGCCCTGGACAAAGGCTTGTAGGCAGGAGGAGAAATAGTATTTCCAAGAAAAGAGCCCTCAAATTGGTTAACCAATACCAAATTGTCACCCTGAAGTCATATACATACAAGTAACTTTATACAGACTCAGAAAGTAGTTTTTACAAATTTTAAAAAATGTATGTAACAACAACTGAAATACAGAGGCTATGAATTTAGGAGAGATCAGGGGGTGCAGGGTGGTATTGGAGGCAGGCAGGGGAAGGGGGAAAACAGTATAATGATAGCTTAATTAAAATATTAAGAAAACAATTATTTATTTAAACCTAAAACAACGAGTTGGTTTTCTGATAGATAATTGGTGTTTTTATACATGTCCAAAATGAGAGAGCAAAAAGTAAGATTGGCACTCTGCACTAATTTTCTTACAAGCTATCAATTGCCTGATACTAAACCCTCAAAAAGTTTCCAAAACCTCCATGTTGTCCTGGTGCTCGAGAAGCTGAAATAGGACACTCATGCGTGTTAGGCTGAGAAGCATACATGGGACGGAAGATTCTGTCTCAAAAAGATCTTTTTTAAAAAAAAGATAAAGTCAAGGACTATGCTTGACAATCAATCTTTTCAGTGAAAAAAATTCAGAGAAAATGTTCGATCAGAGTAGAATAAAAGATTATAAAATTGACTCTATCTTCTTTCTGCCTGTTTTCAGAACTTCTTAAGAGTGATCCAGTATTGCTGCATTTACTCCTTGAGTCATTCAGGCTTTTCAACATGATGAAAGTGTTCCTGAAGTGTGTCTCCATGTTTTCACAGAAGTGTTATTTATTGGTGCCATTATCACTCAGTACCACCAGAAGCTGGGAAGTTGGAAAACTGATCTTTTCCTAACACTATTGTTCTTTTTGAAATTAGCAGTCACCAGTGATATTAGAGCAAGAAGTAATGACAAATTTTATTAAGTTCACTTCTGTGAAGTGAATGGCCTCATCTTGGACAGGTACCTATGTCTTTCCATTTGAGTTCAGGCCTCAAAATTGCTCCTAAAACCTTAAAATCGTGCTCTTTGTATTCACACCGCAAGTTGTGCCAAAAGTTAGCAAAGTTTTTTGATTTTGATTTTCCTTTTGTCTTTTTTTTAATAAAAGTTTATTAATTTATAAAAGTTTCCATTTACGCCCCTCCTCCCAACACCCTCCCACTCCGTCCACTCCCTCTCCTCCTCCCTCTTCATCCCTAAGAGCAGTCAGGGTTTCCTGCCCTGTGGTAAGTTCAAGTTCCTCCCTCCCCCCTCCAGGTCCAGGAAGGTGAGCATCCAACAGACTGGATCCCAAAAATCCAGTATATGCAGAGGAAACAAGTCCCAGTGTCATTGTCAATGGCTTTTCAGAAAGACCCCGAGTCAGCCACATTCAGAGAATCTGGTTGAATCACGTGCTCATTCAGTCCCAGTCCAATTGGCCTTGGTGAACTCTCATTAGATCAGTCCCCTTGTATCAGTGGGTGAACGCACTCCTCAAGGTCCTGCCTTTCTTGTTCATCTTCTCCCTCCTTCTGCTCCTCATTTAAACCTTAGGGGCTCAGTCCAGTGCTCCAATGTGGTTCTCTGTCTCAATCTCCATCCATCAATGGGTGAAGGTTCCCTCTGGTGTTGCCTTCTTTGCTCACGCTTTCTTTCCTTCTGCTCCTCATTTAGACCTTGGGGGCTCAGTCCAGTGCTCCAATGTGGGTCTCTGTCTCTATCTCCATCCATCGCCAGATGAAGGTTCTATGGTGATATGCAAAATATTCATCAGTATGGTTATGGGCCAAGGCCGGTTCAGGCGCCCTCTCCTCTGTCCAGAGAACAATCTGCGGATCTCTCCTTGGACCTGGGAGCCCCTTTATACAAAGAACTCAAGAAACTAGACACTAAAACTCTAATTAACCCAATTAAAAAATGGGGTGCTGATCTGAACAGAAAATTCTCAACAGAACTTCGAATGGCCAAAAGACACTTAAGGTCATGCTCAACATCCTTAGCAATCAAGGAAATGCAAATCAAAACAACTATGAGATACCATTTTACACCGGTCAGATTAGCTAAAGTCAAAAACACCAATAATAGCTTATGCTGGAGAGGATGTGGAGAGAGGGGAACTCTCATCCATTGTTGGTGGGAATGCAAACTTGTGCAGCCACTGTGGAAATCAGTGTGGCAGTTTCTCAGGAACCTGGGAGTCAACCTCCCTCAAGACCCAGCAATTCCACTCCTGGGAATATACCCAAGAGATGCCCTATCATACCACAAAAGCATTTGTTCAACTATGTTCATAGCAGCACTATTTGTAATAGCCAGAACCTGGAAACAACCTAGGTGCCCCTCACTAGAAGAATGGTTAAAGAAGGTGTGGAACATATACACATTAGAGTTTTACTCAGCGTTAAAAAACAATGACATGTTGAATTTTTCATGCAAAAAAAATTTCTATGGATTTCATGCAAAAAAAATTTCTATGGATGGACATAGAAAACGCTTTACTGAGTGAGGTAAGCCAGACCCAAAAAGAGGAGTATGGTATGTATTCACTGATATGTGGATTCTAGCCATGATTAAAGGTCTTTGAGCCTATTATTCATGATCCTAGAGAAGCTAAATAAGAAGGTGAACCTGAAGAAAATCATGTAGTTATCCTCCTGGAGATTCAAAGTAGACAAGAGTGCCAGGCAACCTCGGGTGCATGGGGGGGGGATTGTTGGAAGGGGAGAGGGTTAGAGAGAAGGCAGTAGGGGAGGAATTGGGAAAGCTCGGGGGATTGGGATGGGGGAGGGAGGAAGGTTGGATATGGGATCAGTGAAGTATGTTTCTCAACTAAGGGAGTCATTTTAGGGTTTACAAGAGACTTGTCCTTTTGTCTTTTAAATCCCCACAAGCATTGTATGATAAGGTATGTGTACAGGGTCTTGGCAAAATATAATTATAGATGATCACACCAAATCAATAATGTAAATTCCAATGAATGTCTATAATGATAAATGACTGCTATGTAAAATTACATGCATAAGAACAGAAGACAATGACTAGCTAGAGCAAATGTATTATAATAGAAATCAAATTCTTTTTTTAAATTTGGGGACATTTCTGTTGTTATATGTAATAGTTTTTTTAAAGATTCAAGCAAAATCAGAAAATTAATATTTAATCAAGCTTATTAAAAACAAAAAATGGCAGTCTCCATAACTAACTACCTGGATGGTGATGGTATTTTGTTAAAAATAGAATTAAATGAAGTTGTATTGAGTCACTGCTGATGAGAGAATCCCCAGAACACCATTGTATTTCATATTCCAGCATACTGTGACTCTATCTGATCAGGGAGGTGTTTGATTGTTCAGACAAGTTGTATGACAGTAAGTCTAGAGAGGGGCAGAACCAAGGAATCCTCTTTATTGTAAATCCCTGAAGTTTAGAGAGCCATTTTCTCTAAGACTTTCTCTCTCTCTCTCTCTCTCTCTCTCTCTCTCTCTCTCTCTCTCTCTCTGTGTGTGTGTGTGTGTGTGTGTGTGTGTGTGTGTGTGTGCTGATGATCAAGATCATCTCCTGGGCAATGCTAGGCAAACACTTCCACTGATGGCTGAATTTTTGACAAAGATAGATGATATGCTTTCTAGACAGTTTAGCTTTGGGGAACTTAATCTAGAATTTATTGCAATTTGTGCCATAATATAATCATGATATATGTTTTAAATTTATTTTTGTTGAAATCTAGTGTTGTGTAGTGTATGATTTTTTTCCTAAGTGTATGAGTCAATAAATTTTTAGTTAATGTAAAAAGCTTTGATCCTATCACCACACTTTAGTTTCAAAGCATTTTTGTTTTCTACCACTTTGTGAGAGTAAACTCATGTTGCAACTCTCGGAAACTTCTGATTTTATTCTTTCTCTATGAATTTGCAACTTGTGGACACTTCACCTAATGGAATCATTGAATATAGTCTCTTACATCTAGTATTTTTAAGGTGATTGTTTTGAGGTTCATTTGGATAGTAGGATATATCAATACTCTATTTATTTATGTTGCCAGTCAACAGTCTGTTACATGAATATGCTGTGGTTTTTCAATACACCAGTTAACAATCATTTGAGTTGTTTCCAATATAGAACTCTTTTTTACAATTTGTTTATTCATTATGTATTTTTGTGTATGTGCTTGTGCATGCATGCCCACCCACTTGAATGCAGGCACACATGCTGTGGTATACACGTGGAGGTAAGAGAGCAGCTTGTAGAGGTCAGTTCTCTGCTTCCCTCATCTGTATCCCAGGTTGTTGGGCTTGACAAGTGCCTTCACGAGCTGAGTCATCTCATTGGCCCCAGTCTGGAACTCTAATGATCAGCATGACTGTGAATTTTCCCATTCAAGTCTTGTCATTTACTTTGGGCCGTTCATAGGCATGGTGTTACTGGGTCATTCTTCATTTGTTTGTATTCTTGTACTTATAGTCTGTATTCTAGGTTGGTCATACAGTTTTACATTTCTACTATTAATATAGGAATACTTTGGTTTGTGTACGGTATTAACAAATACTTTATGGAGTGTGTCCTAATTATGTCTATTCAAGTAGATATGTAACAATAGCTGGTGATATTAATTTGCATTTTTGTAATGAAAAAACGCAATCACATACTCTGTGTGCTTGCATAGATGTATATTCTGCATACTCTGTATTGATGTCTATAAATTTTGAAATATTTCAAGTTAGATGATAATTGCATGCTGTTTTATGCATTATTGCATTATAAGATATACAAGTCCTTTCCCAAATAAATGATTTACAGAGAATTTCTTTCTATGAGAAAGAATGTAATTATGTATGGTATTTTATTTTCATACATAATCTTAATTTGAGAAGAAAGTGCTATTAGATCACAACCTGGAAGAGGGTATCTATTACTGTGACTATTAATTCACAATCAGTAAGCTGTCCCTCCTATGACTTGTTTGCTATTTCTCTTTGAAGGAGATTTAAATCTTATTGAAAACACTGGATCAATCTTATTTAAACTCCTGTATTTCATTTACTGATGATTCTGACAAAGCAATTATCATGTATATTCTCCTAATTTATTCTAAAAATATAACCTTTGTTGAAAATATTCTTTGAAGTTTGTCTTTATATCCTGAGCCAGTTTTCAATGCTTGAGCACACATGTGAATGTGCGCACGCGCGCACACACACACACACACACACACACACACACACACACACACACCTGAGTGTAATTTTCTTTGCTCTAGAATCTGAGAGTTAGCATTGTGCCAATTATGGGACTCACCTTAAAGTTTCTTAAAAATGAGTGTTAGGAGGAAAATAACAATTTAATAAAAATAAAAACCAAAACAACAAAATCCATCAACAAATATGCTTTAAGAGGACAACATGAAGTTCAAAGGTTCTAAAGAACTGAGAGAGTCAGTATTCACCCACAGGGGTGAGGAACTCCTGATCCATCTTCTCAGGTGATCTGGGAGATGTGCATGGGCACACCTCTGGGTGCCTCCTCCCAACTTCTTTGGGTCAAAGTGCTCCTCTTTTCAAAAAGAAGAAATAAAGGTTTTTAACCTTCCATTATTAGTGTGAGATGAATGTCCTTTCTACTTGAATATGCCTTTTGTTTCATTTTCAGAGGTCTTTCCTGAAGAAAACCTCGTGTGAACACCTGGCATTTCATCAATTATTGTTCTGCTATTGAGAGCTTCTCCTGGGTCTTTTGTTCATGAATTGAAAGGGCAGAGCATAAACAAACAACCTTGCCTCCACCAGATGTAGATATGGGGGCAGGGAAAGCAGTACAAATTTGATGTTTTGTTGAAGATCAAGGTTTTTTAAGAATAGTAAATACATACCTTCTTTACAGATATAAGATAAACTTATATTAACAATTTTACTGAAGTCACTTTGAAAGAAACTGTGTTGAAGTGAAATTCATAGGAGCATTAAATAAGTCTCAAATTTGTTTGAAGTAAAAGAATGTTGAAATGACTGTACAAAGACATTTGAGAAAATATCCTTTTCTTGAGTCTAACCCAATACATTCAGTTCTCATCCCTCTTCAAGGAAGCTTATTTTTGTAACAAAGAAAAGCATGACAGAAAACCACAAGCAATCAAATGCAAAACTGTGAAGCCTGGTCCCAAAGTATACACCTACAATACAGCTGCTGCACCTAAGACTCAGGGATCATTCTGAAAGACGGGACAGAAGGTTATAAGAGCCAGAGGAAGTTTGCGGTGAAATTGTGTCTCCTGGGAAGGTTAGAAGCCACTATAAAGTCTCTCCAATATGACTGCCAAAATATGTGCCAAACAAAGATGACAGCAAACTCACCTGAAGTGGGGAAGCCTGTGAAGCCTTGACCCTACTCAAAATCTCTGGGCAACTCAGGAATGCTGAGATCAGGCAAATGTCTTCCCCTGGGCAGAGCACATCAATGAGTTATTCCATAGCAAGTGGTCAGACATGAACATATACATACAAGTAACACTATATAGACCAAGCAATGTTCCTAAATATATATTCATATGTATATGCGTACAGATGTAATATCAATTAATGAAAAAAAGAAGTCAGGAATTAGAGAACAAGAAGAAGGATATGAGAGAATATGAAGAATATGCAAAGGCATAATTAAAATCTCAAAAACTGTCAGAAATAATTTTAAAATATCAAGTTTATGTGATGAAATTGACATTTCCTATAAGAGGGAGGAAAGGGGAACTACACATAACTTTTCAGTGGAGACACTTGGGGAATTTTATATGCTTGCTTTACATTTTCATCCATCTTATGTATGTTTTGTTAAACACGTTCTGCAGCACAAGAGATAAGTTAGAACCTTCTGGTCACCCAGTCAGTTTTGTTGTTCATGTAAACAGCTATAGGTAGTGCATGAACAAATTGCTATGATTGCATTTGAATGAACTTTAGTTTTGGACAGTGAAGTTGGAATTCAATATTATTTCCCTTTGTCATTAAATAAATACTATATATTTTCTGCTTCCAAGAAATGTAAAAATAATTAGGGGGAAAAACTTGTATCGTAGATCATCCAGAAGCAGTCCATGAATCAAAGTTAGCTAACAATTATTCTACAAAGAATAAAGTGAAAAACTTAAAATTCAAATTAACAAAAATTTTCAAAACTTTAAAGATGATGGTGATGAATCAACAGACATCATAGTTTGATCATGATATAGGTCCACATATGCATGAGTAGATACATGTAAATAAAAAAGTATAAAATAGTAACAAAACAATAAAATAATATTATAATCATTGAGGCATCAACACTTGGCTAAGGAAACTGTGCCTTTCTTTTAATGGCAGTTACTACACCATAGTGTACTGGCTGCTTTATTTATAATATTAACCTCCACATAAATGTCAAAACCACCTTTGATGGTAAAGACTGCCAGAGGTTGTCATTACCAAACTCACAGGAAACGCCCAGAAAGTTTGGTGCCGACAGTTGAGAAGCAACACTGTTTGTCGTCCACCTATTACTTGTCACACAGAAGTCTTTTACTACAAGCTGGAGGACACCTATGAGGGTTCTCTTTGTTAAATAATTTTAAATTGCGCATGTAATGTAATAGTGTTCCAAACTGTTTCAACCCAGCCTCTTGAGAACACTTAAATTGATGTCACTTACTGTGGGTTGAATAAGTTACTGTGAATTCATGGCAGTCTCATTTGTAAAATCACTCATTTATATACTTACCTTTTCTATATCTTTACAACTGTTACTAATTTCTAAGGATCACTGAATATATATTTTGAGCCCAGAGACTCAATAATAGGTAAAATATTATTTTGCATATGAGCTAATAAAATTGTTAATGCGTTTTTTATTTTCGATATTTTTTCTGTCATTCTTTTTAAAAAATGTGCATTAGATGATGTTTAAAAGTTGAATCTTTACTGTAGTATCTGTACAGCTGTTCCCATGACCTCTCACTGTGGAGTGTGTAGATGTATTCTAAAGGAAAAAAAGGCTTACAGTGTTTCTGTGATGAGCTTGATCATAAGTGTGTTGTATGGATCTCAACTACGGAAATGAAGTATCTAGGAATATTACGTAAGTAAGTAAGTGTGGCTGTGCTCATCGAAAGCATAGCATATGTTGGGTTCATATGGTCCAGCAGCCCCAGTATCCTTGTGGCTTAGCTCCTGTTCTGTAGTAGTGATTGTCTGAGAGCACTTGGCATTCATAGGCACCCATGGCTTTCTTGCAGCATTAGGTTTTTATCAATGCTGTATGTTGTTGAACATAGGGTTTTAAATTGTTATATTTTTTTACAGTATGCATAATATTGAAGAAACGAATTCTGTTATCAGAGAAATTGGGTTTTTTTTCTTTGTGTTATTTGTCTCATTAATAAAATAATTTAATATTGAACTCAGAAGGAAGCTTAAGGATAATTTCATTAGAGTTTAAAAGAAAACTAAGGCAAGCTGTAAATCTCAGTTAGCTCCCTGTAAGAGGGACATGGAGAAAATCATGTTATTTGGACTTAGGCATGGAGGACTGGCAAGCAACAAGCAACAGGAAGGTAGTTTCAGAGGGGAAAAAAGCTTAAACTACTACAGAAAGCATACTTCAACTCTGACTGAGAGTCAAAGGAAAAGATCCACCTTTCTGACTCAGAAAGGTTGGAAGACCTGATAGAGCATCATGGAAGCTTTGTAGTCACTACAGCAGGGCAGACTTTCTGGGACGGGAGGCAGGGTCATTATCTCATTCACAGGGTGGTTAGTCATCCTATTCCTCTATTACGACTTAATGTCAACCAACCTTCCTGAGGGATGGTCTCTACCATGTGACTGACAGACTCAGCTGGATTAGTAGACTTAGAATGTTAGGTTTCCACCCAAGGTCAGAGGTAAATTCTATTCTTTTTTCCAGAAAGAATAGCTTTCCTTTATTGGGTACAATAGAGCCCTGTTCTGGGCTACTTTCATAATTCTGTGCTTTTCATTTTCCATGAAGTATGGACCCTGGTTATAACCCAGAATATTTGAGTAACTAGATAAATTATTAAGTGTGTCTCTAGATATTGGGCCAAGGTTTTCATTCAAAATAGGCAGATCAGGAATTCTAATGTACCAGGCAAACCAAAGGTGCTTGGTAGAAGAAACTTCAGTAGTCAAATGCAATGATGCATTGTTCTGTATTAGACTGTGAAAAGCATCTATGTGGTCCATTACTATATGCACAATTATAAATCGTCATTTCTTTCTCAACTGATTGATAGATACTAAATTCTGAGTTGATTAGATTTTTCTGCATTAATTTTTAAGTACATTATTTACAATTTTTAATGAGTTCCCCAATATTTCCGATGAGACTCATTTAGTTCATGATAGTTTTTAAAATATAATTCTTGTATTTCACCTAATTTTCCTTTTTAAATGGTCACTTTAGCTCTCAGAATATTGATTTTGTCTAATTATTTATAAATTATATAGCCCTTCATATTGTGGGGCTACCTGAATAAGATTTCTCAATTCTGTAATTTCAACTTTTTTACTTTCATCTGTTTTGTTAAATAATTGGTGGGAAGACAGCTTTTAGAAGATTCTAGAGTGAGTTCAGTATTTTAAAGAGAAATATTTATTGCTTACTTTTCAAGAATTTATAATTCATGTATACAAACCAAAAATTTTGAGCAAATTAATGTCTGTTATCCGGTTCATAAGCTTCTGTAGAAATTTACCTGGTAATGGTTCATTATCAAGTATTAATGACTTTGCTATTAATAACAAAATTATTGTAACATGCCAGTTAGTGATATAATGCTAAAGTAACTTCAAGCCTAAAAGTATGAAAGAATGAAACTGGAAATATTATGAGAGGACTGAAAATATAAGAATACAAAAAGGGGGAATGGAAAGGTGGATGAGAGCATGTACTGTTCTCGTAGAAGACACGAATTCAGTTCTCAGCACCCATACCAGGCCTTAAAATCATATGTAATTCCAGTTCCAGAGGATTTAAGGTCCTTTTATGGCCATTGTGGGCACTGCATACACATGTCACATACATGTATGCGGGCAAATACATGCAGCACTAATACACATAAAATAAAATAAATTGATTTTAAAAGATACACCAAGAACAAATTCTATCATATTTGTACTGCTGACATTTTACATGTTAATTGCTACAAACACAAAACCAATCTCTCAGGTTTGTGAAAGGATATATAGCCATTGACTACAATTTAAAAATATAATAATGAATCATAGTTCCTTACAAAGGTTGAATGTGTGAATAGTTCCCAACGAAATCTCCAATGAACCTTCTGCAAGGCTGACTTAACTGATCAGAACATCAGTGATTGTGGAGAGTTAGGCATGCTGCAAGGTCAGAGGCAGAAAATCTTGGGTCATGTTATTCCCCTCAATAACCATTTCCTGCTCTCCTCTGTGCCTGATCTGACAGCTTTGTAACCATTAGCTGAATTATTTTGAATGTACAGAATACTGGTTTTCCTTTGAAATGTATTAACTTAGCAGACCGCTGGATTCCACCTACCCAAAAACCGAGAGTTTCAGCAGATAGCTGCTGGAGCCTACAGCAGAGTTTGCCCAACTTTGCTGCAACCTGCCCCTCTGAGGTTTCCAACAATGTTTTAGAAAAGTGGCATGGTATAATACTTTGTCCTGTTACTATAAACTGTTCATGAAAGAGTTTCCACACTTTAATGATGATTTAAGGTGATCTAAATCTTTGTTTCTAGGCCATGGTTGTTCATGTTTGCAGGCAGACAAAACTACCTCTTAACTCTTTTAAGGTGAAGGTTGTTTTTGTATCTATAAATGTTTAATAAATGCTGGTTACTACTTGAGTAATACTTTTAGGCAGAACTGCCTCGGGACCAGCCAAGGCAGCTTAGTAAAAGGGATTATGAGCTTCATCTTGGCTGAGTGGAAACCTCAACCAGAATCAACATATCTGTGCAGTCTTACCAGCACATGATTCCCACTGACTGACACAGCCATAGAAAAACATAGAAAACAGTCAGTGCTTTCTTCTCCTTCCTCTGCTGTAGAAATCCTAAGAGAAAGAATGTGTTTACTGTCCTCTGGATTTTCTAAGCCCTGTGGGACACAATCTCTTTATTTTGAGCTCCAGAGGAGACCTAGGCATATGAGAGTGAAAACTAACTATCAACATTGGTACCCAGAGCTAGTCCCACTCCAGGTATCCACACCCACAGCTAGCACTTCTTCATTTATAGGTCCACACAGCTAGCCCCCTCCAGGCGTAGGTCCACACAGCTAGCCTCTCTTGCAGCTAGCCAGGACTCTTGTTCCTAGTTCTGATGTTGTTAGTTTTGTTTGGGAATTTTCAAGAGGAAATATTTTAAATAGTGTATAAACAACCCAAATGAAATTGTTTAACCTGTTACTAGGTATAAGGTGTAACATAGATAAACCTGGACTTTATGAATAGAATTTTCTCTTTGTGAGGGCTATGTGTTCCATCCATTTATAGTTAAGGCAGTATCAGATATTTGGACAGAGAGTCCAGAGTGGTAATAAATAATGTGGCTCTCACAACAGGTAAGGAACAGTTGAGGACGGTATTGAGTATAGGAAAACATTCTCTTTGCCCTTTGTGAAGTCTCACTTAAAATCTAAAGAAGCTGGGCGGTGGTGGTGCACACCTTTAATCTCAGCACTCAGGAGGCAGAGGTAGGCAGATCTCTGTTGTGCTCCTGGAGAGGCTGGTCTACAAGAGCTAGTTCCAGGACACCTAGTCCTGTCTCAAAAAACAAACAAAACAGAAAACAAACAAACAAACAAAAAATTATCTCCCAAACATACACCTCTTAAAAGCAGGGCTAAGTCTACATGTTTGTGATCTTTATGTTTCCTACGCTTTTTTTATTTGTGCGTGAGTATATAATATAGTCTATGCATGAATGTGTAGGGTTGTGGCCCGTTTTTGTGGATGCAGGAGCTGGGAATCAGGGGTCATTCTCTTTCCTATCCCTTGGTGTCTCCCTGACCCTGGAGCTCACTCTTCTTCAACTAGGTCAGCAGCTGGCAAGTTCCAGAGACCCTTCTGTCTCTACTTTCCAGAGCCTGTATTGCATGTACTCAGAAAATCATGCTGGTTTGTGACATGGATGCAGGAATTTGAACTCAGATTCATAGGATTTTACAGCAAGCACTACCCACAGAGTCATGTCTCTAGCCCTTCTATTGTATTTTTAAAGAATAACAAGTATAGACCATCATAATTTTGAGCTAGATTTCAGAAATGTTTGTCACACGCCTTGTTTCTAACTTACAGTGTTTCTTTGAATAATCTCTGTGTTATATGACTTTTAGAAATTAGTATGATCATATCCCAAACTTTTCAAGGGAACATATCTTTTCAAATAAATAAATATATAGACTATTGAAAAATGTTCTTAAATTATAAGTGATGAGTATATAAAATTCAAATAACACACACATTGAAACTGAAAAGCAGAATCTTCCAAATTCATGGACTTGTACACATGGATGTGCACGCGCGCGCACACACACACACACACACACACACCTGATAATCCCTCTAAACAAAGGATCAATAAGTATTCCTGAGAGATTTTCATGATGCTATTGCTTTCACACATACAGTAGAAATAGCCTCATTCTTCAGTGTGTGACTGTTTCTCTGCTCTCTCAGTCAGGTGATGAAACACCATGCCCTAAAGCAACTTGGCAAGGAAAGGTTTGTTTCATTTAACACTTCCAAGTGGCAGTCCATCACTAAGGGAAGGCAGGGCAGGAATCATGATGCAGGAGCTGAAGCAGAAATCACGGAAGAGTGCTGCTTACCTGTTTGCTCAGCCTGTTTTCTCATACACATAGGACTACCTGCCCAGGGATGGCACTGCCTACAACCTGCTGTGTCTTCACACACCAATCACTAATTAAGAAAACACCAACAGACTTCCCTGCCTGTCAGTATGGTGGAGGACATTTTTTCAACTTAAGTACCCTTTTCCCAACTATCTCCAGTTTGGTCAAGTTGCAAACTTGCATATATGCTAATATACATATCTACTTCCTTTAATATTTTAAAATAACATCTTATAATATGGATAATGTATGGAAATTACTATAATTCTTCCATAGTTTTACAGAATATTTAATAAAATGGGTTATGTTGTGGTTTGCATGAGAAATGTGCCTCCAATTTCTTGTGTTTGAATACTTGGTCTCCAGATGGTGGCGCTGCTTTGAGGAGATAATGAAGTCTGCTGGAAAAGGAGCACTCAGGGCAGATGGTAATGTGTTTTACAACATGAGGTCACTTCCTGTACTTCCTCCCTACTTTCTGTATACAGATGAATTGTGTTGTGTTTTTCCTGATACCAGGGTTGTTTCCTTGCCTTCCCACCACAATGGGACGTACCCATTCTGTAATCATAAACCAGGATAATGCTTTCTACCCTAAGTCACTTTGGCTGTATCATTTATCAGAGTTTCAGAAAATAAACTAGAACAGTGTATAATTTGTCAAATTTTGTTCTTTTGTATATTCTAAGGTTTTACTTTTTATTTTTGAAAGATGAAGTAAAATTAAGTTTATTTGGAATTTATGTCTATAACTACATGGCAATGTAGTGGATCACAGTGTATTGTTAGTCAATATGTCAGTGGTCTCTTTTTTACTGTGCTAATTATGTTTCTACTGAAGATTTCTGAAGCTACTCAGTTTCTAGTAAGTTGGAAACTGTATTTCTTAAGTTTTATGATGCTTGCTTCTATTATGAACAAAAAATGACATCTGAATTTGGTGAACCTGACTAATAGCACTGAATTTTTCAGTTACTTGACCATTGATATAGTTCTTCTTTATCCACTTTTTATGTGAAATTTTTATATTTTTGTGGGAGTGAAGTCTTTCTAATACTAAGTAAAGTACAGATTTCTTTGCTGCTATTCCCTTGTTACCTTTTCCTAGGATTCAGAATAGAGGAACATTACCACAACTTCCAACTTTTCCCTCACACTGTTCAGCGTTTGACCTTTTCTTTATGAATCCTTTCTGCTGCCCTCAGCAATGCCCCTCAGCTCTAAATGTGTAAGTCAGAATATGTACTTGGGTGGAATGGACTCATGTTTGGAGGGATAAACTCATGTCTGGTGAAATGGACTCATGTTTGATTTGTCCTTCAAAAAAGAAGAAGACACAGTAATTGCCAGAGACACAGCATCTCAGGCTGGCCATTCCAGTCATCAATACCTTTTCAAGAATTCCTGTATGGGTTGCCATGTTCCTTTTTGAAATGATCTTAATTTTGTTAAAGCCCTATATTTTTCAAGCAAAAGTTGATATCATTAACAGATTATATTTATTTTTTATTTGACTCAGGTCTTAGATTCTCATACATATGCCATTTTCAAAAAATAACAATGGAAACATCTTTTACCTCCAACATGTTACGCCTACTTCTTCACAAAACCTATAACTTAATTTCACAATACAGAGAATTGTTTGCGAGAACTGAATAATGATTAAATTAGTCAAGTTTCTGTATCTAGACACTATGTGTATCTTTGAAGAAATTTTTTATTGTCCCAATTACCATTGTTCTCCTCTATTTACATGTTTTTCCTCACATGTCTATTCCAACGGCACTAGCAAGTGCACAGATTGCTTTACCAGTCCTGCTCTGTTTATGAGTAGGAGGGAGACTGGTTCTCACCATGTATCTCAAGTGCATTTTCAACTCTTCTGCCTTCTACAGAGCTAGGGTTAGAGGTTGGTGTTACAGTGCCTGACTCGTATTCCAGCCTGACCTAAGAAGATCATATTTATTTTATTGATGACAAAATTTATATGATTAAACAAATGATGCATTTATTTGGAGCAGTTATGATTATAAAGTTGTACCTTTCTAATTTTCCATAGCCTTAACTTTGATTTAAAGTTTAGTTCTATCTATCTATCTATCTATCTATCTATCTATCTATCTATCTATCTACCTATCTACCTATCTATCTATCCATCCACTTTGATTCCAATGAAAGAGACAACTTGTGTGTTTCAATCTGAAATACCTATAGCAGTATATTTAGAAAAGTTCCATCATCTTGTTAAAACCTTAGCCAATAAAATATTATTATAAAGGGATTCTTCATGTCTTCCAGTGTTTTAAGTGCAGGATTGCCAACAATTGCCATAATAAATTTAACACATACACAGCCTTCTGGAAAGATTCATTTATAGAGCCACAAAAATGCTTTTATTTTAGAATCCTGGGAATGAGTGTTTTACTTTAACAGTCAATGCTGGTGTCATTCAAAGATAATTTTTATTCCTTATTTCACTAAAAGTTTTATATTCTCAGACATAGACCATTTTCAAAATAATAATGAGGGCATCTTCTAACTCCAACACGTAATACACACTTCTTCACAAAACCTGTAATTTAATACCCAGCACAGAGAATGTCTGCAAGAAGTGGATACTGATTAAATTAGTGGAATTTCTGTACCTAGACAAATGATAGTTGTCTTCTGTACTTCCTTGCTCTCCAAACTCCCCTTGATTCAGAGTGTGCTATGTTTCCATTTCCACCCCTGGTTTCCTTATCCTATTTGTTTCTTTTAGGCTGACATCATTTCTGTAATACTTTATAGGTCTCAGGCACTATGTTATATCTAATAGGTCAAAGATGAATAAGCTAAGATGTGATTTTTCTCATCCTTCAACTTTTATGTGTGTACAAATACATAAAGTACAAATACATAAAAAAAAGTTGAGGCAGCTTGGTTGATAACTCTTTGAGATGTGCAGTCGAACGTAAGGTCTTTTGGTTGAACAAATAGTCACTGATCCCTTTGACTTAAAAGAAAGTTTGCAAATCATCCCTAAAGCCTTGCAGACTGTTGTCTTCAGTCCCAAATGCTAAAATGGGAAAAAATGGCTGTTTTACAAAGAGGCTTTTGGGAGGAGCCTATCAAAAAAGTACCTCATTTTACAAAAGAGGTAAAGACACGGGGAACATCCTTAAGGATTAGAACTTGCTGCTCATAGTTTCATTCTCTATGTAAAAATCGAGTGAGGTGGTAGGGAAAAGTTCGCTGTAAAAATAGAAAGTGCGTATTGTTTAAATTTGTTTTTATCCTGGAATATTTGTTTTTTTCCGTTGATAGTGAATGATAGCTTGGCTGGGTATAGTAGTCTGGGCTTATATCCATGGTCTCTTAGTTTCTGCAGTACTTCTATCCAAGACCTTCTGGCTTTCATGGTTTCCATAAAGAAGTCCGGTGTAAGTCTGATAGGTTTACCTTTATAAGTTACTTGACCTTATTCCTTTGCAGCTCTTAATATTCTTTCTTTAATCTGTATGCTTTGTGTTTTGATTATTATATGGCAAGGGGATGGTTTTTTTTGATCCAGTCTATTCAGTGTTCTGTATGCTTCTTGAACCTTCATAGGAATATCGTTCTTTAGATTGGAAAAGTTTTCTCCTATAATTTTGTTGAATATATTTTCTGGGCCTTTGATCCACAATTCTTCTCCTTCTTCTACTCCTATTATTCTTATGTTTGGTCTTTTTATTGTGTCCCAGATTTCTTGAATGTTTTGTGATGAGAATTTGTTGGATTTGCTGTTTTCTTTTATCAGAGCGTTTATTTTCTCTATGGCATCTTCAGAATCTCAGATTCGTTCTTCTATCTCTTGTATTCTATTGGTTATGCTTGATTCTGTAGTCTCTGCTCATTTACTTAGATTTTCCATATCCAGCCAGCCCTCAGTTTGTGTTTTCTTCATTGCCTCCATTTCAGTTTTCAATTCTTGAACTGTTTCCATTACCTGTTTGATTGTTTTTTCTTAGTTTCCCAGGGTATCATTTACGGATTTACTCATTTCTTCAAACATTTTTTATACGTCTCATCCATTTCTTTACTCATTTCTTCAAACTTTTTGTTATACTTCTCATCCATTTCTTTAAGGGAGTTATTCATATCCTGTTTAAAGGACTCTATTACTTTCATAATGGCACTTTTTTTGACTTCTTCTGGATTAGGGTGTTCAAGTCCTTTTGTTGTAGGTTCGCTGGGATTTGGTGTTTTTATGTTGTTTTTCAGATTTTTGGAGGAATTCTTGCCTTGGCGTCTGCCCATCTCTTCCTTCAAATGCTCTCTAAAGGACCTTCTGGTACTGGGTCATGTTCCCTTGTTGGCCAGGGACCTCACTGACAGAAGGTCTACCTTTCTGCAGGCTGGGTATTGAAACACAGGAATTCCCTCCTGCTGGGGTTGCACTTACCAGCCAGTCCCAGCGCCCAAGCAGGCTGAGCTGGGGAATTTTATGACCCTGAGGAAGGAAGGAATAAAGGAAGGGGTTCCTGTGTGAAAGCTGGGATGGGATAGGAGGTGAGAGGGCTTAGCAGGGTGGAGCAGCTCCTGCAGAGTGACCAGGGAGTCAAGGGGGTTGGGGAATATCTGAGTTCCTCCTTGACGGGCTTCTGCTGCGGGTCAGGAGCAAACTCACCCCTCTGATGGATCTTCTGCTGCAGTATCAGTGCCTCTTGCTGGCCAGGAATCTCCCTGACCTGACAAAAGTTCTACCTTTCTGCAGACAGGCTATTGAAGCACAGAACTCCCTCTTGCCGGGTTGCACTTACCACCCAGTCCCAGCACCCAGGCAGGCTGAGCTGGGGGATTTTATGGCCCCAAGGAAGGGAGGAATAAGGGAAGGGGTTCCCCAGACCCAAAAAGAGGAATATAGTATGTACTCACTCATAAGTGGATTCTAGCCATAATTAAAGGTCTTTGAGTCTATAATTTGTGATTCTAGAGAAGCTAAATAAGGTGAACCTGAAGAAAATCATACAGTTATCCTCCTGGATATTGGAAGTAGATAAGATTGCCAGGCAAAACTTGGGTGTGTAGCATGAGGGCCGGCTTGTTGGGGTTTCTGTTCCCGCCCGGTACCCTACAGCTGGCAAATCCCAAAGAGAAATGACACACTGGACTCCATAAGGTTATACACTGATTGGCTCATTAGGTCAGGCTTCTTGTTAACTCTTATAACTTATATTAAGCCATTATTATCATCTATGTTAGCCATAATGGCTCCGTACCTTTCTCAGCTGGGCAAGTTACATGCTGCCTCTTCAGTGGTCTGTGCAGGAGTGGCTAGAGAGTTTCCTGCTTCCCAGAATACTCTCAGTCTCTTTGCTCCACCCCTATTTCCTGTCTAGCTTTCCCGCCTATACTGCCTGCCTGGCCAATCAGTGTTTTATTAAAATATGATTGACAGAATACATACAATACTCCCAAATCAGGGGTTCCCCAGACCCAAAAAGAGGAATATAGTATGTACTCACTCATAAGTGGATTCTAGCCATAATTAAAGGTCTTTGAGCCTATAATTTGTGATCCTAGAGAAGCTAAATAAGAAGGTGAACCTGAAGAAAATCATACAGTTATCCTCCTGGACATTGGAAGTAGATAAGATTGCCAGGCAAAACTTGGGTGTACAGGGGTGGATGTAAGGGAAGATGGGTAGAGAGAGATGGAAGAAGCGGAGGTTTGGGGAAAGCTTAGGGGAAAGGGATGGGTGGAATGGAGGAAGGGTGGATATGGGAACAGGGAAGTAAATATTTTAATTAAGGGAGCCATTTTAGGGTTTACAAGAGACTTGAGTCTAGAGAGGTGACCAGGTCCAAGGAGAGGTCCCCAGATTGTTCCCTGAACAGCAGAGGAGAGGGTGCCTGAACTGGCCTTGGCCCATAACCATACTGATGAATATTTTGCATATCACCATAGAAACTTCATCTGGTGAAGTATGGAAGTAGAGACAGAGACTCACATTGGAGCACTGGACTTAGCTCCCTAGGTTCAAATGAGAAACAGAGGGAGGGAGAATGTGAGCAAGGAAGTCAGGATCAGAGGGAACCTTCATCTGATGATGGATGGAGAGAGAGACAGAGACCCACATTGGAGAACTGAACTGAGCCCCCAAGGTCCAAATGAGGAGCAGAAGGAGGGAGAACATGAACAAGGAAGTCAGGACCACGAGGGGTGCGTTCACCCCTTGATACAAGGGGATTGATCTAATGAGAGTTCACCAAGGCCAGCTGGACTGGGACTGAATGAGAATGTGATCAAACCGGATTCTCTGAATGTGGCTGACATGGGGGCTGACTGAGAAGCCATTGATAATGGCACTGGAACTTGTTTCTTCTGCATGTACTGGATTTTTGGGATCCTAGTCTGTTTGGATACTCACCTTCCTAGACCTGGAGGGAGAAGGAAGGAATTTGGACTTCCCACAGGGCAGGAAACCCTGATTGCTCTTAGGACTGGAGAGGAGGAGGAGAGAGAATGGTGGGAGCGGGAGGGTATTGGGAGGAGGGGAGGAAGTGGAAATTTTTATAAATAAATAAATAAATGAAAAAAATAGAAAGTGCGATATAGGTAAGTTACTGTTGTTGTGAGGTGCATTTTACTTACTGATTGATTTTATTGATTTTTATTGAGTTCTACATTTTTCTCTGCTCCCCTCCCTGTTTCTCTATGAGGGGCATTTTAAAGACATCAGAAAACAATTTTGATAAGTTGTAGAACCAGGAATATGTGGTGCACATTTAAGGAGGACAATAGAGTGAGCCTTAAAAACATTAGAATCACCCATCTGATCTGTTCTGAAGGATGCTATAAAGCAACTGAAATTCTACCAAAGATATGGCTTTTGTTTGATGCTCATGACAGGTAAAAGCACATGTTCATCAGTAGCACTTTTTGGGTAAATAGTTCTTTGTTTGGGAGTGTTTTCCTGCAGGCTTCTTGGATCAAAGGGCTTAGCTCAAGGTCCATGATGCCCTTTCAGTCTCGCCATCTTTCTTCTTCCTCTTCACTGCCAGGAATGGAAAGCAGACTTTGAGCAAGTCGCATCTCATAGCTGGTAGGAGACAGACCTGACCCTGGCTAGTGCCGTTATTATTTCCTTCCAATCAAAATTAAGCCCCTGGCATAGGAAGTGTTAATTTAGCCAGTCTAAAATAGAGGGTTGCAAAGCAGTTGGTACAATTTCTTAAGAGTCCACAAAGTAGCTGAAGAACAAAATCTATGTATAGAAATAACATGAGAAGGTCATAGACAGTGCTCCATTTAAGAAGTGTATTTATTATTTTATTAGTGTGTGCTTGTGTATGGGTGAATTGTGGAAGTCCGAGCAGACTTCAGGTGTGGGTCCTCACTTCTGTTTTGTTCGAGGCAGGCCTTTGTTATCGTGTGAATTTCCAGGGATTCTCCTGTCTTCACCGTCCATCTCCCTACAGGAGCCAGGGTTACAGATAATTGTGCAAAACATTCAGCTTTTACTGTGCACTTGCTAATTCAAACTCAGATCCTCATGCTTGAACTGGACGATGAGCTACCTTGTCAGACTGCATGCTCCATTTTAAGTATTCAATTGTATTAGGATTTTTGTCCATTTAGAGTGGAGCAAACAATAGCTCAAAAGTTAAGAGGCAGAATCCAGTGTTGGGAGGAGGGGCAAAGACTGAACCCTAAGTCTCTCTTATGTCAGGCACTGAGCAACCTCCAGCCCTCTCCAACCAAAGTAGGGAGATAGAAAAGAGGATTTCATGCCAGAACTGTTAGAAAGAACCAAAAGTCAGACTCCACACTGGGGCATCTGGGTGGTAAAAAGAAGCGGATACCTATCTGCCCATTATCTGTCTTCAATGAGTCTCATGAAGTAGAGAACTCACTGAAGGCATAGAGAACTGCGCACATTCAAAGCTATTTACCTTTCCCTCATATGTATTTCACACTGGGTGCTGTCCTTGCTTCATGTCATCCTACTAATACATAGACTCTGAGTGCGGCTCACCAACAATCAAGCTGTTGGAAATAATGTGTGGATTAATCTCAGCTAAATTCTTCCTCCCTTCTCTCCTCTGACAGGTGCTCTTAGAAGAGTAAGTTCTCCAAATGTCACACAAGCTTTCATTATGGATCAGTTCACTGAAATTACATGAATGATGATAAGAAACAAAGGACATGGTGTCTTATGAGTCCAACTTTTCAATCATACAGTAAAATATTATTTCCCAAATTATAAATGTGTATTCTCAGGATGGAATAATAAAAGTTCTTGCAACTTGCATATATTCCTACATACATATTAAATGCACATCGATATATTTTTCAAAAATCTCTTGGCAACACATATCTCACTATTCTGAATATTATGAGTGACCATGTGTCTTCAGGTATATTCAATAATATATCTGAAGATGTTTAATTGCTGAGAGTTTTGTTGAACATGCTAGGTGTGCTACTAATGCCAAGTGATATAGAATATATTATAACCTAGTCTATCACACGAGCATCCCTCAGCCAGTTTCCTGATATGATGCCATGGTTAGGACTCAGTGGCTTTATAATCAAATAGGGTTTTTTTAAATTGTCAGAATCTACATTGCCATGTGGTATGTTGGCACAAGTTTTACTGTAAGACTAAAGAACTTAACAGCTCATTCAATGAATTTCTAATCCTAGTAATTAGGGAGGGCCATTTTTTCCGCACTTCTCTCTAGAATCCAATTCTATTCAGGTTCCAGAGGTAACAACTGATTAAACATGATTTACTTTCCACAAAGAATATCTCACATACAAGCTGTTTACAATGGCTGAAATGTATGTCCAGATTGAAGAGTAGCAAGGTATGAGGATTTATGCAGTAAACCCAGCCTGTGCAGGCTGAGTAGCTAACTTAAATATACTAATACAGGGAAGGATGGGTCAAAAATGCATAATTTACTCATTTTTTGATGTCTACCTTTAATGATGATGGACAAATAACTAATGAGTTATTAAATATTAATGTATACTGAAGTTTTATATTCAGAAACAAAGTCAACACTTCTTCGGAATTACTGAAAGCCCTACACGAAACTTCTGTACAAACACTTGCACATCCACTTTTTTGGTATCTGGGTGAATGCTTCATTGCAGTTAGTCAATGTGATTTTCAACTCATCTAAGTTTTTTCATTCTGTGTTTATCTTAGAATGTTCAAATTAATTCTGTCTTGGTTGTGTCTTGATCATCGTTTATCTGTTACACACTTGATTTTCACTGACGGTATATACTAGCATCATCGAGCAGCTGTACTTTTGACCGCAAGTTTCTTCAAATGTGGAGATAGGAAGTTACATGCTATTTGCACAGCAAGACTGCATTGGTAAAGTTCTGACTTTAGATTCATGCTGTTTGATAATTTTACCATCAGGTTTGTCAGGAATGTCAAGAAAATATTTTTTATAATATAAGAAAAATATATTAACAATCATTATGTAAAAATTACCAATAATAACAAAGGACATGCATCATGGAAGGATGAGGTGAGGACTGTAGGGAGAACTCGGGGTAAGGATCAAAATACATTGTATAAATGTATGAAATTTCAAAGGAATAAATAAATATAATAAAAATTACATTATGTATTCATACACATAGCTAAGAGCACCTTTATTCCAACATGTTTATACATTCTTCTTTAATTTCATTTCTACCTAATAGTTGCTCGAAATCAAAATGTTTTTTTAAGTGGCAGGGGGCATTTGTGCCTTATGTTATGTATCTCAAAAGCTTCTCTTGCCCGAGGGTGGTAGAGTTTCTGTGCTGCAGGGCTCAGCGTTGTATCTTAGTAATGTCAACGCACCATAACGATTGTAAAATTGAATGCCGAGAGTACAAATATAAACTTAAATATCCAAAATAAATTTATGTAACACTATCAGCTGCTACACAGCAAAACTCTGGTTATATCTTTAATATTGTTACCTTTTTTCAATTTTATGTCACTAATCCAGTAAAACATTTTTAAAATTAACAAAGAAAACAAACTCTCTTTTTTCATTATTCATACCAATCCAAGTTCCCACTTACTCTCCTCCTCCCATTACCTCCACAGAACCCCACCCCCGCCATCCCCTCCTCAGAGAGGGTGAGGCACATTGCTTTGGGGAAGGTCCAAGGCCCTCCCTACTATACCTAGGCTGAGCAAGGTATCTATCCAAAGAGAATAGGTTTCAAAAAAGCCAGTACAAGCAGTAGGGATAAATCCTTGTGCCACTGACAGTGGCCCCTCAGTCTGCCCCAGCCATATAATGGTCACCCACATTCAGAGGGACTAGTTTGGACCTATGCTGTTTCCTTCCCTGTCTGGCAAGAGTTGGTGAGCTCCCATTAGCTCAGGTAAACTGTCTCAGTGGGTGTTCCCATCATGGTCTTGACCTCTTTGCTTATATTCTCACTCCTCCCCCTCTTCAACTGGACTTTGTGAACTCAGTTCAGTGCTCTGATGCATGTCTCTGCCTCTGTCTCCATCAGACAAATGAATAAATGTTCTATGATATTTAAGATATTCATTAGTCTGACTATAGGGTAATGTCATTTTGTAGGCTCCACATCTTAATTCAGCAATTTCCTAGGCAATTGAAGAGCTATAGAGACTGATATTATCCACTGAAACACTGCCTAACACAGACTAGGCACCCAATACCTTAACTGTACCACACCAAAACAAGAATTTTCATTAAATTCCATTCTATTTTTTCTTCAAGTGCTTCACTTTATTAACTCAAGGGAAAACACAATAATGTTGTGAATGTTTTATGTTAACACTATTGGATAACAATTCCTGTTTCTCTGAAAAATATTAATCAAATTTCATTTTGTTCTAAAAGCAAATAACACTAACATAACAAAATGAAAGGTCAATTCATTGTTTGACAAACTCATTACTAATATAAAAGATAAAACTGGCCAAATTAATTTCATAAGCATGTGTTTTTTTGCACCAGATTAGTGACTCAGGAGATTTGGATAAAAGTAATCTCACTTTTTTGGGTGAGATTACTTGTGTTAGAAGAGCAATTGCAAAAGGCCTCACTGGGAGGCTGAGCTTATGTACTGGTTTGTTTATGTCTGCCATGTCTTATTTCTGTTTCCTGGCATTCTTTCTGGTTTAGCATCTGTGAAAACGTTCCAGCTTTTAAGGATTAGCTATTATTGTTCAGTTAGCAAAATGAGCTGAACTAGGTTTGATGTACTTCAAGTTTGCTTGCAGCTTCTGCCAGTCTGGACCAGTACTGGCCATGGTCAAGAACGTTTCTCATTTTAAATAGAGTTGAACGTAAAGGACAACGAGCAACCTATCTGCATCCCCAGCCTTCTCTAAGTCTGCCCACCTGAAAGAAAGCAGAACATGCGTAGCTTCACTTTGTACAGAGTAATTGCAATTCTGTGACTCAAGCTGGCATTGTTTGGGGAACCTTTTATATTTTGCAGTAAACACTTTATGTCACAATAACAGAGGAAAATGGATGCCTCATCAAATGTTAGATTGGAAAGTTCTTTTAAAAATTGATGATAAGTAGTAACTTGAGAAAGTTTGTTGACATTTTCTACCTATTATGGAGACTATGTACATGCCATTATTCACTTGAGAGGCAGAAGTTTTAAATTTACTGAAAAGCAAAAGCATCACTTGTGACTGAAGAGTCTCAGTGGTTATGAGTTGCCTATTCAGAGGACTGGAGTTCAGTTCTCAGCATGGACCCAGTGGCTCTCAACTGCCTGTTACTTTAGATCCTTAAGACAAAATGGCCTCTTTTCGCTAGGTTCTTGAGACAAAATGGCCTCTTTTCGCTTCTACAGACATCTACAAACACATGTAGCCTACACACACACACACACACACACAGAGAGAGAGAGAGAGAGAGAGAGAGAGAGAGAGAGAGAGAGAAAGAGAGACACAAGAGACATACAGAAGCATACACATATAATAAAATAAAAATAGTTTAAAAATTACTGCTTCAATATTTATTCAGAATGGCAAAAAATTCGTTACAATTTCAAATATGTAACAGACTGTAGTTTTTGGAAACAGTGCTTGCAAACAAGAACATGCAGGAGTGGTACTTCACCAAAGGACACAACAGACTAAAGGAGGGACGTTAGGGGCACTCCACTGGTAGAAGATAGCTAACCTGGGATTTTGTAATTGCACTTTGAAATGTCTCAAATTATGGGTGCTGTTTTGCCAGAGTTTTTTTATATTAATTGGATACATTTCTATATTTTGACTTGCTTATATTTAGCTAAACTTCTAAAATAGTTATAACACAGACCAATTGTTGGTGCTGTTTCTATCATAGCAGATTTTTGTAGAGGGAAATTATTCTAAACAAAATTAAAGTACAGTATCTGTGAGAAGAATTACATGTATAGAAATAAAAAGTTAAATTTGAAAAATACTCAATGTAACATTATTTACTTTTTGGTAATCAGGAAACTTAATATTCATAGAAAAAAATCTTTTCATTCCAAAACCATACACTATGTGAGGAGTGAATTGGAAATGTCTATAATTCAAATATAAAATACATACATTGAACATGTAAAGTAGAAGTACTAAAAACAATAAAAAATCCTATCAAGTTAATGCATTTTCAGCACAATGGTGACATTTTAGGGATGAAAACAGTTAAGAAATGTCTAAACTATACAAACCTGCTAAACTCTCTTGCTTGTATTGATACTGATCAACTTCAGCAAAAATTTCAAGTATTTTATAGGACTATTTTATGTTTGCTAATTGCTTTAGTATATCTTTCTTTTAAACTTAAGTCATCTTTGATTTAATCTTTGATTAAGAAGTGAGATTGCTGTATATCTGAATTAATGTTGCCCACGTTGTAGCTACTGTTATCATGAACTTTGGGAAGTGTGTTAAGGAGAATGGAGAGATGGCTCAGGGGCTAAGAGCTCTGTGCTCTTCCTGAGGACTCAGGTTCAGTTCCCAGCACCCACATGGCAGCTCACAACTGTCTCTAACTCCAGTTCCAGGGATCTGGCACCTCCATACCAAGCTACATAAAATAAAGTTAAATAAAGTGTTTTTAAAAACTATATTAAAAAACCAAACTGAAACAATAAAACTAAAACAATCAAAAAGGGAGTATATTAATGTTTACTTAGTGTGTTAATTCTTAGAAAGACTTTTATTTTAGAATATTGAATAGAATATTGCATTAGTTTACCAAAATGTGGAAGGAAAATTGCCAATTTTTATTTGCTTTTAAAATTATATAATTGGGAGGGAGAGATGTCTTAGTAAAAAAGAACACATAGTTCTTATACAGAGGGCTTTGATTATACAAAGGAGATTGATTTCCAGCATCTATGTCATATGGCTCAAGCGATCCAATGGCCTCTTAGCCACCTGAGCTCGTGTGTACATATCTGTACACAGATACGTGTGTGTGTATATAATTATGGTTCTCACATATTAGCTGAAGATTAAAAGGTGAGCAGTGGCCTCTCTGCTCGAATGGACTCAATCAGAAGAGTCGGGTTCCACCGTGATGTTCTGCTGCTGCTGCTGTCTGTTTTCCTTTCTGTAGTCACATGTGAGCTCATTAACAGAGTCAAATAGATGGGCTAGCTGGAGAATATGTTTCTTACATACTACAGCTTCTTCACTGTTTTGCCCTGACCCTTTCCTTTTTAACTGAAGACATTTTTATGGATTCTGGATTTATAGCATATGAAATGGTACAAAAAGCAGACATTTTCTGATAATAACAATTTAAAACAATTCCTCAGAACACATATTATTTTATTAATGAAAACAAATCATGTACCAATAAGATGAATGTTATTTATTTATATTTACACATCAAATGTATATTCTTCACTGAACATTTGATACTGCAGGAAAAAGCACTTGCAACGTTTTTGCTGCTGTTGCTGTTGATTCTTTGATTTTCCTCTTGTAATTGCTGAGGATCCAATTGCACATAAGTAGATAGCATAAACGTGCAGGGATATACTTAGGACTACTTCAGAGAGTCAGGTGAACAACTCAAATAATAATTTTAAAATAAATAAAAAAATCTAACAATATCATTTAAAAACTCAGTAATTTGATTCCTACATGTTGACTAATGATGCAGGAAAATGTTACAAATTATCTTTTGTAATTAAAGCTTTGTGTTTCTATGAGAGCAGAAAACTTTGTCTGTTTACATCACAACACTACAGTTCTTAATATGCAAGAATTTTAAATCTGAGCCTAGGTAAGGTGTCCAGGCAGTGTTAATCTTACTGCACTCTGTGACAACAAGCCTAGTCCAGAATTCTCAAGCCGTGTTCAGAACTGCGGCTGCAGTGAGGTCACACTGAGTCACATGGGCCAGCACTGCCACAAGCACCTTAGATGTATTCGGTGTTGGATTGTTAGTTCATTTTTGGTCATTGAACATTCAGAAACCTTTCACTGTTCCCCAAACTTTACAACCGCTGCACTCAGATGCACAACCCCATCTGGTGTTCAAGTGCACTGTTTATAAAACTGTCCGTTCCACTATAGCAGCTCTCAGTGGAGGATGGACAGAACCCCTTGAGCTTCCTGTCTTAGCCAGATGTTATCTTCAAGCTTTAGTGCTCTTTTTTCAAACAGAGGGGACAGATGTCCCGAAGGGATTTCAGCAGTCGGTTACTTTATAAGGTTGTTGGTTTTACTTCCCCTTTAAAATTCATATTTTGAGCAAAATAATTTGCATAAACTAACAAAGCATTTTTATTTTATTATTTTACTTTTTAGTGCTGAAGATCAAACTTAGGGTCCTCTACAAATTGTACATGTGCTCTATCATTGAGGTATGTCCTTAATTCTTATTTAATACAATTAATTTAAGCAAATTCAAAGAAGTACTAGGGATGAGGAAGAGAGCCATTACCTCTTCAATAAAGGCTGAATGACCTATTAGTTTGATTTAGCTTAAAAACCATCAAGATTCTGATTAATGGATCTAAAAGTATCCTTCTGTTCACACCCATCATTAGGAATGAACTTCGCACCAGTTCATTCTGCCTTTCAAGTGTCCATGGTGAGTTATGTAGAAGGACAAATAATGCTACCCCATGAGTATTTCCTAACAGACTTGTACATTATATGATTGTTGAAATACCAAAACCAAGCTTCCCATACTACACTGTGTACAGTATTCACATGTATTCACTACCCATTAAGCTATGCATTGATTTACTCATTTATTTATTCATATATACAAGAAAATAGTGTGCATGCTACTTGTGTATATGACTGACAATGAATGTAAAGATCCAGTCTCACTTTTATTTTCTTACATTCTAGCAAGGTTAAATGTCATTAGATACAGTTCAATGTAACAGGAATAGTTCTGTATGAATGTTATTATTTGGGGGCAAGGGAGCTTCTTTTCTAAGAATTTAAAGAGATAATATTTTAATGTTACTCCTCACACTAGTAAAGTTCTGATCCTGGATGAATAGAGTCAATCAATGTTCACCACCCTAGCTATTTCAACAAATGCGCATTCATGACTTATAAGCAGACAATGGATGCAGAAAATTATTAATAAATCAGTATATTTGCTCTCCTGCAGCAATTACAGGCACATAGATCATTTATAATAACCCAATGATTTTCTGACAAGGACAAGCTCCCTTTGTGATGGGGAAGCACAAAGAAAAGACATTTAATTTGAGCTGAGGGGGTGAAAGATTGGGAATGGTACTAAGGAAGACCTCTGTGGAAAAATTCCTCAGGATCATGAAACACACTTTATGGATTTTGACATACATTGTTATTCTATACCCTCTGTATATTACAGAACCATTCATGTGACAAAAATGTATTCAATCTTTCCTAATCACTGCTGGAGAGTAAAATCACCCAAGACTGAGAATCATTATTTTGGATGAACTATTTAAAGGATAAATTTAAGGATGAAAATAAGAGGTATAATAAAACCTGAATGTAGACAGAGATATTGCAGTGAGGAGGCAGAAGTTATGACAGCTAATTTGACAGACTTTGGAATGGCAAATACCATGAAGACAAGTGGTGTAGGAAAGTCAGGGAGAGCTAGAAGGCTTCAGTTGGGTTGTTGAAATGGGAAATTGAGTCACCTGAACAGCATGTCGTTTTGAGACCATAGATAGTCTAAATCAGCACCTTTCTAGCAGTGAGCCATGATGCTTTTTTGGGGGGGTGTAAACAAACCTTTCAGAGGGTTTGCCTAAGACAATCATAAAACACATATATTTATACTAATATTCAAAACAGTAGCAAATTACAATTATGAAGTAGCAATGAAAATAATTTTATGGTTGGAGGTCATGGCAACACGAGGAACTGTATTCAAAGGTTGTAGCATTAGTAAGGTTGAAAACCACTGGTCTAAAGTATTGAAATGCTGGTTGAGTAATCATGACTAAGGAAATTTATCATATTTCTTCCTTCATAATTTTAGGACAATACAAAAAAATTAGAATTATTTTGAGATTTTTGGAAATAAGTATTGCAGGGATAGACCTTTGTCAAGTCTTTCCTATACCAATATGTACAAATAGGCAGTTGGATTATGCCAGTAAAAATAAACCAAATGGGACTCAGTTACCTCATTTAATTCATGAGTGATTGTTTATATTTCCAACACTATGCTAAGCATTTACAGGAAGGTCAAGAATAGAAATCTCAAACATGATGCAGATTTTTGCATTCAGCTGGTGAAAATAGAGGGACTGCTCATCACCAATCTCCAGGTTTTTGACAGAAAATTCAAGATATTCAATGTTCTTAATACCAATTTGCAACTGTTTCTAAAAAAGAAACTATTAATGGTTGAGTTAAGAAGTCTCCAGAAAATGCAGCCTTCACTTGTTTATCTGCTAATAATACAGTTAAAAAGGCAATTTACACATACTGAAGACATTGATTTTCTAAAATTCTAGGTCAACTTAAAAATATTAATCATTTATTGTCCTTATTATTAAGGAAAAAGTTTTGAATAAAGCTATCAATAAATTTGAAAATATTTCTATTAATGTGTAAGCACCACCTTATTTGTAGTCATTAATAAGGTATACAGCTAATGTTTCAGGTACCATTAATTTTCCTGTTGCTGATCTTCAGTGTATAGTAAAATAGGTAGATGATCTGTTCAGAAAATATCTGAATTCATTGAATAATAAATTTGTGTTTCCAATCATTCCAGTCAGTAATGCTATAATTCTACTTGGATATATATTTTTAAGTACTTGAGATGTCAAAAATAACTGGGCATGGTACAGTCCACCTACAATTCTATTACATATGAGACCGAATGGGAAGATGTTATCCTGTAGAAGCCTGCTTGTTTTCTTATGAAAGAGAGAGAGAAAAGGAGTGGATCTTTTGGAAGTAGAGGAGAACAACTGGAATGAGTGGAGAGAGGAGACACTGTAATTAGGATATATTCCATAAAAGAAAGATCTGTTTTCTATAAAAGGGGGCAGGGGAGAAAATCTTTTAGAGAGAATGAACCCTCTGCAAATCAGGAATAGTACACTTGATACAGAGAACATAGAACCCATGGAGCACAGGCTGTTATGGACAAGGGAGGACATACATAGGACTCCATGGAGCACAGGCTGTTATGAAAAAGAAAGGATATGGAGCACCATGGAGCACAGACTGTTGTGGACAAGGGAGGACATGGAGCCCCATGGAGCACAGAATGTTATGAAAAAGAGAGGACATGGAGCACCATGGAGCACAGACTGTTGTGGACAAGGGAGGACATGGAACCCCATGAAGCACAGAATGTTATGGACAAGGGAGGATATGGGTGCTAAAGGAGTCTTCTTGTCTAACAGGATTTTTCCTATTTTCAGTGATAATAATCCTGAAATAAGATTCATTTGTCCCCATTTGTACTGTAATCTTTCCATGGGTGGGGACAGTATACAATGAGATCCTGAATTTGGCCTTGTGTTAGGACTCCAAGATATAGGCAGGGGTCAGTAGAGGTTTGGTCTTCTATACTTTTGCACCCAAAGGTGTCTTTCATTATTTTCGCTGTTCACAGACAGCACCACAAAGTTTGATTGGGAAGAATGTATTTTTATTCAGTCCTTGAGAGCTGAAGTAAGGAAATGAATTTTTTTTTAAAAAAAAGGGTACGTGTGTGTGTGTGTGTGTGTGTGTGTGTGTGTGTGTGTGAGAGAGAGAGAGAGAGAGAGAGAGAGAGAGAGAGAGAGAGAGAGAGAGAGAGAGAGAAAGAATGCATGTATGTAGAGGAGAACCTTCCAGACCAATATGGTTTGCTAGACCGAGACCCTCTGAAAGGTTACCAAGAACACCTCCAAAAAGTACTTCACCCTACTGCTGACTGAGATGAACCTAGCACACAGGATACACCATGAAAGACCTGATTAACAGTGCCCACAAACAGCAGAAAGTAGTATGGACAGAAGTATACCCATATTCCGAATATTGTTTATAATTGTTTGTTTACATTTAAAGGGGAATATGATATAGATATGAATAATTTGTATTGGTATGAATCTTGGTTTTTGACACAAATTTAAGATAAACTTTGTTAAACTATATATGTATATTTCTACCTTTGATTAAGGTATTGTGTTTGTGTAGCTCAGTTCAAATGTAATGTATAATTAAGAAATATAAGTTAATAGATAATCATATATAATAGTCAAGCGTATTGTCATGCTAGATTTTTCTAGATGTATAGAGACATATTTCAGTTAGATAGGTATTATTCAATCTCTCAGAGATCTTCAGAATATGGCCTTTGAAATGTTTTAATAATTTAGGACTTTTTATGACAGTGAGACACATCTGCTCCTCGCAGCACCAATCTACTTTAAGAGTAAGATGGGCATTGAAGAGACTCCTTATGGAGTTGGTTAGCTATTTGGGCAAGAAACCGAACTTGCCTAGAATGATACATAAATTGGACATAAAAATCTCACAGAGAAATGACTACTGAACTTGCCTAAAGGTGAGACGATCCTTCAGGGTTCCAGCTTTATGAAAGAGTTTGTGAGACATTCTGCAATATACAGAAGAAAGTGATAAACTGTCTTTGAAATTTCCTGCTTTGTCGAAAAGTTTGCTGGATACTATGGGCCAGTAGACTGAAGTTGAATGCCCCAAATGTACAGAAGAACTTTGGGTGACTGTCCAGGTAGCGAGATGTCTCTGTCAATTCTAGAGTTTTGGAAGTTGCTTACTCTGTTTACTTAGGTAATATTATATCCTTCTGGAGTCCTTGATGGAGTTGAAGAATAGATAGATAGTTATAGTTATCCTTAGTTGTGACAAAAGATAAAGTAGATACAAATATTGTTACTGCAATTCTTGCTTGATAACTGTTTTGTTGTATGTAATTTTACTATGTTAAAGTTAAAGCCTTCTTTTTTGTTTAAACAGAAAAGGGGAGGTGATGTGGGAGTTTCCTCTGTGTGCTGTGATTGCCATTAATGAATAAAGAAACTGCCTTGGCCTGTTGATAGGGCAGAATTTAGGTAGGCAGGGAAGATGGAACTGAATGTTGGGAGAAAGAAGGGCAGAGTCAGGGAGATGCAATGGAGCCGCTGCCGGAGATAGATGTGCTGAAACTTTGCTGGTAGGCCACGAACTTGTGGTAATGCACAGATTACTATAAATGGCCTAATTATGATGTAGGAGTTAGCCAATAAGAAACTAAAGCTAATGGGCCAAGCAATGATTTAATTAATGTTGTTTCTGTGTGATTATTTCATGTCTAAGCTAGCTAGGTGGCTGGGTAGAACAAGCCAGCTCTCCTCCAACAGTGTACTTGCTTTTCTGCATTTAAAATTTAATTTACTAATAAAAATAAAAATTAAAATACAATTTTCCACTTGGGCCACTTGGGGGAATAATTTGTATTTCTTGCAACCAATGTTCTTTCACTTTCTGAGCCTCAAGAAGTATAATCATTTGGCAATTAATGCTGATCAGTTTAAGAAAGGGCTTGGGCCATTTTAAAATAGAATAGATTCTTGCTGACAAAGCTAATTGAATCTCACAGAGTTTGGTGGGTTACTTAACACCTACCCAGAGAGTGACTATTACATTTTAAAGCATTCAAACCAGTCATGTGGACTGTTTCAAATTATCCAAGAGATTTGAATTCCCTTGCAGCAGTAAGCAAATGATTGCTTCTTCACATCTGCTCCAAGAAAACAGCAGAGCTTCGTCTGCTGAACACTGAACACAAAGTGGCTTTGCATATTGGGAGGTTTGTGGTCAATAGGAACATGAAAATCAGCTGAAGCAATGACCCCAGCTGCCATTGTGTGAAGTCAAAGACTTCACCCACATGCTTGCTTAAGTCCTGGAGAGTTCTTTAAGGAAGATGGCGGGTGTCTGATGAGTGATGTGTCCTCTGCTCTCACTATTGCTGTAACCTAGACTGAGAGAGCGGGAAGGAAGGCCTCCAATTTTAAACTCAAAAAACAAAACTTTGGAGGAAGTTAGCATATGCTGAGGCCACAGGTGGGACTCCAGCCTCTCTGACACCAGGCCGCCCTTCAATTAGGCTTTCCCTGCCCCTCTGCTGGCCTTTTATTTTTATTTATTTATTTATTTATTTTAACAATGTCAGCTTTGAAGTGGGCACCCCCTAAGGTTTCTCCAAGCACCAATAAAATATCCTGTGGGGATTTTCCTTTTCTCTCTAGGGAAGACTTTTGCATTCTGTGGGTAAAAGAGTCTAACAGTCACATTTCATAAACGAGTCAAAATAATTAAAGCAATGGCACCATCTCTTAGGTTTAAACCAGGGTTGTTCATATACCTTAGTGAGTCAAATGAAAATTAGAAGTGAATGATGCTTGCAAGAATATGATAGCAGTTTCGCCTGACAGTGCCACCTAAGCTGTTACTGTAGGACAGTAGGGACTCTGTGACCTGCTGACAACTGCACCATAGGGAAGCCAAACAGCTTCAGTGAAGTGTTTCTGTGGTGCTCAGTTCAGAAACAGGTTATGAAAGCACCCTAGTTAGTGTTAACTGTCAGCTTGACAGAGCCTCCTACACCGGAGAAGGGACTCTCTGTTGGGAGATTAGCTTGTCCTAATGGCATGTCTGTGGATATTTGTTGTGATTGTTAATTGATGTAGGAAAGCCCAGCTCATTGTTGGTAGCAATATCCCTGGGATGTGTAAGAAAAAAAGCTAAGCATTAGTTTGGAATTGAGATAGGGAGCTTGCAAGCAACCAACTTTTCTCCATAGTTTCTGCTTTAAGTTTTTGCTTGAGATCTTTTCCTGTATTCCCTCAATGATGGACTGTATACTGTAATCTGAAAGAAACTTTTTCCTTCCTTATGTTGCTTTTGATCATACTATTTGTCATAGCAACAGAATGCAACTACAACAAGAGTACTGGATTTGGTTTACAGAGTTGCTTCTCTAGGAACTAAATTACCACCTAATTTATCTGTATATAGGTAGCTTTGAGGTACTAATTTCCTCTAAGATTCCCAGTAAAATTGTCTCAAATGTAATGATCATACTTTTTTTATTAAGGAACCTCAAAGGGTGATCCTAGACCTAGTTTAGAACTGAGTAGCTTTATTAACAGCCTCTAGCTGCTGGAACTGATCTTGGAGCCCAGGCCCACTTACCCCTAAACTCTGTTCATCATGCCTGGAAAATCCTTTCATTTCCAAGCCACAACAGGAAAACTAATTCTCTCTAACATACCCTGACCTCGTGTTTGACCCTTTTGTTGCAAACACTATGCATTCCTGGGCAGTGATTTTCTCCTTTTCCTATTTAAAATCATTTGACCATCTCTCTTGTAAAACTTAGAAGAGAGTGTCTACATGTTTCAAGGTGTTCATCATAGTATGTTTCTCACAGCTGAGGGTCATATCATTTGACTCTGCCTAACCTTCCTTCCTTCCTTCCTTATTTTATTTTGTTTTTTGTTAAAACAAACTTTTTTCATTTTACATAACAATCCCAGTTCCCACTTGCTCCATCTTCCCATTCCCTCCATCTACCCCTCCCCTCCTGTTTATCATAGTCTCAGCACCAAGGGGAAGGACAAGGGTTCTTAGAAAGGCTACTGGAAAGGCTCTGCCAAAGACATAGTTAATTACTTTGAGCAAATCAGCTGTTCACTTAAGTCATGCTGAACGTTGTCTATAGCTGTTTTCTTTTGTTAGCACTTGGGTTAAACAGCACAAAATATTCACCTCTATAGACTATAAACCATAGGTTTTTAGAACTCCCAAGAAAATCCTCAAGAATATCTCTTCCAACTCTTTTATTTAATCAGTGAGAAAGATTGCAGACCAAGGGAATCCTGAGTTGCTTAAAATCAAAGGACAATGTGAAAGCAAGTCTTTACCTTCCCACAGCTCCCAGTCATTTATCTTCTTTATCAATGGCTTTGAGCTTGGAGGCTACAGGTCTTCTTCCTACTTGGACAGGAATCCCTATAGTACCACTGCCTGGAGAATGTGCTCCTTATGCGTATGGTAGAGAAATTCATCTTCTCTTGAGGCAGCTCATTAAGTTTAAATTAAAGGAAATATTCTCCCTATCGACTGCCATTGGTCGTGTAAGGGGAACAGCAGATGGTAATTGACTTCAGAAGATCAGCCCACCAGGAAACAAAACCCGGATTGGTGAATCTCAAATAAGTAAGGCCCAGAGAGCCTCAACCCCAGAATATGTCTTGCTATTGCTGTGTCTTTGCATGTTTGCCAGTGCCATTTTTCTCTGGTATCTTGCATGGCATGAATGGGAGTGAGGAGAGTCCCACTGTCCTTAATGCAGTATGATTATCGCTGGGAAATATCCCATTCTCCTGGGCATTTTGCCTGTGGATTATTGTCCTAAGCTGTGCTGTTTAACTGAAGCATGATTTTATACAATAATAATTTTAGTTTAAATAAGATTTTGGTAGTTGAGGGTTTCTAATAAATATGGTTAGAGATTATGATAGATGTTAGTTTAGTTGAAAAATTAGCATAAGTTAAAATGTCGCCCTTGCTTCTGATAAACTGAGACTGCAGAGGATAAAAAATAAAACAAGGAAGTGTCACACAGCTAGAACATATGAGTTTCTCCTGAGGAGCCAATAGACTGTGGTCAATGATTAAGAAAAACAATTGAGTTCCAGTAGCTCAAGTGCTTAAATTCTTTTAATCTTGATGTTGGAAGATGTGTTCACAACTTTTGGAGTGCATCATAGCTGAAACAAAACTTTGAAAACAACTTAAAGTTAGACTAAGATGTTCTTGTTAAATAGTTTTGTGGTGAAAACCCAAGAAGACAATCTAAAGTTTTAGAAAGACACATAGTCGAGTGAGGAACTCGTTAAAGTTAGGGAACAAGATCAATGCAACCCATTTTTTTTATTAACTAATTTACCTTCGTTATAAAATGGATTGGTGAGTAAAGGTGATGATTAATTCCTTGTACCCATTTCTATTTTCAGATTTCTGATATTAAAAAAAAAGCTGTTAATGAGTGGGTATGCATTATGAGAATTTAAGATAGAGCTGACTGGTTTTATTCCTTTTTTTAATAAAAGAAAACTATCTTTTTCATTTTATATACCAATCCCAGTTCCCACTCCTCCCCTCCTCCTATTTCTTCCACCTAACTACCCACCCCACCTCCCATCCACTCCTCAGAGATCGCTTTGGGGAAGGTCCAAGGCCCTCCCTACTATATCTAGGCTGAGTACGGTATCCATCCAAAGAGAGTAGGTTCCAAAAAAGCCAGGACAAGCAGTAGGGATAAATTCTGGTGTTACTGACAGTTGCCATGCAGTCTGCCCCAGCCATACAATTGTCATCCACATTCAGAGGAAGTAGTTTGGACCTATGCTGTTTCCTTCCCTGTCTGGCTAGAGTTGGTGAGCTCCCATTAGCTCAGGTAAACTGTCTCAGTGGGTGTCCCCATCATGGTCTTGACCTCTTTGCTTATATTCTCACTCTTCCCACTCTTCAACTGGACTTTGGTAGCTCAGTTCAGTGCTCTGATGCAGGTCTCTGCTCTGTTTCCATCAATTGTTGGATAATGGTTCTATGATGATATTTAAGATATTCATCAGTCTCACTACAGGACAAAGCCAGTTTGGACACTCTCTCTATTGCTTAGGGTCTTAGCTGGGGTCATCCTTGTGGATTCTGGGGAATTTCTCTAATGCCAGGTTTCTTGCTAGCCCCATAATGGCTCCCTCAATCAAAATATCTCTTTCCTTACTCTCATCTCTGTCCTTCCTCCATCTCAACTATCCCGTTTCTTCAAGTTCTCCCTCCCCTATTCCTCTTATCTTCCCCTTGGGCCCTTCGTATTATCCCCACCCCATGTTTCCAATTTTTTCAGGCAGTCTTGTCTCTTTCCCCATTTTAGGTGGATCTATGTGCGTTTTTCCTAGGGTTCACCTTGTTTTTTCGCTTCTCTAGGATCATGAACTAAGGATCATTTGCTTTACAGCTAGTATCAACTTATGAGTGAGTACATACCGTGTTCATCTTTCTGGGTCTGGGTTACTTCACTCAGGATGTTTTTTTTTCTAGTACTATCCATTTGTATGCAAATTTCAAGAAGTCATTTTTTTATTTTACCGCTTATTAGTACTCTAATATGTAAATGTGCCTAATTTTCTTTATCCATTCTTTGGTTGATGGGCATCTAGGTTGTTTTCAGGTTCTGGCTATTACAAATAATGCTGCTATGAATATAACTGAACAAATGTCTTTGTAGTATGATTGAACATCTTTTGGGTATATGCCCAAGAGTGATATTGCTGGATCCTGAGGAAGGTTGATTCCCAATTTTCTGAGACATTGCCACACTGATTTCTAAAGTGGTTGTCCAAGTTTGCATTCCCACAAGTAATGGATAAGTGTTCCCCTTACTCCACATCCTCTCCAGCATAGGTTATCATTGGTGTTTTTGGTCTTAGCTATTCTGACTGCTATAAGATGGTATGTCAGAGTTGTTTTTGATTGCATTTCCCTGATGGCCCAGGATGTTGAACATTTCCTTAAGTGTCTTTTTGACATTTGAGATTCTCTGTTTAGTTCTCTACCCCATTTTTTTTAGGCAATTTGGTATTTTGATGTTTAATTTCTTGAATTATTTATATGTTTTGGAGATCAGTCCTCTGATGTGGGGTTTGTGAAGATCTTTTCCCATTCAGTAAGCTGTCTTTTTGTCTTATTGACTGTGTTTTTTGCTTTACATAACATTATCAGTTTTAGGAGGCCCTATTTATTTATTGTTGCTCTCAGTGTCTGTGCTACTGGAGTTAAATATAGGAAGTGATCTGTGCCCATGCATTCAAGGCTGCTTCCCACTTTCTCTTCTATCAGGTTCAGTGTGTTCTGATTTATATTGAGGTCTTTAATCCATTTGGATTCGAGTTTTGTGCATGGGAATAGATATGAATCTACTTTCATTCTTCTACATGTTGACAGCTATGCCAGCACCATTTGTTGAAGATGCTTTCTTTTTTTCCATTGTATATTTTTAGCTTCTTGTGTCAAAAATCAGAAGTTCATAGGTTTGTGGATTATTAGCCTGCTCTTCTATTTGATTCCAATGGTCAACCTGCCTGTTTTTATGCCTATATTAAAACTAAATCAGGACCAGGTGAAAAATTTAAATAAACCTATAATCTATTGGAAATAGAAGCAGTCATCACAAGCTTCCCACCCAATAGAAGCCCAGGGCTGAATGGTTTTAGTGCAGAATTCTACCAGAGCTTCAAAGAAGAGCTAATACCTATTCTTTTCAAAGTGTTCTATATAATAGAAACAGAAGAAACATTGCTAAACACTTTTTATGAGGCTACAGTTACCCTGATACTAAAACCACACAAAAACCCAACTAAGAAAGAGAATTACAGACCAATCTCACTCATGAACATGGATGCAGAAATACTCAATAAAAGTCTGGCATACTAAATTCAAGAGCATATAAAAAAATAATCCACTGTGATCAAGTCAGCTTCATCCCAGAGATCAAGTCAGCTTCAAATCAGAGTTTGGCTGGTTCAACATACCAAAATCTATCAATGTAATCCACCATATAAATAAACTGAAAGAAAATAAATTATATGATCATCTCATTAGATGCTGAAAAGCCCTTTGACAAAATTCAACATCCCTTCATGATAAAGGTCTCGGAGAATCAGGGATATAAGGAACATATATAAATATAATAAAAGCAATATGTAACAAGCTGACAGCCAGCATCAAATTAAATGGAGAGAAACTCAAAGAGATCCCACTAAAATCAGGAACAAATAGAGCTGTCCTCTCTCTTCACATCTATTCAACATAGTTCTTGAAGTTCTGAGGACAAAAAGACCACAAAGGAGATCAAGGGATTCATAATGAATAGGAAGAAGTCAAACTTTTCTTTATTGACAGAAGATAAGATAGTATACATAAGTGACCCCAAAAACTCTATTAGGGAACCTCTACAGATGATAAATACCATCAGTAATGTGGCAGGATACAAGATCAACTGAAAAAAATCAGTAGTCCTCCTATATACAATTGATAAAGAAGCTGAGAAAGGAATCGGAGAAACATCACAGTTCACAAATAACATAAAATATCTTGGGGGTAATACTAACCAAAGAAGCGAAAAACCTGTTTGACAAGAAAATCTTTGAAGAAATTGAAGAAGACACCAGAAAATAGAAAGATATCCCATGCTTTTGATAGGTAGGATCAATATAATAAAAATGACATTTCTACCAAAAGCAGTCTATAGAATCAATGCAATCCCCATCAAAATCCCAACATAAATCTTCACAGACCTTGAAAGAACAATACTCAACTTCATATGGAAAATCAAAACACCTAGGATAGCCAAAACAATACTGTAAAATAATAAACTTCTGAAAGGCATCACCATCCCTGACATCAAGCTCTATTATATAGTTACAGTTATGAAAACAGGTTGGTATTGGCAGAAAAATAGAGAGGTTGATGAATGGAATTGAATTGAAGACCTAAATATTAATCACACACTTATGAACACCTGATTTTTGTCAAGGTATATTTCATATATAAAAGTTTAGATTTCTGATTCTTCTAAGACTTTTTTATATTACCTTTTGAGATAAATAGTAAAGTAGTTGGTCCTTTTGTTGTACTGCAAAATGCAGCAAAAGAACTGCCTGAGAAAAAATATCTTGCTTGCTCAGTCTCTGTTCATCTATAACAAGTTCCTTGAACATGCATGTATATGGGTTATTGGTACAACTGGTTTTTCACTTGTAATATAACAAATGTTTAGTAATGTTAGGGATATGGAAAATGTGCTGTTTTTTTCTTACTTGTATTTGTTGTAATCATTCACTTGAAAAATAGAAGTTAACCACACAGTAATTTTTTGGTTGTTGTTGCTTGAAAGATGTTGCCAGAGTATATAAGCTGTAAGGGAACACAATAAAGTGAGTTAGAAGAAAAACCTCAAGAATGAGCAAAGGAATGTGCTAGAAAAAATGTAGAGAATACAGAAACAGAAGACACCTATCCAGAGAGTGTGTGGGTGTCCTTCCCCTTCCCCCCACAGATAAAAAAGACATAGTACACCAACTCTGTGTGTTCTCTGCAATCCCTGTGCTTCTGGAGGTTGACTCTCATGGCATGCTAACTGATCCTGGAGAGCATTGTAGTGTTGTCCATTATTCAATACAAAGGTTTCCAGACCACAATGTTTGAATACTTTCTCTTTTCTCACCATTTAAAGTCTGCAAATTCTTTGAACCTGTCAACTTCAAGACTTTAAAGGTATACTTTCCACTGTCTGCCATCAGCACAGTTTCCTCTCCTTTTAATGCTATACCTTCTTCCTGGAAGCTTCCCCTTTGGTATAAAACAATCATCAACTTAATACTTACAAGCAAATTTCTAATTCTATATTACTCTGCCCCATTTTTCTTTATCTTATGAAACTTCATAGATTGAACACTAAGAGTTATACTCATTCGTCTTCTTTAGTTACCCATTTAAATAATCAGTATCATTTTTGGTTCTTTTTTTTTTTGTAAATTTTATTAAATTATAAAAGTTTCCATTTCCGCCCCCCCTCCCAACACCCTCCCACTCCCCCCACTCCCCCCCTCCTTCCCCTCCGTCCCCCAGGGCAGTCAGGGTTTCCTGCCCTGTGGGAAGCTCCAGCTCCCTCCCCCTCCCTCCAGGTCCAGGAAGGCGAGCGTCCAAACAGACTGGATCCCCAAAATCCAGCATATGCAGAGGAAACAGGTCCCAGTGTCATAGTCAATGGCTTTTCAGAAAGACCCCGGGCCAGCCACAGTCAGAGAATCCGGCCAAATTCCGAGAATCTGGCTAGATCACGTCCTCGTTCAGTCCCAGTCCGACTGGCCCTGGTAAATTCTCATCAGATCCGTTCCCTTGTATCAGTGGGTGATAGCATCCCTTGCAGTACTGATTTCGTCTTTCATGTTCCTCCTCCTTCCGCTCCCCCTCCGGACCTCGGGGGGCTCAATCCGTTGCTCCAATGTGGGCCTCCGACTGCATAGCCGTCCTTCGCCAGACGAAGGATCTATGGTGATAAGCAAAATATACATCAGTATGGTCATGGGCCACGGCCGATTCAGGCACCCTCTCCTCTGTCCAGAGAGCAATCTGGGGGATTTCTCCTTGGACCTGGGATCCCATATATAATCAAGTCTCCTGTAAACCCTAAAATGGCTCCCTTAGTTGAAATATATTGTTCCCTGATCCCATATTCATCCTACCTCCCTCCCCCCCCATCCCCGGCCACCAAGCTTTCCCCGTTCCTCCCCTACTCCCTTCTCTCTAGCCCTCTCCCCCTCCATCGACCCTCCCACCCCCCCATGCACCCGAGGTTACCTGGGACTCTTGTCTATTTCCTACCTCCTGGTGGATAGCTAAATAATCTTCATCAGGTTCATCTTCTTATTTAGCTTCTCTAGGATCACGAATAATAGGCTCAAAGACCTTTAATTATGGTTAGAATCCACTTATGAGTGAATACATACCGTGTTCCTCTTTTTGGGTCTGGCTTACCTCACTCAGTAAAGCGTTTTCTATTTCCATCCATTTGCATGCAAAATTCAAGATGTCATTGTTTTTAACCGCCGAGTAAAACTCTAATGTATATATGTTCCACACCTTTTTTAACCATTCTTCTATTGAGGGGCATCTAGGTTGTTTCCATGTTCTGGCTATTACAAATAGTGCAGCTATGAACATAGTTGAACAAATGCTTTTGTAGTATGTTAGGGAATCTTTAGGGTATATTCCCAAGAGTGGTATTGCTGGGTCCTGAGGGAGGTTGACTCCCAGTTTCCTGAGAAACCGCCACACTGATTTCCACAGTGGCTGCACGAGTTTGCATTCCCACCAACAATGGATGAGTGTTCCCCTCACCCCACATCCTCTCCAGCATAGGCTATCGTTGGTGTTTTTGACTTTAGCTATTCTGACAGGTGTAAGATGGTATCTCAAAGTGGTTTTGATTTGCATTTCCCTGATCGCTAAGGAGGTTGAGCATGACCTTAAGTGTCTTCTGGCCATTCGAAGTTCATCTGTTGTGAATTCTCTGTTAAGTTCAGTACCCCATTTTTTAATTGGGTTAATTAGAGTTTTAGTGCCTAGTTTCTTGAGTTCTTTGTATATTTTGGAGATCAGACCTTTGTCTGATGAGGGGTTGGTGAAGATCTTCTCCCAGTCAGAAGGCAGCCTTTTTGTCCTACTGACAGTGTCCTTTGCTTTACAGAAGCTTCCCAGTTTCAGTAGATCCCATTTATTCATTGTTTCTCTTATTCTCTGTGCTGCTGGGGTCCTACTTAGGAAGAGGCCTCCTGTGCCTAAATCTTGTAGACTACTTCCCACTTTCTCTTCTATCAGGTTCAAAGTGGACGGATTAATGTTGATGTCTTTAATCCATTTGGACTTGATTTTTGTGCATGGTGATAGATATGGATCTACTTTCATTTTTTTACAGGTTGACATCCAGTTATGCCAGCACCATTTGTTAAAGATGCTTTCCTTCTTCCATTGTATACCTTTAGCTCCCTTGTCGAAAATTAGGTGTTCATAAGTTTGTGGGTTAATATCTGGGTCTTCTATTCGATTCCATAGGTCGACTTCTCTGTTCTTATGCCAATACCAAGCTGTTTTCAATTCTGTAGCTCTATAATAGAGTTTGAAGTCAGGGATGGTAATGCCTCCAGAAGTTCTTTTATTGTATAAGATTGTTTTGGCTATCCTGGGTTTTTTGTTTTGCCATATAAACTTGATTATTGTTCTCTCAAGGTCTGTGAAGAAGTTTGATGGGATTTTGATGGGGATTGCATTGAATCTATAGATTGCTTTTGGTAGAATTGCCATTTTTACTATGTTGATTCTCCCAATCCAAGAGCAGGGGAGGTCTTTCCATTTTCTGGTATCCTCCTCAATTTCTTTCTTCAAAGACTTAAAGTTTTTGTCAAATAGGTCTTTCACTTCCTTGGTTAGAGTAACCCCAAGATATTTTATGCTATTTGTGGCTATCATGAAAGGTGATGCTTCTCTGATTTCCCTCTCTGCTTCTTTATCCTTTGTGTATTGGAGGGCCACTGATTTTTTGGAGTTGATCTTGTATCCTGCCACGTTACTAAAGGTGTTTATCAGCTGTAGGAGTTCTTTGGTAGAGTTTTTGGGGTCGCTTATGTACACTATCATATCGTCAGCAAATAACGAAAGTTTAACTTCATCCTTTCCAATTCGAATCCCCGTGATCCCCTTATGTAGTCTTATTGCTATTGCTAGAACTTCAAGCACTATATTGAAGAGGTATGGAGAGAGTGGACAGCCTTGTCGCGTTCCTGATATTAGTGGAAAGGCTTTGAGTTTCTCTCCATTCAGTTTGATGTTAGCTGTCGGCTTGGTGTATATTGCTTTTATTATATTTAGGTATGATCCTTGTATCCCCAGTCTCTCCAACACCTTTATCATAAATGGGTGTTGAATTTTGTCAAATGCTTTTTCAGCATCTAGTGAGATGATCATATGGTTTTTTTCTTTCAGTTTATTTATATGATGGATTACATTGATAGATTTGCGTATGTTGAACCAGCCCTGCATCTCTGGAATGAAGCCGACTTGATCATAATGGATAATTTTTCTAATGTGCTCTTGAATTCGGTTTGCCAGTATTTTATTGAGAATTTTCGCGTCGATGTTCATGAGTGAGATTGGCCTGTAATTCTCTTTCTTGGTTGTGTCTTTGTGTGGTTTTGGTATTAGGGTAACTGTAGCTTCATAAAAGGAGTTAGGCAGTGACTCTTCTGTTTCTATATTGTGGAATACGTTAAGGAGTATAGGTATTAGCTCTTCCTGGAAGTTCTGGTAGAATTCTGCATTGAAACCATCTGGTCCTGGGCTTTTTTTGGTAGGGAGATTTTTGATAACAGCTTCTAATTCTTCGTGACTAACAGGTCTATTTAGATTGTTCACCTGTTCTTGGTTCAACTTTGGTATATGGTATTTATCTAAAAAAATGTCCATTTCTTTTACATTTTCCAACTTTGTGGCATATAAACTTTCATAGTAAGATCTAATGATTCTCTGAATTTCCTCTGTGTCTGTGGTTATGTCCCCCTTTTCATTTCTGATCTTATTAATTTGCATGTTCTCTCTCTGCCGTTTGATTAACTTGGATAGGGGTTTGTCAATCTTGTTGATTTTCTCCAAGAACCAGCTTTTTGATTCATTGATTCTTTGGATTGTTTTCTCTGTTTCTATTTTGTTGATTTCAGCCCTCAGTTTGATTATTTCCAGTCTTCTAGACCTCCTGGGTGAATTAGCTTCTTTTTTTTTCTAGATCTTTCAAGTGTGCTGTTAAGTCTCCAATGTGTGCTTTCTCCACTTTCTTTAATTGGGCACTTAGTGCTATGAACTTTCCTCTTAGCACTGCTTTCATAGTGTCCCATAGGTTTGAGTATGTTGTGTCTTTGTTTTCATTAAATTCAAGGAAGAGATTAATTTCTTTCTTTATTTCTTCCTTGACCCAGGGGTGATTTAGTAGTTGACTGTTCAGTTTCCATGAGTTTGTTGGCTTCCTGGGGGGAGCATTGTTGTTGAATTCTAATTTTAGTCCATGGTGATCTGACAAGACACAGGTAGTTACTAATATTTTTCTGTATCTGTGAAAGTTTGCTTTGTTACCGAGTATGTGGTCAATTTTCGAGAAGGTTCCATGAGCTGCAGAGAAAAAGGTATATTCTTTCCTATTTGGGTGGAGTGTTCTATAGATGTCTGTTAAGTCCATTTGATTCAATACCTCCAATAGGTCTCTCAATTCTCTGTTTGGTTTCTGTCTGATTGACCTGTCCATTGGTGAGAGAGGAGTGTTAAAGTCTCCTACTATTAGTGTGTGTGGTTTGATGACCGCCTTGAGTTCTAGAAGAGTTTCTTTTACATATGTGGGTGCCTTTATATTAGGAGCATAGATATTCAGGATTGAGACTTCCTCCTGATGAATTGTTCCAGTTATGAGTATGAAATGTCCATCTCCATTTCTTCTGATTGATTTTAGTTTGAAGTCGATTTTGTTAGATATTAGAATGGCCACGCCCGCTTGTTTCTTAGGTCCATTTGCTTGGAAAACCTTTTCCCAACCCTTTACTCTGAGTAAGTGTCTGTCTTTGTGGTTGAGGTGTGTTTCTTGTAAACAGCAGAATGTTGGATCCTGTTTTCGTATCCAATCTCTAAGTCTGTGCCTCTTTATAGGTGAATTGAGTCCATTGATATTAAGTGATATTAATGACCAGTGGTTGTTGACTCCGGTCATTTTTTTTTTAAGTAGTAGAGTGTATGTGTTTTTCTTCTTTGATTTGTGCTTGTGAATGGTCGCTAGATGTTCGAGTTATTGTAGGCCGTGTTGGGAATGTTGGATTCCTTCGGTAGTGATTTTCCTTCTAATATTCTCTGTAAGGCTGGATTAGTAGCTACGTATTGTTTAAATTTGTTTTTATCCTGGAATATTTTGTTTTCTCCGTTGATAGTGAACAATAGCTTGGCTGGGTATAGTAGTCTGGGTTTGCATCCATGGTCTCTTAGTTTCTGCAGTACCTCTATCCAGGATCTTCTGGCTTTCATGGTTTCCATAGAGAAATCCGGTGTAAGCCTGATAGGTTTACCTTTATAAGTTACTTGACCTTTTTCCTTTGCAGCTCTTAAAATTTTTTCTTTAATATTTATGTTTTGTGTTTTGATTATTATATGGCGCGGGGATGTTTTTTTCTGATCCAATCTATTCGGTGTTCTGTATGCTTCTTGAACCTTCATAGGAATATCGTTCTTTAGGTTGGGAAAGTTTTCTTCTATAATTTTGTTGAATATATTTTCTGGGCCTTTGATCTGCAGTTCTTCTCCTTCTTCAATCCCTATTATTCTTAGATTTGGTTTTTTTATTGTGTCCCAGATTTCCTGAATGTTTTGTGAAGAGAATTTGTTGGATTTGCCGTTTTCTCTGACCAGAGCATTTATTTTCTCTATGGTATCTTCAGAATCTGAGATTCGTTCTTCTATCTCTTGTATTCTATTGGTTATGCTTGATTCTGTAGTCTCCGCTCGTTTACCTAGGTTTTCCATATCCAGCCGGTTCTCGTTTTGTGTTTTCTTCATTGCCTCCATTTCAGTTTTCAATTCTTGGACTGTTTCCTTTACTTGTTTGATTGTTTTTTCTTGGTTTCTCAGGGTATCACTCACGGATTTACTTATTTCTTCAAACTTTTTGTTATATTTCTCATCCATTTCTATACTCATTTCTTCAAACTTTTTGTTATACTTCTCGACCAGTTCCTTAAGGGAGTTATTCATATCCTGTTTAAGGGACTCTATTGCTTTCATAATGGCACTTTTTTCCACTTCATCTGGGTTAGAGTGTTCAAATCCTTCTGTTGTAGGGTCATTGGGATCTGATATTTTCATGTTGTTTTTCAGATTGTTGGAGGAGGTCTTGCCTTGGCGTCTGCCCATCTCTTCGATCAAATGCTCTCTATTGGAACTTCTGGTATCGGGTCAGGTTCCCTTGTTGGGCAGGGAGTTCACTGATAGAATGCCTACCTTTCCCCAAGCAGGGTATTGAACCACAGGCACTGCCTCTTTCCGGGATGCCCCTATAGAGCCGGCCCAGTGTGCAAGGCAGCTGAGCTGGGGAAATTTTATGGGCTCAGTGGGAGGGGAGAAATATAGAAATTTGTACCTGGATGGAAGCTGGGATGGCAGGTGGGAGAGCCTAGCAGGGTGGAAACAGCACTGCAGGCTGACCTGGGAGTCTATGGGGTCGGGGAGAGTCCTAGCTCCCCCTCGCCGGGCCCCTGTCGTGGGCCCGAATCAACTGACCACTCCGAAGGCCCTCTGGATGGAAGCTGGGATGGCTGGCGGGGAAGCTAGCAGGGTGGAGCCAGCAGAGCAGGCTGACCTGGGAGTCTATGGGGTCGGGGAGAGTCCTAGCTCCCCCTCGCTGGGCCCGCGGGGGCCCGATTCAACTCACCACTCCGAAGGCCCTCTGGATGGAAGCTGGGATGGCTGGCGGGGAAGCTAGCAGGGTGGAGCCAGCAGAGCAGGCTGACCTGGGAGTCTATGGGGTCGGGGAGAGTCCTAGCTCCCCCTCGCTGGGCCCGCGGGGACCCGAATCAACTCACCACTCCGAAGGCCCTCTGGATAGAAGCTCTCATTTTTGGTTCTTGCTTATTTTTTGCTTAAAATTCCTTATAGAATCCTATGCATTCTCATCATTTTTTACTGTTTCCATTCTATTCCAGGCTATTAGTGTTTTTGCATTGACAGCTTCCCTGTTCCTAATCCGTTTGCTGATTGACAGCCTGCTCTCTATGGAGCAGGTGGTGCATAAATCAACCATATCATTCTATTCCAAAAAGTTTCCAGCGACTTCCCCAATGGTGTCTGGATGATCCTGAATGAAAGAATCCCTGCCTTCTTTCTGGATTTCTCTTCTTTTTACTTTTACCTTCTTTTGTCTCTTCTGTGTTTGCCTCATTACCATTCCTGAAGTAGGTCACATGAATGTCTACCCACAGACTTCTGTATTGTTTGTTCCTTCTATTTGACATACTCTTTCTTCCAACAAGCCACATTCGCTCTCTCTCTCAGTTGCTGTTCACTTTCTCTGAAAGACACTCCTGACCAAAACACACTTCCAACTTGTTAGATTTGTATCCAAAGCATGTCTTACTGCCTCACAATCACATTTACTTATTCCATAAAAATAAGCTCAAGTAAACCTGGAGCTTCATCTCATTTTGGATATTTTTTGTGGTTTCTGTAGTACCTGTGACTACAAAATATAGACACTTTTGGTAACTGTTATTTCCTTCACTATTCACCCTCAGCTCTGATTTCTTTTGTTCTCCATTCCTTTGGTAGTGAAAGAATTTGCCCTTTATGATGATAGTTATTATAATTTTAGTGTTGGACATTATGCTAAGTTGGTAAGAATCTTTCTAAATATGCACCTTGGCATCTGTGTACTAACTTATGGTGACACTTAATTCTTTCTCCTAGTCACTAACTGTAGGAGGAGGGCCCTTTTATTCATCCTGGCAGCCCAGAACCAAAAAATAATCACACAGAAATTGTATTAATTAAAACACTGCTTGGCACATTAGCTCTAGCTTCTTATTCACTCTTACATCTTAATTTACCCCATTTCTACTAATCTGTGTATCACCACAAGTTGTGGCTTACCAGCAAAGTTCCAGCACTTCTATCTCTGGTGGTGAATCCATGGCTGTCATTGAGCAAATGAACAAAATCAAATGTTGAAAAAGGTAGGGATGTGACAAACTTGTGTAGGACTAATGGCAATCACTGAGGAATACTGGTCTAACGATGAACCTTGATGACATAGCATGAAATGCCATATGGAAATACTAAGAGCTTTGTTTCATCTGCAATCAGGCACTATGTAGTATAGCACTTTCCAGAACATGACTTAATTTTACTGATGTATTTTGTTCATCTCTTAAAAGACTCCCACTCAGTAGATAAACAAATGAATAGAACAAACAGTTCTCAATGCAAAAGTATAGTAACTAATAAATACAAGAAAAAATGGTCAGCATTCTTAGTCATTAGTCCAATGAAAATTTAAACTAAAATTACTTTGAGATTCCATTTCACTCCAGTCAGAATGGCAACTATCAAGAACACAAACAACAAATGCTATAGAGGATATAGAGCTACAGCCTAAACACTCTAAGCCAACATAGGAATCAACACAATGTTCCTCAAGAACTAAAATTAGAGCTACCATATGACCCAGTCAGAACACTCCTGGTACATACCTGAAGAAATTTTAAGGGCATATACCACAAGGACACTATATGAATGATGATGCCATGTTTGGTACATAAATGAAGGAATCTTATGCCAGTATACCATACACTTGTACATCATGTTTATCTAATATTATTCAATTTTTGAACTGCTCATCCTCCTGTGTCAGCTTAAAGAGTATCTGGAAATATATATGAGTACCTTTGAGCTTGGCAGTAATTCTCAATAATGAATTCAGTTGAATTCATGAATCTCTAGGCCTTTTCCCTAGATGGAAAGACCATTGATTTCTCCAAGTACAGGCACACATAGACCTAGATGATTACTGTAGGCAGATGAGAACTGCTTAACACAAGAGGTCAACACCTTCTTCTCCTCCTATTCCATAGTGAACCAGGGCCAATTGCTAACCAATAAAGGTCCTTTTCATTTACAGATGGGTGATGAGATAGCATGTCTTTTCTCAGTTTCCCCCTTTCAACATGCTTCTCTCCATGGTTTATGAAATACTTCTTTAATAAATCGAGTATATTCTTGTATTTGACAAAAGGTCTGTCTTGTTAGGAAACTGAAGTGGCAATTGTGCTAAGGCCACATAGCATTAACCATGTTGATACTGTTGATGGTAATTGGGTTAACCAACTACTTCTTGTATTTCCATCATTGACATTTTAGTGCTGAGGAGATTTCCTGCTTCCTCCATCCTCCCTTTCTCATTCAACCTTTTCCATGTGTTGAAGCATCTTGACCTGGAAGATGATTATTTTGAATTGGACTCAAGTGTGCAGTGATTAGTTAAAATACCTAGCAACTGAACCCACTGTTGCCAGTGGTCATGTGCTCATTTTCTCTTTTATGGAGGCCTACACTTAGTCTGCCCAGGGTTATCCCTCCTTCTGTTTCTCCTGAAGATGGACCCAGGATGGACTGTGTTCTCCTACCCTAGTCAAAGCAATCTGTAAGCACCCACTCCTCACTTCTCCTTTGTAGTAATCATGTGGGAGTTGCACACCTTTCCTTTTCCTTCCTCAAAAATCAGATTTGTAGTAAAAGGACTGACACTGACATCAGTTAGATCCATTGAGAAGCTGTCTATTCTACCTCAGACAAGTGGCTATGCAGCTTTTAGTGCTGTCTTTGACCTTGCCTTCATAATGTCTTTGGCCCTGCCTTGGGCATCACCTTCTGCACTGCCTTCTACACTGTCTTCAGCACTGCCTTCTGCACTGCCTTCAGCACTGCCTTCTGCACTGCCTTCAGCACTGCCTTCTGCACTGCCTTCAGCACTGCCTTCTGCACTGCCTTCAGCACTGCCTTCTGAACTGCCTTTTGCACTGTCTTTTACACTGCCTTCTGCACTGCCTTCTGCACTGCCTTCTTCACTGTGTTCTGCACTGCCTTCAGCACTGTCTTCAGCACTGCCTTCTGCACTGTCTTCTATACTGTCTATAGCACTGCCTTCTGTACTGCTTTCTGCACTGCCTTCAGCTCTGCTTTCCGTACTGTCTCCTGCACAGTTTTCAGCACTGTCTTTGGCATTGTCTTCAGCAGTGCCTTCTCTATGGCCTTCTGCACTGCCTTCTTCACACTGTCTTCAGCACAGCCATCATAGAAACAATCAGGCTGAAATTATCTCTGGAGTTAGATGAAATTGTAAGAAATTCCTACAAAGTGTCAATAAACTACTAACAGCAATTTGACTTTAAAGGCAGCCAGATCTAAAATTGGATCTGGGAAATCAGCAGGAATTTAGAATAAAATGGGCACATTTACAATGAATCTTTTAGTGGTCCAGAAACCAAGTTGTTTGATAATTAAAATGAGTGGTTTTGCTAATAAACCTTCTCTGTGTTTACTGAACCTGCTAGATCTACTTGTCATTCACATAATTATCACTTTCCCATCAAATGGTATCCTTTCCTGATATGGGATTCCCCTCTTATGCTGTGAATATGTTTTATTCCTATTGGGTAATAAAGAAGCAACTTTGGCCTATGGTAGGGCAGAATAGAGCTAGGTGGGTAAACCAAACTAAAGGAAAGGAGAAAGAAGGTGCAGTCAGAGAGACTCCATGTAGCTGCCAAAGGAGGGAGACACTGGAAACTTACTAGTATGCCACAGCCTCATGGTGATAAATAGATTAATAGAAATGGGTTAATTTAAGATGTAAGAGTTAGTTATAAAGAAGCCTGAGCTAATAGGCCAAACAGTGTTGCAATTAATATGGTTTCTGTGTGATCATTCAGGTCTGGGTAGATGAAAAAGCAAAGAATAGTCTTCACTTACCCTTTCCCACTGCATGTTGACTACTGGAACAATTTTCCCCTCTATTGAAGGCAGTGACTAGAAGAAAAAAGTAATAGAAATAAAAATAATTTGTGTCCATTGAAGCATGTTCCCTTTTTGGGATAAAGGTTTTTGGTTTAATGCAAGAACATTGGATGGAATTAATGCTATGTCACATTTATCCCAAATGGTAGGTATTCTGCTATGAGTCTCCTAATCATGATCTGTCTACTGGTAGATCTTGAACTCTCTACTTAAAGAAGCTCCATGTATCCCGTCTCTATCTTTTGGGCCTTAAAAATTAGCAGATGTACCTATAGCCCAAAATTTAAGCAAGTACTTAATTATTTCTCACCAGTATAGCATGCTGGAATTTCTTTGGCACCTTCATTTATATGGTCTTAGCCTCTTCTATGTTACAGGACTATGATGTTGACATTTGCACTTCAAGACAATGTAAGCTGCCTGCTTCCAACTGTACTTTACCAGTGGTCAGAGTACTGCTCTCAAGGAAATGAACATCCAAAGGACTGTCTTTTTCACTTAGCCTCTAGGGTTGCACCACAACTGTAGTTCAGAGGCAACCTGGGAAGATGAGCAGGAAGCCAGGGCAGGTTAAGCAATTTGGTAGCATGACTTTGGATCAAGTAAGGCAGTAAGGGAAGAAATCAAACTGTTGGCTGATAGTGTGGGATGGAGATGGCCTTTAGTATCTCTGGGGTCATTTCTTCATCTTTTAGTTTATAACCATGACAAAATGAACTCCTAGGTTATCAAATGATTAAATGATAAATGGGTAGAGCAGTGTGTTCTATCAAACTAAGGTTGTATATATTGTTGCTTTTGATAATGAAGGAGAGGGAAAACCAATTGGCTGTGTTCGAGAGCAGTCTGTTTCAGTTTATTTAGATTTGTAGCTTAAGAAATTTGAGTAATTATAGTTAGCAAATGGATGACCTGTTTGATTGTTTTTTCTTGGTTTCCCAGGGTATCATTTACGGATTTACTCATTTCTTCAAACTTTTTGTTATACTTCTCTTCCATTTCTTTAAGGGAGTTATTTATATCCTGTTTAAGGGACTCTATCGCTTTTATAATGTCACTTTTTCCTTCTTCTTCTGGATTAGGGTGTTCAAGATCTGTTGTAAGATCGCTGGGTTCTGGTGTTTTCATGCTGTTTTTCAGATTGTTGGGGGAATTCTTGCCTTGGCATCTGCCCATCTCTTCCTTCAAATGCTCTCCAATGGATCTTCTGGTACAGGGTTAGATTCCCTTGTTGGCCAGGGACCTTGCTGACAAAAGGCCTACCTTACTGCAGTCAGGCTATTGAAACAAAGAAACTCCCTCTTGCCCGTTTGTGCTCACCACCTTGTCCCAGCACCCAAACAGGCTGAGCTGGGGGATTTTATGACCCCGAGGAAGGGAGGAAGAAGGGAAGTGGTTCCTGGGTGAAAGCTGGGATGGGATAGGATTTGCAGGGTGGAGTAGCCCCTGCAGAATGGCCAGGGAGTTAAGAGGGTCGGGGAATGTCTATGCTCCGTTTCCAGGCTTCTGCCGCGTGTCAGGAGCACACTCACCCCTCTGATTGATCTTCTGCTACAGGTTCCAAGGCTTTTGTAAGCATTGAATAATTTAATCCTCATATCAGCTTTACAAATCAGTGCTGTCATTATTTTCCTTATTTTGCAGTTACATAAATTGAAGCACAAAATACTTAATTATTCAAACTTCTATAAATTTGAGCTATTTTTACCAAAATGGGTTGTGTTCTGTGTCTGTGCTTATTTTGAGTATCAGGCTATTGACATTGAGGGGAAAATTTTAAAACCAGAGTTTGGTTAACTTAAGTTGTGTAGACAGTCTGGGCTTTTGAAACTAACATGTAACCCTCGTTCCCATGAGGAGCAGGACATTTAGCAGAACTTTCCCTTTTCATGTGTTGGCTTTGTATCCTGTTTAGGAGAGAACCTAAGTTAGATCATTGTCCTCCTGGCACTGAGGATGTTTTGAGGGTACAGGAAGCCCTGTAGATAAGCAGTGGAAGGCCCTGTGCTTTCTAACACCTTTTCCTATTGAAATCACAAGTACTGATGTTTACAGAATGAACTATTTTGTCAGTAAATATAAGTTGGAAGTTGATATCATACCCCTGGCATTCTGAATCCCTTTAAACATTCAAGATTCAGCATAAATTGACAATCTATAAAACTAAGGCCGAGATTTTATTGCTTACCTTATTTATTGTTCTTTCGATAGAAAATAGTACTTAATTATAGTACATTTATTTTTAAATTACATATTATTATTGTGTGTGCCTTGTGCATGTGTATATGTGCAGATATACCATGATACATGTGCACACATCAGAGGACAACTTTGTTGAGTCAGTTCTCTCCTGATACTCTTTGGAACTGAACTCAGGTATTAGGCTTCCACAACAAACATCTTTATCTAATGAATCATCTTGGCCCAATTTTATTAAAATTCTAAGACTTCATTAATCATAATAAACTGCATAGAATTAAGAGATTTATTTTTATGCTTCAAGTAGTTTGTCAGTGTTCTTAAAGAAGTTGATGGATTTGTTTGTTTCCTCTCTTCAGAGATTACTACTGCTCCTTGAATGGGTGTCTGCTCTTAGAATAACCCTAGACAGTGCTGTTAGTTTGAAAAGCTCAGACCTTCCCAGCTGGTATTCCTCTGTGACTGGTGGCTTTTGTCTGCTGCAGAGTTGTCCTCATTGTGTCTATTTTCTGAAACTGCACCAGGCTGTGCAGTCTCCCTCAAGATGGTTTCTCTTCCACTGAGACCTATTGCCTTCTTCTTTCTCTTTCTCTGGCCTGGCTGTTGTAGACTCCTGGCGCTGCTACACCCAGTGCATTAAAGATTCATTTTGTCACAGTTTCAGAGGCCAGAAATCCAAGACAAAGATAATGGTACTTCCAGCAAGCTCTGAAAATGCTGGAGGTTTGTAGGGTTCAGGCGGGGGAGACATTTCTGGACTTCTCTCAGCTTCTGTATATGCTTGATAGTGGCAACATGATTCAAGTCTTCAGGTAGCATGCTCCTGGTGAATGTGTATGTGTGTGTATCTGTGTGTCTGTGTCTGAGTATCTCCTTGATATAATGATATAAATATGATATAAAATCATATTGTATTAGAGGTCCACCCAATCCCAAGTATGACAACTTAACTAGCTGTGTTTTCTATAGGCCATCCCGAATAAGGTGATATCTGAGTTACCAGGGGTAATGGGATAATGCTACAACTGGAATTGGAGGTGAGGCACACTCTGGAGTACCTAATTCTCATTGTGGAAAGCTACGCTGCCTCTCTTGCTGTGCCCCAAGTGCCTGGAGGTACCCCAATGTTTACTTGCACTTTATCCATGAGACTCCCCCTTCTTTTCACACAGTACAGTAGCTGCCCATTTAAGTCATTTGAGTCTCTCTTCCTCACTGATGTCTACCCAGATCACATTATTTAAGATCATGTTACTGTTCTTCCTTCAGTTCCCTTTTTCCTTGTTCCTTTTTTTCTGCTGAACTCAGTTGCTTCTGCCGTACTTCCTAGCTCACCTGCCCCTGGTCTTTAGAAGGTGAGTGTGCACTTCCTAGCTCACCTGCCCCTGGTCTTTAGAAGGTGAGTGTGCACTTCCTAGCTCACCTATCCCTGGTCTTTAGAAGGTGAGTGTGCACTTCCTAGCTCACCTATCCCTGGTCTTTAGAAGGTGAGTGTGCACTTCCTAGCTCACCTGCCCCTGGTCTTTAGAAGGTGAGTGTGCACTTCCTAGCTCACCTGCCCCTGGTCTTTAGAAGGTGAGTGTGCACTTCCTAGCTCACCTATCCCTGGTCTTTAGAAGGTGAGTGTGCACTTCCTAGCTCACCTGCCCCTGGTCTTTAGAAGGTGAGTGTGCACTTCCTAGCTCACCTATCCCTGGTCTTTAGAAGGTGAGTGTGCACTTCCTAGCTCACCTATCCCTGGTCTTTAGAAGGTGAGTGTGCACTTCCTAGCTCACCTATCCCTGGTCTTTAGAAGGTGAGTGTGCACTTCCTAGCTCACCTGCCCCTGGTCTTTAGAAGGTGAGTGTGCACTTCCTAGCTCACCTGCCCCTGGTCTTTAGAAGGTGAGTGTGCACTTCCTAGCTCACCTGTCCCTGGTCTTTTTTCTTTTCTTTTTTTCCCATTGAAAAATTTACACTTCCCTCCTCCCATTCCCCTCCTGCTCCCCCACTCACCCTCTTCCCACCCCCTCCCTCCTTAAGGTCTTTAGAAGCTGAGTGTGCTGTTTAGAGTTTACCTTGCTTTCGCCCCGATCCTTCAGTGTTGGCCTACTGAAGGGCTTTCTGTTTTATTCTTTTGTGTTTCAAATATGCAGAACAGTGTTTGAGACTCAGTAGTAGCTGAAGAAACTATAAGTGAATATTGCTGTGCTGATTATTGTTATGTCAGCATTACAAAGGCTTGAATCATTGGGGAAAGGAGCACTCAACTGAGAAAAAGGCCTCACCAGATTGGGAAAGGCCATGGTGTGTTTTCTTGATTTAAGATTGATGTGTTAAGGCTAAGATTTCTATGGGAGATGCCACATATGACCTGGTGGTCTTTAGTGCTATAAAAAAAGTAGACTGAACAAGTCGTAAGGAACAAGCTAATACACAATATTCCTCCTTGACCTCTACATCAGTTCCTCCCTCCAGGTTCCTTTCCTTGCCCTGACTTCAGTAATGGAATGTGATATGGAACCATAAACAAAATAAATTCGGCTCCCCAGTTTGCTTTCAGTCATGGTGTTTTATTACAGCAGAGCAACCCTAACTAAGGCAATCACAGCTTTGCTAGCTTTGGGAGCCGGCAGGTTGGAGAAGGCCAAAATACACCTGAAATAGTTCTTTGAGTACTTGGACTTGGCCTTGGAATTTCTATACCAGGAGTGAAAAGGCCAGTGTCATGCCAATGGTGACAGCATATCCTTGTGGGGCTGTTCATCCCCATCTCCTCAAATCTGCTCCTTCTGGGAAGGTAGGGATCTCATTTGATTGCTTATACTTGTATTCAACACTTGTAGAAGCATCACTGGGACCACAAAAGAACTGGATCTGAGGACTCACTGTGACTTTTCTACTTACATCAGAAGTAAAAGACTTCTAAAGTGACCGCAAAGTGCTGCTGGAGACATTTTTTCCGACATCATTGGAGTGAATGAGGTTAAAAGAGTTTTTGGATGTCACATCCAATTACCTTAATAATCACATCAAAGCCTCTGCTGGGCTCCTGGTAGCCTATGCTAGGAGAAATTCCAAAGAACCTCAGAGATGGTCCAGCTCCTGTGCATTTCTTGGTCTTCCAACCCACCATTTTATGTATGTTTGTTATAGCATCTGTTCTTGTAGATTGTGGGTCTAGCAAGGGAAAATACATTTTTTTCACACTGCTGCCTTATATTCTGGCCTCCTGCAGATGTATAGGCACATGGTAGATAAGTAAGCAGAACTTTCCAGGTTCCAATTGAAACTGCAGCACCATCTGGGAGTTCAGCCTGAGTCACCTTGGCTTCTGAAGTCCTGATCTACAGTGGGAAAGTGCCCACTCGAGTCTCATGAAGCCTTGCAGAAATCTTTGAAATACTGCTACAAGGAATTTTCCTATAAGTAAACACATTGGTAGTTCATGAAAGTGCTTAGCAACCTGGTCTGACAGTGAATCCTTCACTGTTAAACTAGGTCATCCACACATCAACAATGGGTAAGACTGCAAGGAAGAAGGAGTTGCTGCAATGTGGCATTGATTTTTTTTTTCAACCATGTTCACTCATGGATAGCAACATTATGGGTGACTGGACAGGATAAGACAGGTGAGTATCAGGGATATCTGTTGGCTGTGGCAGCACATTTGATCTTTCAATCCACCATGAGCAATAAACCTGTCTCGGTCCTTGTTTGGCAACTTATCATGTGTTTCCTGAGCAATGGTGCCCTGCTAGTCCTGCCCACTTGAGTCTGTTCAGAAGAAAGCTTGGTTCTTTTTTATTTTGATCAGAATGTATTCTTCCACAGTGAAGACTTGTCAGTGATTCGAAGAACCCCAAGCTCCAGAGAATTGCTGTTACAAAGCCCACAATCATGTATGTTTATAAGGTTTCAAAAAGGATCATGCCAAAACCCTTGAATCATAGATGCCAGGAAGGCTGAAATAAGAGGTCTAAGTTTAAGATCTAGAAACGTTAGCAAGAACTCATCTTAGTAAAATTTCAAAAGCTATAGCTCAACGGTGGAGCCCTTTCCTAGCGTTTATGAGCACCTTGTTTAATTCCAGATTTTACACATGTACATATGTATGTGTCTTCATTCATTCTCATACATAGTGCCCTCATATCATGTTATCTTCAATTAGGTTTCCCTTCTGCCATACTTTCTTGCATGTATGTGCAAGCAATTTGGAGTTACATGTAAGTGGGGGCTTGCATTGAGAACATACATATTTAGTTTATCTTGTACTGGCTACACTAACCTAGTTTGAGAATAAATAAATCACTACCAAAATCAAGGTGCCAAATAGATGTAGACAGCTTCCAGGATAAAGTCTACAAAGGATATTAAAAGAAATTCTCTACACTCTGCTTTTTAATGAAGAAAGAGCTGCATTTTTAATGCCTAGAGAATCAAGTGATTATAGAGGGCACAGTCATACCCTTGGCCCCCTTTTGTGTTTCTTCAAACACCTGATAGCAGATACCATGATGGGTGATTCTGGTATGAAACAAACAAGTCCAAATGTAGCTTATTAGAACAGAGGCCTATGTTACCCAACAATTCTATTCTAATGTCTGTACATAAAATTAAATTTTTATGTGGTCAGAATTATCTACTACTACCCTGTATGTACTACTACAAATGGTTTGTCACCTTCTATCAACACTGTGAGTTCTCCCTTAGAAGAATGTCATCTTCTGTTCCTCTACTTTTATAAAAGCTACTGTATTGCTTACTTTCTCAGCACTATTATAAAACAGCTCGGAAGATTCAGCTGCAGAGGTTTTATTTTTCTTCATGGTTTCAGTGGTTATTCACTTTTTTGTGCTGGAGAAAGCATGGCAGAGTTAATGGGCAATGGAAACATGTGGCCGAGAAATGGAAACAATCAGGAAATATGGACTAGACTAGAACCTAGACTAGAATTAAGTCATGGAATCACCTTCAGTGCCCACACAATGATCTACTTCTAGCAAGTCCTACCTCCACACATGGCACATTGTGGCTTGACATTAAAAACATTAGATAGGGGCATTGTGGATTCAAACTATAACATTCTGATCCAAATCTCCAAAGATCCAGGGTCATTGCGTAATGAAAAGTACACTTACTCCAACTTCAAAAGGAATTATTAATTTTAATATTTCCAATGCTGTTCAAATGTCCAGAGTTTCCACTGGGACTCAAAGCAGTACTTTAAAATAATATTTTAAAAAAAAGAAAGGCAAATGAACCCAAGTAGCAAAACAAACCAAAGTAATTTACATGACTAATATACAATAGCACAGCACAGGTGTTTCCACAGCTCCATTTCAAAAGAAGAAACCAGGAGAAAAGAAAAAGAAAAACTGGACCAAAGCAAGGCTGAAGCTCACCAATAAAACATTAAGCCTTACTCTTCCAATAAGATATGTGAGCATGAGTTAGGATCTTCTAAGCTCAAAAGTATTTGGAAAGCCCACACCTGTGGCCCTGCAACTTTTAGCACATATAGTCTATTTCTTGGGATGAAAAGTCAGTGTCTGTAGCAAGTGTTCTATATCCCTGGGTCTCCAACACACTGTGATCAACATTGCAGGCTTTACTTAAAGTCTTGTGTGTTACCTCAACCTATTATGCAGTCTCTGTGTGGAAACCAGACTCATTCATACTGTCTGTCATCACAGGGTTTTCTCTGGTGCTACGGTATCAATTTGAGTCCCACGATGCCATAGCTCTAGCATTCTATGTGCCTGCAGAACATACCATGAGGATGTTGCTAAGTTCTGCCCACAACTACACAAAGACCCAAGCCCTTTGGACTGCTGCTGTAATTTGAGTAACACTGCAAATGAACTCAGAAAATCACTCCTCTACATGGATTCTCTCACTACTCTCTAGTGGGATGCCGTATAGTCTTTCTTGTTTAAGCCACTCTTTCCTTAAAAAAAAAGTCATTCCTGTGCTCTTGCTATGTGGCACCTATGCTGATGTTTCAGCTCGAAGTGCCTGACTTCTCTTTGTGGTGCTGGACTTTACAGATTAGCTGCTATGTCCACACTCAACCACACCCAACTGCAACTTTAAATGTGCTCATACTTAAGGTCAAACTGCATTGTTTTATTTCATTATGTTATCCTTCCCTCACTCTCCCAGTCCTCACTATAAACCTGGCTGAAAGTAACAGACAGTAGTTATGCCACAATCTGAATATTGTGGTTTCTTGGAATCTCTTTCTTCACACTAATTAATTCATTACTTCCCGGTTTAGCTTCACTTCAACTTTCAAAACATGGGCAAAATATAACAAGATTCTTAGAGTTATATTTTTAGAGTCACAGGTGGCTTGCTGTCTAGTTTTTTACAGAGCTCTTTGTTCTATCCTGAAACCTTAGGAGCACAGCCTTCCCTACTCTCTGTATTCCCATTAGCTTTCTGGTCTCTCAGTTCCCAGACAAACTGCCAGTTGGGTTCTGCTTAAGCTTTCTATGGCCCCTCTAGCTTGATAAAGCTCGCCACATTCCTCCATGAATCACTGTGAAAGCCTGAGAGCCATCATCAGTTTCATCACAGCAAAACCCCATTTCTCTGGTATCAGTTTCCTGAATGGTTGTTTATGTGTAATTTTAACAAAAGCTAAAGTTTGACAGAAGCTTAAGAAAGGAAGGAATGCAGCATGAATCTAATTGGTCTTATAAATAAAAACCTGGAATCAGATACTGGGGTAAAGACTGAAAGATTAGAGAAGTAAAGGAGCCAATCACTAGAGAGACTTTTTACCTCTAGCAAATCCTCAGAATGAATGTCAAATATTGTCTCTACAAGTCATTGTCCTTATTTGCTTCACAGTTGTTTAAAGATTGTTTAATATTCTAATATGAAGTCTTAGTCTTTAAGTTATACAGGTATTAAGTGTTATCGGTCAGTTGTCATCCATGTTTGTCATACTTATAGTTAGCCTAATCAGGTTCTTTAGATACATAGAGATTGCATTCAGCATAGATAGGTAATCTTCAACCACTTCAAACAAATGTAAAATACAGTATTTAAATTACATAGGTGTCTGTTGACATGAGACAAGATTGTTCCTGGCAGCACCAATCTATCCCTAGAGAATGTTGAACATCAACGATATTCCTCTTGGAATTTGTTCTTTTCTTGTCAAAACTGCTAGTAACAAAATGTATGGTGTTTGTACTGAACAAGAAGGATCCAAGAAAAAAGACTGCAAACATTGCCAAGACAGGGTAAGACGGTTTTGAAAATTTTTCTTGCCTCTAAAAATGGTCTGTCAGTTACGCTAGGCCTTAGCCAAAGTTGGTTGCTCCAACATTGCAAATGAGACTTTGGGAAATTGCCCAGGTAGCCAGTTGTCTCTTTCATCTAATACACATTTGGAAGCTGCTTGGTTGCACTTCCTGCCTTATCAAGTAATATTATCTCCCTTTTCAGCTCTTTGATGGGGTTGAAGACTAAGTAGTCACAGTTACTTTCTAATGCAAGACTTAGACTCCTTAGGATATAAATTTATTAAAACATTTTACATGTTTCTTGCTTAATATGCTGATTATAATTCTAATTTTTATACTTGATAACTGTTCTTCTTGAATATAGTATTGTATTGGGTTTTGAACTCTTTAATTTTGGCAAACAGGGGAGATGATGGGGAACCTTCTTCAGCCAATGGCCTTTGAGAGGCTGTACCAGGTTGAGCATGGCCTTTGGTACCGAAAGGAGCATGCCCACTGCTCTCTTTCTCCCTCCACTCTCATATCTGGATGCTTGATTCCATTCCTATTCCCCATTGTGATCTGTGAGCTCCCCCTTAAATAAAGAAACCTTTATTATACCCTATTCAGAGCTAGTGAGGGATTACTTTATTCATGTTTCCCTTCACACCATTATTCCACTTTTTAACTTCATCTTAAATATTTTGATGTTTGTTACCTTTCCTGAGATAGAGTCATGCAAAACCAGGCTTGGGAAGGATGCAAAAAGACAATATGTTGAAAACTGTATTTGTTACAGAATAGTAAATGAAAGAAGATTAAAAGATGTATGAGTGGCTGACCATGAATTGGCTTTCATGTCCCTCTGGGAGAATGTATGCGTACCTTAAAAAAGATAGGCTTTACAGTGATGTTAAAATTAGTTGAAGTGATTTTCTATCAGTGGCTTCAAAAATCATGTTTTTCCTTTCATGGAAAATAGATTATTCTAACCCTAACTAAGTCTACTTTTATGAATATCAAATATATGAATTCTGACATATTCCCATAGTTAATGAATGATATATTCCAATTTAGAACTTATTTAGCCTTATTCCAGCTGTTAGTTTTTTGAGACACTTGACTTTAGTTCACTGAGAGTTGTGAAGGCTTCTCAGTGATGGTTATTTTGCATATCTGAACCATGTTATTTGAAAAGCATGCATCCTAGATGGCCTATGTTTAAATAAACAATTTGTCATTATATTAAATACAGTTGTTTCTTCTGTAAAACATTCAGCCTGCAAGAATTCTTATGATGAAGACTTACTTTAGATTTTATGTTGTGAACTTTTGTTTTACCAAAGTAGGAATCACTAGTCATTCCAAAGGAAATGTTTTGGATCAGGTCTTGCTGGGCACTGCACAAATAGTGCAGCCTGGTATAAAGTCTGGCTTTTGACACCCAAGATCACATAGCTCATGAAGTGATGACACTTATACAAAACGCCCGCACAAGATGGCTGTTAATAACACCAGATAACAATGAAATATAGTCTAACTGGGGAAAAAGAAAAGAAATTTTAAAAAAATCCCAAGTTAACCAACCATAATAAAGAGCAAGAGAAAGTGGATCCAGATGAGATATTGATGTGGTTTCCAAAGCAGAGTAAAATAAAGATGGAAGCTAAGATCAGAGTATGAACTTGGAGACTGCTGACTACTTCCCTGAGGAATTTAGACAGATGTCAGCATGGGAGGAAGTTTTGTGCAGACATTGTAGATATATAGAAAATTAAGTGTTGAATTAATTTATAGAAAATTAAGTCCATAAAGATACAACCTATCAGCTACAGGCAAGGAAACTGAGTTGGTGAGCTTCCATGACTTGACAATGTTTCTCCAGCCTCTCAGTCTCTCAATGAAGCAGAAAACACAAGCCTATTGTGTCCACTGTGGTAGGATGCAGTGACTGGCCTAGTTGTGAATGGTTTTTAATGTTTTCCTTTTAAGGGTTTGTCAGATTGAAAGATTTTCTCTGATTTCTAAATAATAAGAAAGCTGCCTTAAACCCGAAAAGTTCTCATAAATCCTTGTCTCAAGAAATTGCCTTATTGACACTGTGTTTGATTGATGTGTTCTTGATGATTCCTGTTGATTTCAGGCCCTGCAGTTAGATTTCTCACATGTTTAGGGAATAGTTGTTATTTCTTGGCCCCCCACATTTATATGTGACTTAGATAATTTCTTGTCCATGATAAAGATCTAAAGTTAGTACAAAACTCATACAGGCCCTGTGTATTCATACACAACCTGCATATGAATAGTATTTTCCCTTCGGCAGTTGTCTAGGTAAAAATAAATACTTGCTAGTGGCTTTAGAAATGGATTTTATTTTGTGACTAGTCATAGGTATTAATTATTAATTCAAAAAATGTATTCATTTCCTTAAATAATTTGATATTTTTATTGACTATATGAAGCTTGCCATAGTCTTAGGCTTTCTAGTAGTATAAATATTAAATGCTTATTTTCTGAGGTATAATTTGAAAAATGTTGAAGGATTTTATATTGGAAACTCATATTTTATTGAGCAATGCCAACAATGTTGATAGAAGGGCTTTAGGAGAAGAAAGTATCTGCTCTTATATATTTTATGAGACATTTTATATGATATCTGTAGTATAAGATATTTAGTTTACGTATATATACACATCTGGATATGTAATAAGCAACAAGACTCCTGTTAGATTTAGAGTGCTTTTCATGAATCTCAAGATGATCTGAATGGTGCCTCCTAGAGTTTGGCAGAGCTCTTTAGTAGCAGGACTCCTAAAATGCCCTCCAAGCTTGTCACTACGAGAAAAAAGCAGCAGTATTCTGACTCTGCAATGCCCACACAGCCCTGAACACACAGGGATTCCTGTTCTCTTGTCCTCACTCCTCCTCTCTAGTACAGACTTTGGCTTGATTTTCAGAACTGTTTCATCCTCCCCTAAGTTCTGCATGGGTTCCTTTTCTTTGACCTGGAGGAGCTACTCTTTTCAACCCCTGGAACTTGTAACTTGTACATATGCAGAAGATGGTCAGTTTCTTTGTTCTTCTGGGGTGCCTATGTCATCCTTGGGTCTCCCAGGCTGGTTTTTCCACTTCTGATTTTTTTTTTCATTTGGCTTCTTTTGTCCGCAGTCATCAGTGCTCTCATTTCTTCTGACTCAGTCAACGTTCTGTTCTCCACAGCATTATTCAAAAGAATTACACAATGGTACACACAGATCCTATACAATGAAGTCACAATAGCTGCTGTGCTCTGGATGGATGAGGCACAAGTTGAGCAATGAAGTAACACTAGGAAAACCTGAAATATGTAGTTAATGAGGCAGATTCAGGGAAACACTCAACCTCAAAAGTAAGTATCATGCATTCCAGTGCTGCATCTCAGTAAGCTGTGCTAGGCTCAAAATGAGTGCTGTGATCTGAGTCCATACTTGTTTGGCTTCAAGAATATTGATGATATGCTGGCTTAGTGGGCAAAGGTGTTTGCTGCCAAGTCTGACTTCTCTTCCTTCAAGCCTTGGAAACTATATGGTGGAAGGAAAGAATTGATTCCTGAAGGTTGTTCTTTGACCTGCACAGCCCCCATCCCACTCCCACACATACATAAACACACACATACACAAAATTTTAAATATTAAAATAAACAATATTGATGGTTATAGAAACAAAAACATTTAGATGCGAAGCAAGTGTCCATTGTGAGTATGTCCCATGTGGAATGCTGTGTCCTTTCAGAATTCCTCATTGGGACTGCATGTTAATCAGGAGTAGTATGTACATTTTTTTTCTGTGTGGACCCCTGAGTAGAGAGGAGATTTATTTCTTTAGGATCACTTCACCACATACAGCCAATTCAGAATGGCCCTAGAATAGTCCCACAAACACCAACCAATTCATTCCCTTCATTTGAACAAGCAAGCTAAAATATTATAAATTGTTACAATGAAAAAAAAAAAGATGATGGGACACTTGCGCAAATGCATTTTAACATTTTATATATTCATATTTTGTAGCTTATATCACAATATAGCAACAGTAGAACATTAATAGAGACAATTCTATCATTCTCAGCACTTAAAATATTCAGCCTCCTCGGTTAGATATAGCAGTGCACACCTAGAAACTGAGCTGCTCAGGAAACTGAGGCCACAGAGTGGATTAAGTACACTGGTTCAAGACAGTTGGGGCAACATAGTAAAGCCTCATCTGAAACAAACACAGAAAAATAATCTCTTCTCTTTTATTTATTTATTTTTCATTTTCCATACTAGCTCTAGTTCCCCCTTTCCCCTCCTCTTGCCCTGCACCTGTCCCTATCCACACCTATCCACTACGGCTCAGAGGGGTAAGGCCCCCCTTAGGGAGTCAACAAGGTCTGACTTACCAAGCTCAGGCAGGTCCAAGCCCCTCCCTCATATATCAAGGCTGAAAAAAGTATCCCACCAAAGGGAACGGCCTCTAAAATGTCAGTTCATTTACCCAGGATAAGTCCTGGTCCCATTGCCAGCCCTCCCCAACAGATCAAGCCACATAACTGTCACCCACATTCAGAGGGCTTAGCTGGGCAGGATTCCCAGCTATCAGTCCAGAATCTGTGAGCTGCCACTAGCTTGGGTCAGTTGTTTCTGTGGTTTTCCAAGCCATGATCTTGATCCTCCCTTGCTCATATGATCCCTCCTCCCTATTTTCAACTAAGCTCCAGGAGCTCAGCCCAGTGCTGGCTGTTGATCTGCTTCCATCAGTTACTGGATGGAGGTTCTATGATGATAATTATGGTAGTCACTAATCTGATTATAGGGGAAGGCCAGTTCAGGTACCCTCTCCATAATTACTATGAGTCTTCACTGGAGTCATCCTTATGGATTCCTGGAAATTTCCCTAGCACCTGGTTTCTCCCTAACCCCTTTATCAAGATATCTCTTTCATTGTCCCTTGCCTCAGTCCTTTCCCTAACTCTGCCATCTTGAGATGCCATGTTCCCATTCCCCATTCCCTTCTTTCTATTCCCCTTCCCAGTTTACCCAGGAGATTTTAAATAATTCCCTTCCCTGGGGCGCTCCATATATGTCCCTTTTTGGGTACTCCTATTCACCTAGCAACTCTGAGGCTGTGGATTTTAGCATTTTTATCCTTTGTTTTACAATCTAATATCAACTTAAGAGTGAGGATATAATGTGTTGTTCTTTCTGTGTCTAGGTTATCTCATTCAGTATGTTTTTTTTCTAGTTCATCCATTTGCCTGCAAATTTCAAGATACCATTGGTTTTTATTATTGATTTTATTGAACTATACATTTTATTTGCTCCCTTCCCTTCCTCTTTCCTTCCCTTCTACCCTCTCCCATGCTCCCCATACTCCCAATTTACTCAGTAAATCTTCTATTTTTCTACTTTCCATGTAGAATAGACCCATGTATGTCTCTTTTAGGGTCCTCATTGTTGTCTAGGCTCTCTGGAATGTGTGATTTGTAGGCTGGTTTTCTTTGTTTAAGTTTAAAAACCACTTATGATAATTGTCTTTCTAGGTCTAGGTTAATTCATTCAATATGATGTTTTGTAGCTCCATCCATTTGTCTGCAAATCTTAAGATGCCATTATTTTATTTATTTACTTATTTATTTTTGTTATGTGGTACTCCATTGTGTGAATGTACCACGTTTTCCTTATTCATTCTTCAAATCACATTGTTTTTTTACTACTGAGTAATACACCATTGTGTATTTATCCATTCTTTGGTTGAGTGGCATCTAGGTTGTTTCCAGGTTCTGGCTACTGTAAATGCTGCTGCTATGAACACAGCTGAGCAAGTATATTTGTGTTATGATTTGCATCCTTTGAGTATATGCCCAAGAGTGATCTTACAGAGTCTTGAGGTAGACTGATTCCAAATTTTCTGAGAAATCACCATGCTGACTTCCAAAGTGACAGTACAAGTTTGCACTGCCACAAGCAGTAGAGGAGTGTTTTCCTTATTTCACATCCTCTCCAGCATAAGCTGGAGTGTTTTTGATCTTAGCCATTCTAAGAGATATAAGATGGTATCTCAGAGTCATTTTGATTTACATTTCCCTGATGACTAAGGATGCTAAGCAATTTCTTAAGTATCTTTCTGCCATTTGAGTTTCTTTTGTTGAAAATTCTCTCTATAGAAAGGTCCTTCATTTTTTAAATTGGATTATTTGATATTTTGATGTCTAGTTTCTTGAGTTCTTTATTTATTTTGGAGATCAACCCTCTGTCAGATGTGGGATTGGTGAAAATCTTCTCCCCTTCTATAAACTACTGTTTATCTTTATTGACCATGTCATTTGTCTTAAAAAAGCTTCTCATTTTCATAATGTCTCATTTATTAATCGTTGCTCTCAGTGTCCATGCTACTGGTGTAATATAACAAATGATCTCCTGTGCTCATGTATTTAAGGCTACTTCTCACTTTCTCTTTTACCAGGTGCAGTATAACTGGCTTTATAATGAGGTCTTTGATCGGTTTGAACTTAAATTTTGTGCATGGAGATAGACATTGACCTATTTGCATTCTTCTTATATGTTGAAATCCAACTATGCCAGCACCATTTGTTGAAGATGCTATCCTTTTTTCATTGTATAATTTTAGCTTCTTTGTCAAAAATCAGGTGTTCATAGTTGTGTGATTAATATAATGGTCTTCAGTTTTATTCCCTTGATCTATGTGTCTGTTTTTATGGCAATATCAAGCTGTTTTTATTATTAACACTCTGTAATAGAGCTTGAAGTCAGGCATGGTGATGCCTCTGGAAGTTCCTTTATTGTACAGTATTGTTTGGCTTTCTTGCTTCTTTTTCTATATGAAGTAGAGTATTTTTATTTTGATGTCTGTGAAGATTTTGATGGGGATTTTATTGAATCTGTAAATTGCTTTTGGTAAGGTTGCCATTTTTATGATGTTGATCCTACTTATCTAAGTACATAGGAAATCTTTTGATTTTTATGATATCTTCAATTTCTTTCTTTAACAAAGTTCTTGTCATACAGGTCTTTCACTCGTTTGGTTAGAGTTACTCCAAGATATGTTTTGTTATTGTCGCTATTGTAAATGGTGATATTTCGCTGATTTCTTTCTCAACTCATTTATTATATGTGTATAGGAGGGCTACTGATTTCTTTGAGTTGATCTTGTATGCTGTTATATTATTGAAGGTATTAATCAGCTGTAGAAATTCACTGGTAGAGTTTTTGGGGTCACTTTTGTACACTATCATATCATCTACCAATCGCAAAACCTGGAGTTCTTCCTTTCCTATTTGTATCCCATTGATCTCCTTTTATTGTTTTTGTGTTCTAGCTAGAATTTCGAGTACTATATTGAATAGGTATGGAGAGAGTGGACAGCCTTTTCTTGTTCTTTATTTTCCTGGAATCACTTTACGTTTCTGTCCATTTAATTTGATGTTGGCTGTTGGTTTGCTGTATATTGTCTTTATTATGTTTAGAAATATCCCTTGCATCTCTGATCTCTCCAAGAGAGAGAAAGGGAATTGGATTTTGTGAAAGGCTTTTTCAGGATCTAATGAGATGATAATGTGTTCTTTTTCTTTCAATTTATTTATATGAAAGATTATATTGACTGATTTTCTGATGTTGACTCATTCCTGCGTCTCTGGGATTGAAGTCTACTTAGTCAAATGGAATGATTTTTTTTTGATGTGTTCCTGGATTCAGTTTACCAGTATTTTGTTGAGTATTTTTGTGTTAATGTCCACAAGGATAGTTTATCTGTAATTCTTTTTTTTGTTGTTGTTGCACCTTTATATCATTTGGGTATCAGGGTACTTGTAACCTGGTGAAAAGAGTTTGAAATATTCTTTCAGTTTCTAGTGTATGCAACAATTTAAGGAGAATAGATCTTTGAAATTCTGATAGAATCCTGCACCAAAACCATCTGGAAAACATCTGGTCCTGTTTTTTCTTTCATTTTTTTTGTGAGATATAGGTTTTTAAAATATGACTTAAAGTTTATCTGGATTTCCTCAGTGTCTCTTGTTATATCTTCCTTTTTATTTCTGATTTTATTAATTTGAATATTCTCTCTCTGCCTTTTGGTTAGTTTGGATTATGGTTTGTCTATCTTGTTGATTTTCTCAAAGAACCAACTTTTTGTTTCACTGATTCTTTGTATTGTTGTTATTGATTTCAGTCCTCAATTTGATTATTTCCTGCCATACTCCTCATGGGTTAGTTTATGTCTTTTTGTTCTTAGAACTTTCAGATATTCTGTTAATTCACTAGTGTGAGATTTCTCCAACTTCTTTTTGTAGGCACTTAGTGATATGAACTTTTAGCACTGCTTTCGTGTCCTATAAGTTTGCATATGTTGTGCTTTCATGTTCATTGAATTCTAGGAAGTCTTTTTTTCTTCATTTGCTCTTTGACACAGTGACGACTTAGTTGAGCGTTGTCCAACTTCCAGGAGTCTGTGGACTTTCTGTCTTGTTGTTGAATTCTAGCTTTAAGCTGTGGTGATCCAATAAGATACAGGGGATTATTCCAGTTTTTTTGTATCTGTTGAGGTTTGCTTTGTTATTGAGTATGTGATCAATTTTAGAGATGGCTCCATGAGTTGCTGAGAAGGTATAATCTTTTATGTTTGGGTAAAATGTTCTATAGATGTCTGTTAAGTCCATTTGAGTCATAACATCTGTTAACTCCCTTATTTCCCTGTGAAATTTCCATCTTGATGTCTGTCCATTGGTGAGAGTGGGGTGTTGGAGTCTCCCACTACTTGGGTAAAGGGGTCGATGTGTGATTTAAGTGTTTATAACGTTTCTTTTAAAAATGTGAGTGCCCTTGTACTTGAGCAAAGATGTTCAGAATTGAGCCTTCCTCTTGATGGATATTTCCTGTGATGAATATGTAATGTCCTTTTCCATCTTTTTTTGATTAATTTTAGTTTGACGTCTATTTTGTTAGGTATTTGGATAGCTATACCAGCTTGTTCCATACATCCATTTCATTGGAAAATTTTCCTGAACCATTTACTCTGAGATAATAACTGTCTTTGAGGTTGAGGTGTATTTTTTGTATACAACAGAAGGATGGGTCCTGTTTTAATATCAATTCTGCAGTACTGTTCCTTTTATAGGTAAACTGATTCCATTGATATTAAGTGATATTAATGACCAGTGATTGTTAATTCCTGTAATTTTTGGTTTTGTTGGTTGTGATAGTGTTTGCTTGTTTCCCTTCTTTGGGGTTTGTTGGTGTGCTATTATCAATTTCCCGTGTTTTCATGGGTGAAGCTCACCTCTGTGTGTTGGAGTTTTCCTTCTAGTACTTTCTTTAGGGCTAGATTTGTAGATAGATGTTGTTTAATCTGGTTTTGTCATAGAATATCTTGTTTTCTTGATCTATGGTGACTGAAAGCTTTGGTGGGATAGTAGTCTGCTTTTGTACCCATGGTCTCTTAGGGTCTGCAGAACATCTATTCAGGATCTTCTGCCTTTCAGAGTCTCCATTGAGAAATTGGGTATAATTCTGATAGGTCTGCCTTTATATGTTACTTGACTTTTTTCTTTGAAGCTCTTAATATTTTTCCTTATTCAGTATGATTAGTGTTTTGATTATTTTATGGCAAGGGGACCTTTTTTTGGTTCAGTCTATTTGATGTTCTGTAAGCTTCTTGTACCATCATAGGCATATCCTTCTTTAGGTTAAGAATGTTTTCTTCTATGATTTTACTGAGTATATTTTCTGTGCCTTTGAGATGGAATTCTTCTTCTATCCCTATTATTCTTAGGTTTGATCTTTTCATGTTGTCCCAGATTTTCAGATTGTTTTATGTTAAGAATTTGTTGGATTTAGCGTTTTCTTTGATTGATGAATCTATTTCCTCTATTGTATCTTCAAGTCTAAGATTGTCTCTTCCATCTCTTGCATTTGGTTGGTTATGCTTGTTTCTGCAGTTCCTGCTTGCTTAGCCAGATTTTTCATTTCCAGAATTTCCTCAGTTTGTGTATTTGTCTCCATTTTAGTTTTTAAGGCTTCTACTCTTTCTTTCACTTGTTTATTTTTTGTCTTGTTTTTTTTTTGGCTTTTAAAAAGGAATTTATTGATTTTTCCATTTTTTGTCTTTTCCTCCATTTCTTTAAGAAATTTTTTTAGTTCATCTTTAACAACCTCTATTATCTTCATAAAGTTATTTTAAAGTCTTTTTTCTGCTTCATTTGTGTTGTGATATTGAGGTCTTCTTATTATAAAACCACTAGTTTCTGGTGCTGACATATTTCTCTTCATGTTGTTGAACGTATTCTTGCACTACTATCTACCCATATCTTTGTCCAGTTGTTGCAGATAGGACCTGTGGCTCAGGTGGTGGCCAATGAGGCATGGGATGGTAGGGGTGAACCAGGAGGTTGGTGCTGTTTGGTCATGGGGATGAGGTGCAGTAGGTGGGGATGGGGCACTTGATGTGCTCCCAGGGATTAGGACTGTAGTCTCTGCCCTTCTACAGAACACTTATTGACCTCCATTCTGAATTTTAATGTTGTGCTTGATTTATCAACTCATACTGTGCCTATGTCAAATGTCATTAGAATTTTCAGGATATTTTACTTGACATGGATGTTTAAATGAATACATAAACTTACAGATGATTTGGATAACACTGGCACATTTCTTTTCACAATTCTAGAAGCAGTTCAACAAACCATGAAATAAAGTTATGGGAAAACATGATTGATGTTTTTTCATACCCTTGCTAGCTCAGTATGTTATTTGAATGAAAAGTATCCCTATTGACAGAAAAAATGCAAATTTATTCTTCAGTTGTATCACAAATATAATTTAGTCACTTGTGTTTGTTTATTTTTGTCAGGTTATTTTCCAAGATAGATAAAAGCTAGAAAGTTCACTGGAATTTATGGGTAATATGGCTAGTGGATCAATGAGTAATGTATCTGAGGGAAGCTGTAAAAGTCTAGATATGAACAAAATTGCCTTAAACACCTGCTCTGTGCCTTAAACTTTAGGGGAGTAGCTTTGACTCAAACAAGGTTTAAAAGTAAAACAAACACTAACAAGCATGCATCTAGTGAGACCTTCTAAAGGCATTCACAATACCAGCTGTAAGCTAACTTAGAATTACTCATGAGTTGATTTAAAAAAAAATAATTGTTCATTAATAGGTTTTAAATCTGTTCTCCATGGTTTGTTAGTTTTCAAAGGTATACAGATGTGCTCCTTCACCTGTTCACATCATTGGACCAAGAATCACCTAGATTAGAGAGCTCACTTCTGGGTTTCTGAGAAGGCATTTCTGGGGGTAGCCTGAAAAGTGGGGCTCTGACCTAGAGTGACTTTATGATAAGGAGAAAGGAGTCTGAGTCAGAGAAAGTAGATTGCTCTGGATATATTCTTGCATGCTGTCTTGCCCTGAACCCATCTCCTGCATCATCTTTCTCTACAACCCGTGCACCCTAATTTGAGTTGTCCTCTGATACTACACATTTGCAGTCAAAATGTTCGTGCAAACACATGAGGCCAATCACCTGCAGATAAAAGCTACTGATACCTTGAACCAAAATAAATCCTTCCTGACTGTTTCTGCCAGAGTTTAGATCTGAGCTCCGTTTAGCTCTGAGCAAGGTAACCATGCAGTAGGAAAGTAGTTGAGAAAGTGGTTGCCTTTCTCATTAACTCACATCTTGAAAAACAATATGTGAACCTGCTGATCAGAAATAATGTAGCTTGAAATAATACAACTTGAGCATATTGAAGAGTTTTGTTCATAGGCTTTGTAAGGCTGCAGTGGTGACAGTCACAGTTTCTGACTATATTTTATATAATAATTGTTTACTTTAATAAAGATTAACAAATATGTTTAATAATGTTTAAATAATCAGTGTACTATGCTACTGAGAACCTTAGTTCATAAGGATAGGGGTCAGAGGTGTGCTGTGGTGCCTTCCAAACATCATGATAAAGGGCCACAAGGAAAATATGTCATGTCATTAGTTACATGATGCTAAAATTGGATTTCTTTGTTTCAGATTATTTCTTACATCCATCAACCTGAGTTTTTATGTGTCCTTATTTTTGAGACTTTCACGCACCTATACTATGAAATAAGATCACATCCATTCCTATTTCCCCCTGTCACGTCTTATCTTCATTATTACTACTACTATTGATAATCCAGTTAGTGTAACCAATATGTGCATTGTGTAAAACCATCCATCAGAGCATGGAAGACCTACCAGTGACCATACCATCAAAACTTTCTCCCTTGCCCCAATAACTATCACTAGCCAGTGATGCTTTTCAGTAAAGTGTGAGTCCTCAAGATCCATTCCGCCATCTGTGTCAGACTTTTTCTGGATTGACCTTGTGCCAGTATTGTGTAGGTTAACCACATTTGCTATCAAGTCCAGAAGACAGCACTTAACAGCTCTTCTCTCACATTCTTTCTGCCCTGTCTTCCATGACCTTCCATGATCTTCTCTGAGCCTTCATTAGTGGGTGTAAAAGACACTGACAAAGATGTATATTTCGGGCAGCCATGCAGTGTCCTCAGAACCTCAGAATACTGCTTCCATTATTTAAAGTTGGGAAAATAATTATTCTCTTTGCATATGTAATATAAATATGTACTAGTTTTCCCCAGTGTACAAATACTATCTGTACTTTGAAAATTTCCAAACATTGCAGAAATCAAGGAGGATGTGAAGAGTTCTCTGGGCATGTCATGTGTCTGGTAAATGACAGAGCTCTTCATGGGCATGTATTTCGCCACAGTGCTTTTGTTCTCATTAAGGCATCTTTGCAACATGTACCAAAGCTTTAGGAGTGTTTTTACTCTCTGAACCAAAACTTCTAACATTTGAGTATTTGCTTTAAGACAAACATGAGAGATGTTCATTATAACAGATATAAGAATTTTAAGTTAATAACCTGAACAAAGAAGCATAAGAAAACAGCTAGCAAAGTTTAGGATGTCCAAAGTGTGAGTTGTTTTTCCATCAATAATGTGGTTTGAAAAATTAACTCCTGATCATGGAGGAAATGTACATTGAATCAAAATTGGAAAATGTAATTTCTTTTTTAAAAAAATTTCTATTGAGCTTTATTTTTTCTCTGCTCCCCTCCCTGCCACTCCAATCCCCCCTTCAACCCTCCATCAAGGTTCCCATGCTCCCAGAGATCTTGTCTTTTTCTACTTCCCATGTAGATTAGATCTATGTAGTCTCTCTTAGTGTCCTCATTGTTGTCTAAGTTCTCTGGTATTGTAGTTTGTAGGCTGCTTTTCTTTGCTTTATGTTTAAAAATAATCTATGAGTGAGTACATGTGATAGTTGTCTTTCTGTGTCTGGGTTACCTCACTCAAAATAATGTTTTCCAACTCTATCCATTTTCCTGCAAAATTCAAGATTTCATTATTTTTCTCTGCTGTGTAAACCACATTTTCCTTATTAATTCTTTGGTATAGGGGCATTTAGGTTGTTTTCAGGTTCTTACTATGACAAACAATGCTGCTATGAACATAGTTGAGCACATGTCCTTGTGGCACAATTGAGCATCCTTTGGATATATACCCAAAAGTGGTATTACTGGGTCTCGAGGAAGGTTGTTTTCTAATTTTCTGAGAAATTGCCACACTGACATTGAAATGGGCTGTACCAGCTTGGATTCTCACCAGCAATGCAGAAGTGTTCACTTTTCCACACAACCTCTCCATCAAAAGTTGTTATCAGTGTGTTTGATCTTGGCCATTCTTACAGGTGTAAGATGGAATCTCAGAGTTGTTTTGATTTGCATTTCTCTGATGACTAAGGATGTTGAACATTTCCTTAAGTGTCTTTCAACCATTTTAGATTCCTCTGTTGAGAGTTCTCTGTTTAGGTCTGTACTCCATTTTTTTGATTTGATTATTTGTTCTTTTGATGACCAATTTCTTGAGTTCTTAATATATTTTGGAGATCAGACCTCTGTCTGATGTGGGGTTAGTGAAGATCTTTTCCCATTTTGTAGGCTGTCATTTCATCTTGATTGACTATATCCTTTGCTTTACAGAAGTTTTTCAGTTTCAGGAGGTCCCATTTATTAATTGTTTCTCTCAGTGTCTGTGCTGCTGGGGTTATATTTAGGAAGAGGTCTCCTGTGCCAATGTGTTCAAATGTACTTCAGTGTGGCTGGCTTTATGTTGAGGTCTTTGATCCATTTGGACTTGAGTTTTATGCATGGTTATAGATATGGGTCTATTTTCCTTCTTCTACATGTTGGTATCCAGTTATACCAGCACCATTTGTTAAATATGCTTTCTTTTTTCCATTTGATATTTTTTGCTTCTTTGTCAAAAATCAGGTGCTCAAAGGTGTGTAGATTAATATCTGGATCTTCTATTTGTTTTCTTGGTTCTCCTGTCTGTTCTTATGCCAACAGCAGGTTATTTTCAGTACTGTAGCTCTGTAGTAGAGTTTGAAGTCAGAGATGGTGATGCCTCCAGAAGTTCTTTTATTGTACAGGACTGTTTTGGCTATCTCAGGTTTTTGCTTTTCCATATGAAGTTGAGTACTATTCTTTCAAGGTCTGTGAAGAATTTTGCTGGGATTTTGATGGGCATTGCTTGAAATAAAATTATTTGGTTATTCTATGTCATATAGCAATGATCAACTGTTTTGCATTTTTCAATTCATTTATTGTTTTTTCTTTCATTGTTCAGAACAAGAATGTTTTGAAGTAACAGTAAATTTCGTTACTGGAAATAATAGATGGTGGCTGCTTTCCTAGAGCCCATGAAGTAGTTCATTATAATTTAGTTCTTATTTAAATAATCCTCTTTTATTGGACCAGCCTACAAGTGTCAGGGTAGCTTGGCTCTCTCTGTCCCAAGGCATTCTATCATAGATTGAAAGTATTTAGCAGTAGAGTGCTGAGTCATTACTAGTTCTGATTTGGGGTACTCACACTTGAAATAACTCATGTTTATTTTAAATATTCAGTTTATAGAATTGTTTCTGCAAATGGCCCTTTCTCTAAGCTGCCTTTCCATCAAAAAGGTGTCAGTTTAACTTACAAACATTTCTATTCTCCTAGAAACACTTCCCATACATGGACCTTGTTACAGAAACATAATGCTCCATGAAAAGTTACACCAACATATCAGATTAATTGCAAGAGTCCAGATCTGATTCCTATGAGGATCAAGCCTCTAACTCCATACAGAGGACCTATTCCTCCTGATCCACACAGAGGATCTGTAGCCCCTGACTCCACACAGAGGATCTGTAGCCCCTGACTCCACACAGAGGATCTGTAGCCCCTGACTCCACACAGAGGATCTGTAGCCCCTGACTCCACACAGAGGATCTGTAGCCCCTGACTCCATGCAGAGGATCTGTAGCCCCTGACTTTATACAGGGATCTGTAACCCCTAACTCCACACAAAGGTGATGGTGTCATATGCCTTTGAAAATTCTTTGAATTGTACATTGTAGACTGCATTGCTCTATCGCAATTGAAATTTATTTTTAGCAAGGAAAACTTGAGAGAAATTGGTGGCTCAATGTTCTTCCTTCTTTTTTTGAAGAAAATAGATTGCCCATAAAAAGACACATGAATGATCAGCAAACAAAACACACCTTTGATGTTTATTTACTTCAATCAATAGTTTGAAAATGTTTTAATTCAACTTGGTTGCCAAGTTGGTTGCCAAGGAGATAATCTGACTCTGGATATTATTTCCCCCCCAGACTTATCCTTCATTTAGAATCTGTAGCTGACAATATTTCAACAGCTTCATCAAAGGGATATTTCCTGTGGATGGATTTGAGTTACAGACAAACCAAGCACTCAATGTGCCTGGATAGTTTCCATTCATATGAATCACAAATGCCTGGACTGTAATGTCCTATGCACTTCAGGTTATGCTCAATTACTCAGGTTCACACAAAATTTAGCAAAGTCTAGTAGCCTATAAAGTGCTTTTGTGAAACTTAGAAACACATTTAACAGATCAATAGGAAAAGCAGTCCTCTTTGGTCAGGTGATGGTGGTGTATGCCTTTAATCCCAGCATTCAGGAGGCAGAAGCAGACAGTACACTCTGTGAGTTCAAGGCCAGCCTGGTCTACAAGAGCTAATTCCAGGACAGGCTCCAAAGCTACAGAGAAACCCTGTCTCAAGAAAAAAAAATAAGCAAGAGAAAGAAAGAAAGAGAGAGGGGGGAGGGAGGGAGGGAGGGAGAGAGGGAGAGAAGGAGGGAGGGAGGAAGGACGGAAGAAAGGGAGAAAGGAAGGAAGAGAAAGCAGCAGTCTTTGGATAGCCAGGGTGTTAGGTTAGTCATTATTTACCAGCTGATTTATCTGTTCCTTTGTGAAATGCACAGATACCAGTCTTGCCTGAGCCATACCAATTTGGAACCTGTTGATTCAAAGCAGATCTTCACTACATACCATCCCAGCTGATGTGAATTTCAGAAAGCATGAGGAGCATCTTATTTTGATATATTACTGATATTTCATCAACAAAAATATTTTTTCATAGTTACACCTAAGTACCTTTCTTCTTTTATGGTATCTGACAATTTTCTGGTTCAGTTTATTTATTATCTTTGTATCTCTTGTTTTTTTATACCTTCTTCTTATATAAGCTGCCTCTCTCAATGGCTGCATTTTCATCCGGTGCTTCTGACTCCTGGTAGTGTCAAGAACAGCTGTGATTTGGTGTTACTGCTGCTGTCAGCACACTCAGTAGGAACCTACTTGAGGACATCAGCTTAATTGGGATAAGTAGACCACTTGAAAGCTGTGGGATCATCTGTTAACTATTTGTGAAAAAATTAGAATAGCTAAATTCTCAATAGTTTGCAAAGTGCAATTGTTTGTAGGTTATACGGTTGTTGCAAACTCAAGAAATTCTGTTTCTTCTACATCTGAACTCTGCTCTGTTATTGTAATAAATACCATGATTAAAAGATATTTAGGGAAATAAAGGGTTTATTTTAGCTTACAGGCTACAGTCCACCATGATGGGTAGACAGGACTGGAACTCAAATTTGAAGAAGAGAACATGGAAAAATGCTGCTTCCTTGCTCACCCATTGCCTCATGCTTAGCTACCTTTCTTATTTAGACCAGGACCACAATCCTAGGGAACGCTGTTGCCCACAACAGTCTGCAGCTTCTATCTGCATTAACAATCAAGAAGTCTCCATAGGCCAGTTTGATCTAGGCAACCCCTCAATTGATTCCCTTCTCAGGTGACTTTAGGCTGAGTCAAGTTTATAATTAAAACTAACTAGAAGGACAGTTGTGTTTAAATAATCAGATATAAAGAAAATGAGGAAAAGAGGAAGAGAGGATGGGAGGAAGGGGGAAAGAAGGAAGAGACAGACAGACAGACAGACAGAAAGAGAGAGAGAAAGAAAGAAAGAAAGAAAGAAAGAAAGAAAGAAAGAAAGAAAGAAAAAGGAAGGAAGGAAGAAAGAAAGAAAGAAAGAAAGAAAGAAAGAAAGAAAGAAAGAAAGAAAGGGAGGGAGGGAGGGAGGAAGGAAAGAAGAATCTCAATAAAAGACTGGACCAATTGTAGTGTGTATCTACATCTAAGTAGTTACAATAGAACTATTTAGTATATAGTTACCAATGAGAATTCATACTAGAAACAAAATGATTGGCAGTGGGAACAGCTTTATAATAACCCATAAAGAATGATGCCAATTTATATAAATTTTATGATTACAAACTACAGTTCTATAAACTACTTATACTCAAATATGATGCAAATATAAGAACAATGGTAAGTTGGATTCATGCCTACTACAAATGATGTATGTCTCTAGAACATCTCTATGACTTTTCTAGTGACAGAGAGAAAAGTAGAAGTGAGGAAGGGATGCCAGCTATGTCTGTAACATTATCAAGTTAGAAACAAATATGGAAGTCTATTAATTCTTCATGGATATTGGTTGTGTTACTGTCTTTAATGTTTTAGTCATCTTTTGTGTTAGTGTGTGTTAACTATGAGAATATCAAATGAGTGGAGATGTCTCAACACATAGATATGAACTGTTAATTATTTAGGGTCCCCAAATTGTCTCAGGAATTGCAGAATCACAGAGCCACAAGTAAGTTCTTTTTTAAAAAAAATAAGAAAAATTGTCAAAATTAAAACTAGGAAAACTGACTTGATTATGCTTATCTGGAAAATAAATTTACATTCATTTTATAGAACATTGTTGCAGGGCTTTATGGTTAGAGATGATGTTTCTGACGCTCACTTAATAAATTACAGTATTACATGTGTAGAGGAAGATGAGAGTTGAGAAAAAGGCAAGTACGTTCAATGGCACAGCCAAGACCTGGGTGATATGTGGATAATTATAGCAGGCTTTAGGAAGTTTTCCTTTCATCACTTTGCTGAAGTAACCAGGGGGAAATGGGGCTAGCAGGAACTTCATTGGAGCTGTCTTCAGTGAGGGGTGGGACATTCAGCTCTCTGGAGCAGAGCTTTCACATGCAAGTATGGGCACTCCTAACTGGTCCTCATATAACTTCCTAGTGTTTTCTGATTTTTGCTATTTTTGCTATTATTTTTTCTGAAAATGAAACGATGAAGAGGAAACTCTGGTGTGTGCTTTTGAGAGTAGGTAGGCTAAGAGAAAGATGGTTCAAGTCCAGCCTAAAAAAAAAAGGACTAAAGAATGGAGAAAACTGAAATTTCTGACTGTTATCGACTAAATTAGGACTGCTTCTTAGAGACCAACAGTGCTATCTTTTGAATATCCCTCACTTGCATTGTCTCAAGGTTTGTTTGTTTTCCATTTCTCAGATTTTGGTGGCTGTAATTAGCAAATGAATGACTCTAAGCCCCATATCTAAACTCTGAAGTGCTTCATTATCTGAACCAGTTTGATCATTGTGTTACTAATCAGAATGTTTCAGATATAGATTTCTAGGGTCTGATAACAGATGAGTTTTAAGTTTAAGATGACACAAGGAATACAATTTTCACTCAAATTGCAACCTTATGACATTGTATTTTCCAGATCATGGTGAAGTAGAATATCTACAGAAAGAAATGGAAGACCAATATAGTAATTTTAAACTAAAAGTGTAGGGACCTACCCCTAACATCCTATATACAGTACATATATTTCCTAAATATTTTAAAACAGTTCTCAAAAATACCAACTGGTTTTAAATTTTAATTGAGGCTGATTTTATTCTTTTAATTTGTCATATTGTAGTTCCTATGGTAGTCATTGATTTATTAATATTTTAGTCTTTTTATATGTGCTATATAGTGAAACAAGAATCAGTATATAAATGTGGTTTTCATGGCCAGTTAAGCAACACTATATCATGTTGCCAAGTGCAGATCAGATTTTCTAAACGTCTGTTTAGATTTTAAAAATAAATAAAATTCACCTGGAAACAGGACCAGCATTGAAGTCCAGGAAGAATCTACAAATGGTGAATAGCTATGTGTCTTTAGATCTTAGGTAAGGCTTCTCAGCATAGCTCAGCATCCTTACTGAGGAGGCAGAGCCCAGTATTTGGATGCAAGACTGAAAGCTGGTCAGCTGTAACTCTGTCCTCATCAGACCTTCAGGCACACACTTTGTTCAGGATAGGACTTGCTTAAATTTATGTGGCAATCTTGGTTCTGCTTCCCTTCGAGAATCTCAGCAGCATGTTAGTTTTGTTTACTGTTGCTGTGATAAAATAGCCCAGTCGAAGCAACTGAGAGACAAAGGGTTTAGCAGGCCTAGAAATTCAGGTTACAGTCCATGGTGGGGACATCAAGGCAGACAAAAACTGGAAGCAGCTTATCACATCCTGTCTGTAGTCAAGAGCAGAAGTGATGAATTAGTTCATGCCTGTTAGTGCTCAGCACTCACTCCCCAGTCTTACCACCTGTGGTAGATGTATCTTCATACTTCAATTAATTTAATCAAGGTAATACTCCACACTCATGTCCATAGGCCAACCTAACCTCAGTAGTCCTTCACTGAAAATTCTATTTCAGATGATTCTAGATTGTGTCAAGTTGATAATCAAAACTATCCATTATGGGTGATTTATAAAAACTGTTCTTTAATATTAACACAAGAAAAACTAACCTGATTACTAGAGACTGCCATGGCAGACATGCCTACTGGACAGTGATTCATTGGGTTCAGTGACTGATAGGATTCCATATATAAGAAAATATAAATAGATAATTAGGGCCCTGTAAATTCAGGTGATGAAAGCTCATCTTATCTAGACTTAACCTAGAGCTAATACAAAAAAAAATGAAGAAATATATTCAATGAGAATATCAGTGTTGCTAGATTAAATTGCAAAGACTATGGGGAACTCACAATAGAATCTAGTAATTAGGATCTGTGTGTGTGCTGGTTACTTCAAAGCAATTTCCAAATCAAACCTCTGTTTGGATAGGAAAAATATGATTACTATTGTCCGTAAGTATACAATTTTCATATACATAATATATTTTATGGTGGGATAATGTTCTAGTTTACTTCCCGTTGCTGTGGTAATCACCATGACCAAAATCAACTTAGAGAGGAAAGGATTTATTTATTTTATACTTCCCTATTGCAGTCTATCATTGTTGAAGACCAAGGCAAGTTCTCAGGGCAGGAACCCGAGCAGAAGAAATCACCCAGAGGCCATGGAGGAATGCTGCTTACTAGCTTGATCTTCATAGCTTGTTCAGCCTGATTTCTTATAACCCAGGCCATTTGTCCTAGGATGACACTCCTGCAGTAGGGTGAGCCCTCCCACATCAATCATTAATCAAAAAATTTCCCACACCCTGGGCCACAGGCTAATCTGAAGAAACATTTCCTTGACTGAGGTTTCTGCTATCCAAGTGTCTCTAGTTTGTGTCAGGTTGACAGAAACTAGCCATTATAGCCACTTAGCGCTTGCACTGTAGGACACATTAAGAGATAGAGATCTATAAAATTCAGAGCTAGGGGCTGGAGAGATGGCTCAGAGGTTAAGAGCATTCTTTGCTCTTCCAAAGGTCCTGAGTTCAATTCCTAGCAACCACATGGTGGCTCACAACCATCTGTAATGGGGGTCTGGCGCCCTCTTCTGGCCTGCAGCCTTACACACAGACAGAATATTGTATACATAATAAATAAATAAATAAATATTTAAAAAATAGAATAAAATTTAGAGCTAGATTGTAGGATACATGTAAAAAGTATGTCATTGTATTTGTGTTATTCCAAACAGCTTTAGACCATTCTGGTTCACACTCCCCACATGACACCTTTCCTGAATGACCTGTGCAGACGGTCATCTTCATATCGCCAAATCTAAGGTCGCTCATGGCGTTTTAAAGCAGTTTTACTACTAGATAGAATTATATTCATCAGAAGATTGAATGTTTTTCATCTTTCTTTTATCCTTTTCTTTTGTAAGTATGTATACTCTAAATGCAAGTATGCATATTTGTATATACAGATTCTATATATACATGGGTATATATATGTGTGTGGGTATATGAAGGTGTGTGTATGTGCAGGTGTATGGCACATGTGTTTATGCTTGTGAAGGTTGACATTGGAGTCTTTTACTGTTGCTCTCCACTCTGTTCACTGAAGAAGGAACTTTCAGTTGAAGTAGAGCACAGTAATGAGGCTCTTGAACTAGCCAGCTTGCTCCAGAGATTATCTCAACCTTCTGAACACGGGTTGTAAGTGGGCAGCCACAACCACATGTGTTGATGGAAGTTTCTGTCTCACCTGGTCCCACGCCCTTCAGCCCCAAAGAAACAGAGGCTTATATTAATTTTAAACTGTTTGGCCTATTAGCTCAGAGTTATTATTAACTAACTCTTACCACTTAAATTAACCCATAATTCTTGTCTATCTTAACCACGTCACTTGGTACCTTTTATTAGTGAGGCATTCTCATCTAGCATCCTCTGCGTCTGACTACTGCTTATGTCTTTGCCTTTCTTCTTCCCAGAATTCTCTTAGTCTGATTGTCCCACCTATACTTCTTGCCTGGCTACTGGTCAATCAGCATTTTATTGAACTGGTACAAATGGCAAATCTTTTTATAGTTGTTTTTTGCTTTTGTTTTTTGTTTGTTTGTTTCTTTTTGAGACAGGGTTTCTCTGTTTAACAGCCCTAGATGTCCTAGAACTAGCTCTTGTAGACCAGGCTGGCCTTGAACTCAAGAGATCTCCCTGCCTCTGCCTCCTAAGTGCTGGGATGAAAGGTGTGTGCCATCACTGCCCATCCAAATGGCAAATCTTTACAGTGTACAAAAGCATTATCCCACAGCACACCTGCATTTACTTACATCTGGACATACAAACTCCCATATTAGCAAGCCCTTTCACCATGGAACCCTTCTCCCAGTCCTGTGTTTAGCATTGTTTTGTCTGCTTGGGCCTGCTTCCCTTTCTAAACATAGTTAGAACAATATTGATTGCGGCTTTTTATGTAAGTGCTTCAGAAGTGTGACCTTGCATCATCTACCTTTTCTCTAGATCAAGGAAATAAATGGTAGTCTTGGTTTTTGCGGTCACTTGTGCCCCTTTAGAGAATTTATTGTGTAGAATAATAATTATCATTTTGTGATTTATTAACCATGTGCTGAAAGAACACATTTTGTTTTCTCATCTTATCTTAATAACAGTGATAAGAAAGTCTTTACAAGGGGACAAGAACCAAATACCCTACATCCCTGTCTTTAACACTGAAGTCTAACACACAGAGAATACATTGTGGGAAAACATCTTGGGCAGTTGTACCTTTTAACATATTCTTGTATCCCAGAGGATGCTTTCCTTGATGGGTTATCATTGCAAATAACATAATCTAGATAAAGTTTTCATTGTATTAGATACTTTTCTCTTAGAAACAAGTTAAGATTGAAATATTTGTTTTGACTGATAGTTGCAGATCATTATCCTGGGAAAAGACATGGCAATGGCATCACATCTTGGTGGGTCAAGAAACATACAGCTCAAACTGAATCAGGGAGCACATGTCAGAAGCAGGGCCAAGCAGATGTAACTGTCAAGCCCCTTAAGGGTAAAGGAGATAGCTCAGTGGAGAAATCACGAGTCTTCCAAAGATGCAGACTTCAGAAGTGACTTACATGCCTTCTGGAATAGTTGGAATAGTGGTCTACCTATAATTCCAGCCCTCAGAAGGTGAAGATAGAGGATCCCAAGAGTCAGAAGGCTACCTAGACAGATGTATTGATTGATGAGCTCTGTGGTGAACCAAAGGACTCTGTCTCAATACACAAACAATCAGGGAAGACACCCAACATCAGCCTCTGGCATCCACATGCACTGTGTATATACATGCACCTGTAACCACATGCATACCCACATTTATATCACACAAACCAAAAGGTAAAAAGACTCCTCCCTTCTTTTGGCTTGGTCACAAGTCTCAAATGTTCCACAATCTCTTCCTCAAAGAGGATCAGCATTTGGACCCCAAGTGTTCTAACTTGGGAGTCTGTGACATTTCATACTCCAACGTCAATGACAGTCTTTTTTATTTTACCAGACCAAGATGCAAGCTTTATTTTTAATAACACTTGAAATAAACCTAGAATGTTCCCAGAGTGTCTCTGTTTTTTCTCAGAATAGGCACCTGTGGATGCTGATTGTTATTGCTATGGTTGTGAAAGTTGTAATAAATTGGGAAATGCCCATGCTATTTAATTTTTTATTTAGGAGTCCTTTCATTGTCATATATTAGAGAACTCAGATAACAGTGATTTGTATTGCTTAATAATATCTCTGGTTATGTGCATTTTTTGATAGTGGTTCAACTGTGTCATAAAAAAATCCAAGCTTTTCTTTCTTCCCCAATCATTGTTCTTATCATATCCAGGCAAGTCACCTCAAGGTGCCACAGCTATAGATACAGTAATTACATTTCAAACCACAAACAATGAGTCAGAGAAGTGAAAAGCCCCCCTGTCCTGGATGATAGCAGCCTTTGTCTTATCAAAGTTCTCTTTAATTCAAAGAAAAATACCTCACTGGATATATTCAAACTGACTTCGCCATATGTCTCCTTGTGAAGACTTAATAAGCTGGTCAGATGGTAACAAGTTAAGAAAAATCAGTTTCTCCATTATAAACCTGCTGTATTTATCCTTGCCCCACTATCACACTGATGATTACCTCGAATATCACCACAGAATCTTCGTCCGGTGACGGGTAGAGATAGAGACAGAGACCCTCATCAGAGCAAGGACTGAGCTCCCAAGGTCCAGTTGAATTGCAGAAGGAGGGAGAAGACAAGCAAGGAAGTCAGGACTGTGAGGGGATGGTCCACCCACTGAGGCACTGTGCCTGTTCTAATGGGAGCTCACCAAATATAGCTGGACTGGGACTGAATGAGCATGTGATCAAATCAGACTCTGTGATTGTGGCTGACAATGAGGGCTGACTGAGAAGCCATTGATAAAGGCACTGGGACTTGTTTTTACTGCATGTACTGGCTTTTTGGGACCCTAGTCTCTTTGGATGCACAGCTTCCTAGGTCTGGATGTAGCGGGGAGGGCCTTGGACTTGCCACAGGGCAGGGTTGCCTGCCCTCTCTGAATCAGGGAGATGGAGGGAGGAGGGTGAGGGGGGCAGCAGGAGGGGAATGGGAGGAGGGGAGGAAGTGTAAATTTTTGAATGGAAAAATAAAAATAAATAAATAAATAAAAATGGGGAAAACATTGAATAAACTAACGTAATGTTTTTATCAACAACAGAAAAGTAGAATGGTGGTTAACACATATATGCTACTTGTAATCTGCTTATATTACTGTATTCACATTTTTTTGGTTCATTAGTACTTTATAATGTGGCTATATTGGTTTGAGAATTAAGGTAAACACTTAAGATAGAAGTAAATTCATTTGAACTCCAGGTGTTTAGTCTTCTGCTTGAAAGGCTCATGGGTACTTCCAGCATTCCATGTGACTCCTTAGGCCTGTCTGTAGCTAGCCAAAGCAGAAAGGGCAGGAATCTAGGTGACATCTCACAACCTTTCTTGTACATGTGCAATGCGTTAACCAGAGCCTTTCCAGTATTTCAACTCAAACAAACTAATATATTGATTTAATTTTGAAGTTTATCCTGCAAAACACATTTAAACATAAATGCATTTAATATTGACCTAGAAGCACTGGTTTAAGGGTCCCCTTGACTCTCTCTCTTCTTCTGCCCAATTGACAGCTTCTTCTGAATTTTATCATCTCTGAGTTCCTTGGATCTAGAACTTGAATTTTATCTCTGTTCTGTTTGTCTCACTCTTTAAGTCATCTACTTCTTGCTAATTCCACATTTATTTACTCATTTTAAAGTTATATTATTTATATATGTATTTATGGTTGTATTTATTGTGTGTGTTTTTGTGCATGCCCATGTGGAGGTTCAATCTCTCCTTCTACCTCTCAAGAGCTTCTTGAGTCATCTAAAATATAGCTCTTGAAATCCCTAAAAGCTATAGTTCTTCTTTTCTAACCTCAAAAAAAAAAATGCTTCTGTCTCTGTTTTGTAAGCCATGAACAGTGGTTTCCTTTTTCATCACTCACTGTGGTCCTGTCCCATAGCAATGCAAATCATATATGACCACTCTCACCATGATCAAGGCTTGGTAATTTATAAGCATTGCTTTTGTCCATGGACTACTCTCATGGCCTCAGCCTGCCTATCCCAGTTTATCTAGATATCGACATTACAAAAGTGGATCCCTTTCAGAATCAGCAGCCTCTCCACTACCCAGAGCTTCTGTTATGTTGACTGGGAACCTACTTCTGCCAATAGCCTTTGAGAGTCAGGACCAGGTTATGCATGGCCTTGGGTACCAAAATGGTGCAGATTCTCTCTCTCTCCTTGCTTATTGCACCTGGATGTTGGATTCCATTCTTGTTTCCTGTTGAGATCTGTGAGATCCCCTTTAATAAAGAACTCTGTATTATACCCCATTTAGAGATGGTGTGGGATGAATTTATTTGTGTTTCCCCCCTATCTGGCACATTCTCCTTCATTTGCTGCTCACTGTGGGAAAGAGTCCACATTTACTGGGACCCCCCCCCCACACCACTGTGCTCTCTGATCACCAGGCTGGGCACATTTCTCACCTGTGACCCGCCTGCCACAACCTGCCATTTTGCACATCATGGCTTGTGACTGATGGAAAGCTTTGCATTTTTTTCTTATTCTGGACACAAAAAAACTCTTTCTGTGGATGGAGTTGCATTAATTGTCATTAATAACTGCTCTTATTTGGCAAAACAAAGCATATTTGTCAGAATCTAAGTAGTCAACAACACACAAAATCAAAGTACTACTGTTTCTGACTGATCGTATCATGTCTCTCCTCTGCATTTCTCCGCCATGTGGGTACAACCATGATACTTCCTGACCAATAAAGATTATTACATATGTACCAATTCACGGAAATTTTCTAAGGGAGATAAGTGAATTAAGAAATTTGAAAGTTGATGACTTTAATAAATTTAATTAATTAATTAATTAATAAATTTAATAAATTTGAAAGTTGATGATATGATGACTGACAGTATTACCATTCAAAAACTTACTAACAATTTTGTTTACACTATGGATGGTTTTCTGCAAAGCTTATGTGATTTTCCTTCTACATCAATTTGTTTGAATTTGAGAATTAGCTTTGTTTTTATATTATATCCTTAAGAAAATGGCTTGATAACAGAGCCAAAAATGAGGCACTTTAGAAATGATACAGTCTTTATGGATTAATGATGAACAGCTAGAAGAAAAAAATACATTTGAAAAGGATAACATTAATTGGACAGACAAATTTTAATCCATGTCAAAGGGTACTAAGAAATTATCTGAAAGAATTCATGCTGTTGAATTTAACAATCAGATTCTTTTAAAAAGTTGTGCTAGGTTAACAGATGAAGTATCTCTGCAGGTAGGCAAGATGCACACCATTCAAATAATGTCCAAGGATGAGATATTATCTTAATGGACAAATTTCATACCTTGGAATCGTATGTGCAGAATAAGGACCAGAAGATAAATGAATCAATGATGGCACTGGAACAATAAGCAGGACAGGAGATTGGGACTTTACAAAAGCAGTGGTAAAAAGATGTGAAATGATTGAGGAAATTATCAGAACTGATAAACAGGGAGAGAAAGTACAAGAAAAGAACTTAGCCTCGTCAGTACATGCCAGAGTCCAGGGTGAGTTACCCAGAGTTTTAGTTGCTTATCTGGTAATCTACTCTGATAAGCCATGTGGTACTAACTACCCTAAGGTATTCAAAGAATGTAAAGGGCGACCTATAGATATGAGCAATCTAAAGGAAAGTAAGCAAACAATAGTATCTTATGACTTGCACTCACCATTTGTTAGGAAAATGGTGAAAGCGTGTGCTTCAAGCAATAAGGCTACTTCACATGATTGGCATCAATTAGTTTCAGCAGTCCTCAAAGATGGACCACAACTGCTATGGAAGTGCTACTTGCTAGAAGAGGAAAAATTTTGGACACCAAAAAGTCAAAAGATTTGAGGCTCCACAAGATCAAAGTCATGGCAAGAGCTATTACTCAGAAGCACAGGATAAGGCTCTGTATGACAAACACACTTTGTCCCTATGTTACATAGCAGCCTTAAATTCTTGGGACGTTATTTAAGAACTAGGAAAGAGGGTTGAATCATATACCAGGATTGAACAGGGTCAGAAAGAACCCCTATTGATTGTTTTTTTTTATACAAAGATCAACTAAGGCTGTCCAAGTAGGAGTAACAGACCCAGAAGCTATGAGTACTTATTGAGTCTCTGGGTTTTGAAAATGCTAACTTAGAATGCAAAAAGACACTTGGGCCTGTCAAAGTCAGATGTGCACCAATGGATGAATGGATCTTGCATACAATGAATTTTGAGAATTTTGATTATAATACTGAGACTTGGGTAGAAGAAGCAATTTCCAGTGGTATGAGGAGACACCAAAATGCCAAATGTTTTAATTGTGGTAGACTAGGACGTTTGAGAAGGGATTGTAGAGAAGGAATTCCTAGAAATAATGCATCCTCTGGGAATGACAAAATTAGAAGGTCTCTATTACTGGTCTAATGTAGGAGATACAGCAAAAGCTGACATTAGACCAATGAATGTAGATCAACAAAAGTCAGACAAAGCAACCCAATGTCATTGGGAAACTCTTTGGGGGACCTCTTGCAGGCTTCCATATCAAATGTGGTCCAGTCATTCCCAGTCACTGTGTAGAACATGTCTCACCAGAAAAATTAAACAATTCAGTGCCTACTGTAAAAAAAAACATACTGATCTGAATGATGGAATAGACATAGAGGAAGAATCAAAAAGTCCAATATGAAATAGAAAACATATATTTTGGCAGACTTTTATAAATGATCAAATACTAAAGCTAAGAGTGCATATAAATAATATTGTAATTAAGGGATTACTGGACACAGGTGCAGATGTGATTATCATTACTCCAGAATCTTGTCATGTGAATTGGCTTCTTCAAGAGGCAGATGTTAAATTCCTAGAAATTGGAACCCTATCTCAAGTGAAACAAAGCATGAGATGGGTTGAATGCATAGGACTAGAAGGACAGAAAGGAAGGCCTAGGCCATATGTAGCTAATATTTCCGTGAATTTATAAGGTCATGACCTGCTGCTGCAATGGAATATCGAGATTAACATTCCTGCACTTCCAAAACTTATGTTTCTAGGAAGGATATTATAAGGTACTATAAACAAACGTCACCAACCCTTCAGGCTGTACAAGTACACAAATCAACCAGCAAACCTTCAGAAGTACTAATTACCCTACCTTTAAAATGGTTAACTGAGGAAACAATATGGGATATATAATGGCCTTTAGTAGAAGGAAAACTTCAGGCATTAGAACAATTTGTATAGGAGTAAGTAGATGCTCACCATATTGAAAAATCAGCTAACACTTGAAACTCTTTTTTTGTTGATAAAAAGAAATCTGAAAAATGGAGATTGGTGACAGATCTAAGTGCTGTCAGGAATGTAATTCAACCTATGTGTCCTCTACAATCTGGAATTTCTTTGACTTCTCTACTACCTAAAGGATGGCCTTTAATAGTTATTGACTTAAAAGATTGTTTCTTCACTATACTTTTACAAGAAAAAGACAGAGAAAAATTTCTCTTCACAGAGCCTACTTATAATAATTCAGCCTACTAGGAGTTATCAGTGGACTGTCCTCCCATAGGGAATATTCAACAGCCCCACCTTGTGCCAATACTTTGGAAGTCAGCCACTGGAAATAATATATAAACTATTCCCTAAATCTATAATTTACCATTGCATGGATGCCATTTTGCTATCTGATTCAAATGCAGATGTTTTAGAAGAATGTTTGAAGAAGTAAAGAAAGTTCTTTCTAAATGGGGATTATAAATAGTTCCTGAAAAAATAAAAAGAGGAGATTCTGTTAATTACTTAAGTTATAAAATAGGTTTACAGAAAATTAGAACACAAAAGGCACAAATTAGGAGAGAATGATTGAGAATTCTTAATGACTGAAAAATTGCTGAACAGTCTATGACCGACTATTGGGATAACACCTGATCTAATAATTCATTTAAGAAAACCTTAGATGGTGACAAAGACTTAAACATTCCCATGGAGTAAGCAGACAGATAATTGACTGTCATTGAAGAAAAATTACAGGTGGCGCATATGGATAGGGTAAACCCAAATCTTAATTACAGTCTAGTCATATTGCCTTCCAGAATTTCCCCTACAGGAGTGTTAATGCAAAGGGAAGATATTATCTTAGAATGGATCTTTTTACCACATAAACCAAGTAAAAAAAATAAAAACTTATGTAGAAAAGGTCTCTGAATTACATATAAAAGAAAAGTTTAGACTTTGTCAACTAGCAAAAATAAACCCAGCAGAGATTATAGTGCCTTTACCACTGATAAAATTTAAAAATTATGGGAAGACAATGAATGCTTAAAAAAAACTGTGCTAAGTTTTTATGAGAGGTTAATAGCAACGATCCCAGGTTAATAGCAATGATCCCCAGTGACGGAATTAACCTCATAAAAAGAACTACTTGGATTCTTCTCTGTTTTGTACATGATACACTAATAACTGGAGGATGAACATTTTATACTGATGCAAATATATCAGGAGAAACAGGTTACAAATCAGAAGATTTAAGTAATGTGGAGCAAAGTTTCTATAATTCTGTCCAAAAGGAAGACTTATTATATTATTTTTTTGGCACTAAGAGATTTTAAAGAACCTTTCAGTGTAATCACTGATTTTCAATATGTAGCAAGAGTTGTCTTGCATATTGAAACTGCTGCATTTATACAAGATGATACAGATTTGGCTTCATTATTCATTCAGATTCAAGATATAGTCAGGAATATGATCTGCCCCATATACATAACACACAACCTATTGCATCTGGGTTTTTATGGTCTCTAGCACAAAGTAATGCAGAAATTGATCAATTATTGATTGCAAGTGTGCTGAAGTTCTCAGAACTTCATAAAAACTTCATGTCAATAGCAAAGGCTTAAAGAAAGAGTCTTCTATTACAGGGAAACAAGCTAGAGAGATTATAAAGAGATGTTCTGCTTGCTCTTTTCATACCCAAATACTGCTACCTGCATGGAGTAACCCAAAGGCTGCTCAAAGGAAGGAAATATGGCAGATAGATATGTTCCACTTTGCAGATTTTGGAAAATTAAAATATGTACACCATACCATTCACACTTATTTCAGTTTTCAATGGGCAGCTGACCTGAGCTCAGAAAAGGCTGATTCAGTAATCATGCATTTATTAGAAGCTATGACCATAATGGTTATACTTACACAAATAAAGTCAGGTAATGGTCAATCATATGTATTTAAGAAAATAAAACATGTATATATCTCTACTTAAAAATCGAAACTGGCTTTGGAGTTGGACAATGGCTATCCTTCTCTAAATCCAAGTATGTTGTTAAAAGAAAAATTCTATTTCTGATCAGGAGCCATCTGGTATAGGGAAGAAAGAAGAAAAAATTTTGGAAAAATTTTATTTTTCTTCCTACCTATTTTGTCTATATTGTATCTTGTATTGAATATACCTCTATATGTATAATATTTAAGTTTTTCACAATGAACAATAAATTTTCCTGCAGTAATTTTTGAAGTTTCCAAAAAGAAGAAAATGAGGCCCCACAACAATGACTCTACCTGATATGATATCATGATACTGATAGTGCTACTATCAAACCTATTTGGGGGTACCAACCACTCAAGATAGTTCCAATTTGGTTAGTTGAATTTGTGCACCTTCTTACAACATTATGGTCATAATTCCAAATAGGAACTTAAAAAAACCGTATCGACTACTCAGAGACTATTCGCAATTATACCAGGCAGTAATCTTTAAACTTAACCATCATTTTAATTTTATAGGCTCCCATAAAAAGAACATTACCCCCATGACAGCTGTATTTATATTATTTCACTCCTCTTTTTCCCCTTTCATCTTCTTTGTCCTTAGCTCAAATTCATGACCTCTTCTTTATTTGTTATTGTTACATACATACACTCATATGTATATATAACATCTGCTGAATCGATCTAGCGTTTCTTTTATGTACAAATGTTCAGGACTGACCACTTGAGAATAGATAACCCATTGTGAGGCTCATGCCTGGAAAAAGCTAGTTCTCTCTGTGTGTGTCTCTTTCTGTCTCTCTCTCTTTCTCCCTGTCTCTCTGTCCCTCTTCCTGTCTCTCTCTCCCTCTGATTTTCTTCATCAGTAGATGGAACCTTGTGATATTTCTCACATCCACATTCTCATTATGTAGGTCTTGTTTAGGTAGCCATATTGAGGTTTCATTAATGCAGCTTCCCTCTTATCTGGAAGATCTGCTCTACCAATAGTCCTCCAGTTCTCTGGGTCTTAGAACATTTTGGTCTCCCCTTTTTGGGTTTCTTACCTGTAGGAGCTGCTTTGTGCCAACTGGTAGTGGATACTCCAGCATCATTTGCTTTCTGCTTTTTGACCATTTATGGCTCTCTATAATAGTCTCTCTCTGTTGTAGAAAAAAAATTGTGTTGAAGAGTAAGAACAACATGCAAATTGCTCAATATTAATGGAAAGAAAGAGGCTAAAACATTACAAAACAATAGGAGCATTCCTGGTTAGATCAGGTGATGATTGAAAGTTTCCATTTGTTAGATGTCTACAGTTAACTAGAAACTCATGGGGGAAATAGGAAAATAGCTGCAGAGACAAAAGCTGAAAACATGCTTACCTTGTCAGAACTGAGAACCTGCTTGGTGGTCAGGGCTGAAAACATGGTTTCCTGGTCAGGGCTGAGAACATGCTTGCCTGGTTGGGGCTAAGAACATGCTCCTGGTCAGGGCTGAGTACACACTTTGTCAGAGCTGAGAACATGATCAAGTGTGATTGATCTGTCAGTAAAATCTTATGTAATTCTGTAGGGCATGATGCAGGGTATTTGTGTCTCATTCTGAGTGCAACAACAACAACAACAACAAAAACCTCCCAGGATTTAGACAGGAGAGTAGCAGACAGGACTTTCTTTTCAAATATCATTCTAGGTAATAGGACCAAGAGCAGATGTTGAACCTATAGGTAGGTTGAGTTTTCACCCATCAGAGAAAAGCAAGGAACTCACTGATTCAGGCTTAAGCTGGCAAGCATACTATGGAACCATGCAGAAGGAAATAAAGATGGTAGCTTGACTTCCTGATCTTGCCAGACTTGAGCTTCTATAGTTCTGGGAACTGTGATAACTATTAAAAGTCCTTTTAGTAAACAAAGAAAACCAATAAAATCAAGGATTTATTATTCAGAATGGTTATGTGGGATTTCCCTCTATACACTGTGATCACCATTAATGAATAAAGAAGCTACTTTGGACCTATAGCAGGGCAGAAATTAGGTAGACGGGGAAAACTAAACTGAATGCTGGGAGAAAGAAGGGTGTAGTCAGAAAGAAGTCATGTATCCCCGCCAGAGATGCTGCTTGGAATCTTGCTGGTAAGCCACAGCCACATGGCGATACATATATTACTAGAAATGAGTTAAATTATGATGTAAGAGTTAGCCAATAAGTAGTTTCTGTATGGTTATTTTGGTTCTGGGCAGCTGGGATGAACAAATGGTCTCTTCCTATGGAAGGGAATAACTTCAAGCTTTAGAATTCCGGAAGAGACATCTGCAAAGATGGTGTCCTCTCCCAAGAAATATGACTTGATCATTTCCCCTTGAAGTAGATGGTTTTACCTTTTAGAGAGAGGAAAGATTAGCCAGGTGGTATTCGTGCACACCTTAATCTCAGTACTTGGGAGGCAGAGGCAGGCAGATCACTGTGAGTTTGAGGTCAGCCTAGTCTACAAGAGCTAGTTCCAGGACAGGCTCCAAAGCTACAGAGAAACCTTGTCTCAAAAACCTAAAAGAAGAAAAAGGAAAAGAAAAAAAAGCAAAAAATTAAAAAGATTTATTTTTATTTTTAAGTATGTGAATGTTTATGTGGCTTTGTGTGGCTGTGCGCACAAGAGTGCAGGTACAGGCAGAAGAGAGGAGAAGCATTGTTGCCCCTGGAACTGGAATTACAGACTGTTATGAGTGGTTAGACATTGTTGGTAAGAAATGAACTCAGGTCCTCTGCAACATCAGCAAGCACTCTTAACTGCTCAGCCATCTTTCTTCCTCCATGGTCTTAGTTGTCTTTTTCTATTTATTTTATGTGCATTGGTGTTTTACTATGTATGCATGTTTGTATATATGTATGCGTGTATGTGCATATATATGTGTGCTATGTTGGTACAGGAGCTCACAGAAACCAAAAGAGGATATCAGGTTTTCTGGAATTGGAGCTATAAATTTCATCATCCTCCATGCCTATGCTGAGAACTGAGCCAAGGTTCTATGTAAGAGCTGTCAGTTCCTATAACTGTTGAGCCATCTTTCTTGCCACTATGGTCTTAGGTTCTGTGTCTTGTTTCAACTGATGGCCCTAGGCTCCAGGCTTTGAAAAGTCTAGGTTAGCATATGTGAGGTAAAGTAAAAGCGAAAGAAACACCCAGAGCAGATGAACGGATGAGGATGAACTTGGACATGCTTGGACACTGGGTTAGTGACAAGGTGCTCCTACTTGGATCTGGCTTAGTTCTCATGTAGATCATATCTACTAAGACCTTGCTATTTAGCCTTGATAGGCTATTCAATTTTTCTGAGTCAAAGTCCCTTTGGTATCTACAGAGACACCCTGAGATACTGTGCAAAGGCCAGAATTTCAGAAGACAGTCTGCTAGCCAGAGTGCCTTGCTTCCCACAGCTGCTTATTCTCCCTATATCTGTGATTGACTTGGCTGCCTCCCACTCAGCCCCATTTCATTAGCACTCGCCTCTGGGTGCTTATTTATTAGAGATGATATTCTTCTTGCTTCCTCCTTTCTCATAAAGTCCTACAGACCTGATTTCTTCAGGAAAACTCTGTCAGAGTTTTGTATTTTCTCTGCTTTGTTGTAACTGCAGGAGACTAAAGACCATTATCACAACTATTGAAGATCTGTTATTAGCACATTAGTTTAGATCCATGCTGCTTACTGGAATTCACTTACTATTAGCCCTTGTAAAGGCACCCATCTTTGCTGTTTAAACTAACATGTGCACTAACTAACATGTGGACCAGGAAAGACTTGCAGTGGACAGAAGAGGCTCTGGAAAATGCTGCGAAGATATGAAAATTACTTGAATACCATTAGTTCTGCTGAATAAGATCACAACTGAAATGAGAAAAGTGTCAATTTTCAAGTGTGCATTGAACACTTATTTGTAAATATGGGCTGCATATATTTAAACTTAGTCATTTATAAGGACAAAATAAGTTAATAACTAACAAACATATGGCAAAAGTAATCACTTTTTATCTCCACCAGTATTTCAAGTAAGAAGTCTGTCCCCAATATTTTTAAAATTAAAAGGTAATACTTGTTGAATCAAACATAATTGCCAGCAAGAGCTTGCTTATACTGCCTGCAGACTGAGGGATGAGTTAAATTAAATATTTGGAGAATATGGGTATTCAGTATGTGGTTGGTTTCATTTTCTATATTTTATTTAATTTGTTTTTCAGTAGTGCAAATAATACACACAAAAATACTTGGTTTTCACATCAAAAATATAATCATGTGGGTGGTATTAACTGTATTCTTAGATGAGTTTCAAGAAAAGTTGTAGAAAGGTATAAATTTAAATCAGTTAGTTAACTGTTGATGATTTATATTTATCTAAAAGAACATAAAGTTACACTGAATGAGACTTGTTCATGGAAAATTTGCATGATCAATTTTACTTCAGCTTCCCATCTTCACCTTTGGTTGGGGTAAGCTGGTATTTGTGCATCCTCCAGTTGTGAGACTACTTTCTCCTCCTCCTCCTTTGTAGGAGAGGATAGGCTTGGCTTTCCCATGATGCTGTTCAATAGGGAAGGGCGCAGTCTGCAGGTATAAAAACACAGGAGTGATACATGTAATATAGATATTTACCTTGTATTTGTATTGCTGCAACAGATTGGTCTGCCCTGTTTCAGGCAGCTCTCATGAGCATGCACCAGAGAGCTCCAAAGTAGATGTGAAGAAATTCTTTCACCACTATGATGAAATGCTTGGCGGCAACAACATAAGGAAACAAAGGGTTTATTTTGGATTACAGTTTCTACAGGGACAGTCTATCACGGTGGAAAAGGCATGGAGACTGTGTGGCTTTCTCTGTGGTGCTGGACGCTTTCAGGTACCATATTTACATCTTGACTATTCAGGAGTAGGCAGCATGGATTGAAGCAGAGTCAGTCTCTTTATAGCACTAGGACCTACCTTGTTTGATGTCACTATTTCTCAGTATAGCACCATCTTTTGAAGACCAAGACTTCAAAAATGTGAGGGATGCTCAAATAACAATTAGCTGTAAACAGAAATTGTACTTTAATTTCCTGGTCATCCAGACCTAAATAATCACACAGAAACTATATTAATCACAACACTGTTTGACCAATGGCTCAGGCATATTTCTAGTTAGCTCATACATCTTAAATTGACCCGTTTTTATTATCTTATATTTTAGCACGAGGCTCATGATTTGTTACCTCACATCTTGCTCCTTGTGTGGCTATATGATTTCTGCCTGACTCCTCATTCTTTCTATCATAAATCAGTTTAGTTTTCCCTCATAGCTGTATTTTGTCCTGCCATAGACCAAAACAACTTCTTTTTAACCAATGGTAATAAAGCATATTCATGGTATATAAATGGCAATGCCACATCATCTCTTCTTTTCTGTATAAATAAAAAGGAAGGTTCTAACTTTAAAATAGTAATATTACACTTTACAAAACAGGTATCAAACAAAAATTAGAGTTATAATATTTAGTCTATTTGTATCTGCCATAAAGAAAACATCCTCTCATCTATCCTATCTTTGTGAGTCTAAAGTTTCATATATAATTTATCTTTTATCATAACTAAGGAAAATTATAACTATTTGTTTTCAACTCCATCAAAGATCCTAGAAAGTTATACTAAGAAAGCCGTGCATTGTAAAGCAACTTCCAAAATTCTAGAATTGACAAAGACATCCTACTGCCTGGACAGCCACCCAAATTTCTTCTGCTACTTTGGAGCATCCATCTTCAATCTACAGAACCATAGTATCTGTCAGACTTCACCAAGAAGCAGGAAATTTGAAAGACTGTTTCATTTATATTGGCAGCTTGCCAGTTACATTTTTTTCCCCCTGTATCCTGAAGAATGCATGAAAGACTCTTTCATAAAGCCTGAAGGACAGTCTAACCCTTTTAGGCAAGTTCAGCAGTCATTTTCTGTGGGTCCTGCCTATCCAGTTTATATAGCATACCAAAGTAGTCCAGGAAAGAGCGGTTTCCTGACCAAATATCTAGCCTTGTCACATTGAAGGCAAATTCTATAACAATTTTCTTTAATGCCATAAACCTCTCTGAAGTAATTGGTGCTGCCAAAAGCAGCCGTGTCTCATTGTTGAGAAAAGTCTAAGTTCTTAAACATTTTAAATGTCATATTCTATAGGTCTTGATGTCTTGAAAATTATATAATTGAACCATATCTCTGCATATCTAGAAAACATAACTAATGCAATTGAAAGTTTGATTATTGTCGATGACTATCTATTAATACGTATTTATTAATGATACATTTTTATTTTTTTAAGTAATTTTATTAAATTATAAAAGTTTCCATTTCCGCCCCTCCTCCCACCACCCTCCCACTCCCCTCACTCCGTCTCCTCCTCCCTCTCCATCCCTAAGAGCAGTCAGGGTTTCCTGCCCAGTGGGAAGTTCAAGTTCCTCCCACCTCCCTCCAGGTCCAGGAAGGTGAGTGTCCAGAGGGACTGGATCCGCAAAATCCAGAATATGCAGAGGAAACAAGTCCCAGTGCCCTTGTCAATGACTTTTCAGAAAGACTTTGGGCCAGCCACATTCAGAGAATCCGGCCACATTCAGAGAATCTGGTTGGATTGCTTCCTCGTTCAGTCCCAGTCCAATTGGCCTTGGTAAACTCTCATTAGATCCGTCCCCTTGTATCAGTGGGTGATCGTATCCCTCGTAGTCCTTATTTCCTTTTTCATTTTCTTCGTCCTTCTGCTCCTCATTTGGTCCTTGGGGGGCTCAGTCCGGTGCTCCAATATGGGTCTCTGTCTGTATCGCCATCCATCGTCGGATGAAGGTTCCCTCTGGTCTTGCCTTCTTTGCTCACGTTCTCTTTCCTTCTGCTTCTCGTTTGGACCTAGGAAGTTAAGTCCAGTGTTCCGATGTGGATCTCTGTCTCTATCTCCATCCATCGCCAGATGAAGATTCTATGGTGATAAGCAAAATATTCATCAGTATGGTTATAGGCCAAGGTCGTTTCAGGCACCCTCTCCTCTGTCCAGAGAACAATCTGGGGATCTCTCCTTGGACCTGGGATCCCATTTATAATCAAGTCTCCTGTAAACCCTAAAATGACTCCCTTAGTTGAAATATATTCTTCCCTGATCCCATATCCATCCTTCTTCCCTCCCCCCCATTCCAGTCCACCAAGCTTTCCCCATTCCTCCCCTACTCCCTTCTCTCTAACCCTCTCCCCTTCCAACAACCGTCCCCACCCCAAGCACCCGAGGTTACCTGGGACTCTTGTCTATTTCCAATCTCTGTTGAAAATTCTGTAATAGAGTTTGAAGTCAGGGATGGGAATGCCTCCAGAAGTTCCTTTATTGTATAAGATTGTTTTGGCTATCCTGGGTTTTTTGTTTTGCCATATAAACTTGATTATTGTTCTCTCAAGGTCTGTGAAGAAGTTCGATGGAATTTTGATGGGAATTGCATTGAATCTATAGATTGCTTTTGGTAGAATTGTCATTTTTACTATGTTGATTTTCCCAATCCAAGAGCAGGGGAGGTCTTTCCATTTTCTGGTATCCTCCTCAATTTCTTTCTTCAAGGACTTAAAGTTCTTGTCAATTAGGTCTTTCACTTCCTTGGTTAGAGTTACCCCAAGATATTTTATGCTATTTGTGGCTGTCGTGAAAGGTGATGTTTCTCTGATTTCCCTCTCTGCTTGTTTATCCTTTGTGTATAGGAGGGCAACCGATTTTTTGGAGTTGATCTTGTATCCTGCCACATTATTAAAGGTGTTTATCAATTGTAGAAGTTCTTTGGTAGAGTTTTTAGGGTCGCTTATGTACACTATCATATCGTCTGCAAAAACGAAAATTTAACTTCATCCTTTCCAATTCGAATCCCCTTGATCCCCTTATGTTGGCTTATTGCTATTACTAGAACTTCAAGCACTGTATTGAAGAGTTATGGAGAGAGTGGACAGCCTTGTCGTGTTCCTGATTTTAGTGGAATGGCTTTGAGTTTCTCTCCGTTCAATTTGATGTTAGCTGTCGGCTTACTATATATTGCTTTTATTATATTTAGGTATGATCCTCGTATACCCAATCTCTCCAACACCTTTATCATAAAGGGGTGTTGAATTTTGTCAAATGCTTTTTCAGCATCCAATGAAATGATCATATGGTTTATTTCTTTCAGTTTATTTATATGATGGACTACATTGATAGATTTGCGTATGTTGAACCAGCCCTGCATCTCTGGGATGAAGCCCACTTGATCATGATGGATAATTTTTCTAATGTATTCTTGGATTTGGTTTGCCAGTATTTTATTGAGTATTTTAGCGTCAATGTTCATGAGTGAGATTGGTCTGTAATTCTCTTTCTTGGTTGTGTCTTTGTGTGGTTTTGGTATCAATGTAACTGTAGCTTCATTAAAAGAGTTTGGCAATGATTATTCTGTTTCTATAGTGTGAAATACATTAAGGATTATAGGTATTAGCTCTTCCTGGAAGTTCTGGTAGAATTCTGCATTGAAACCATTTGGTCCTGGGCTTTTTTTGGTAGGGAGGTTTTTGATAACAGCTTCTAATTCTTTGCGACTAACAGGTCTATTTAGATTGTTAACTTGGTCTTCATTTAACTTTGGTAAATGGTATTTATCTAAAAACCAATCCATTTCTTGTACATTTTCCAACTTTATGGCATATAAACTCTCGTAGTAAGATCTAATGATTCTCTGAATTTCCACTGTGTTTGTTGTTATGTCCCCCTTTTCATTTCTGATCTTATTAATTTGAGTGTTCTTTCTCTGCCGTTTGATTAGTTTGGCTAAGGGTTTGTCAATCTTGTTGATTTTCTCCAAGAACCAACTTTTTGTTTCCTTGATTTTTTGGATTGTTTTCTGAGCTTCTATTTTTTTGATTTCAGCCCTCAGTTTGATTATTTCCAATCTTCTACTCCTCCTGGGAGAGTCTGCTTCCTTTTTTGCCAGAGCTTTTAGGTATGCTGTTACGTCTCCAACATATGCTTTCTCCGTTTTCTTTAATTGGGCACTTAGTGCTATGAACTTTCCTCTTAGAACTGCTTTGATTGTGTCCCATAGGTTTGAGTATGTTGTGTCTTTATTTTCATTAAATTCAAGGAAGACTTTAATTTCTTTCTTTATTTCTTCCTTGACCCAGGGATGATTCAGTAGTTGACTGTTCAACTTCCACGCGTTTGTAGGCTTTCTGGTATTCGAATTGTTATTGAATTCTAACTTTATTCCGTGGTGATCCGACAAGACACAGGTGATTACTAATATTTATTTGTATCTGTATAAATTTCCTTTGTTACCGAGTATGTGGTCAATTTTCAAGAAGGTTCCATGAGCTGCAGAGAAGAAGGTATATTCTTTCCTTTTTGGGTAGAATGTTCTATAGATATCTGTTAAGTCCATTTTATTCATTACCTCTAGCAATTCTCTTATTTCTCTGTTGAATTTCTATTTGATTGACCTGTCCATTGGTGAGAGAGGTGTGTTGAAGTCTCCTACTATTAGTGTGTGTGGTTTGATGACTGCCTTGAGTTCTAAAAGTTTTTCTTTTACATAAGTGGGTGCTTTTATATTAGAGGCATAGATATTCAGGATTGAGACTTCTTCCTGATGAATTGTTCCTGTTATGAGTATGAAATGTCCATCTCCATCTCTTCTGATTGATTTTAGTTTGAAGTCAATTTTGTTAGATATTAGAATGGCCAAATCATCTTATTTCTTAGGTCTGTTTGCTTGGAAAACATTTTTCCAACCCTTTACTCTGAGTAGATGTCTATTTTGTGGTTGAGGTGTGTTTCTTGTAAACAGCAGAATGTTGGATCCTCTTTTCTTATCCAGTTTCTAAGTGTGCCTTTTTATAAGTGAGTTGAGTCCATTAATATTAAGTGATATTAATGACCAGTGGTTCTTGATTCCGTTTATTATTTATTTTTGTGTGTGTAGTAGAGTTTGTGTGTTTCTCTTCTTTGAGTTGTGGTTGTGAAGGGTCACTAGATGTTTGGGTTATTGTAGGCAATGATGGCAATGTTGGATTCCTTGGGTTGCGATTTTCCTTCTATTACTTTCTGTAAGGCTGGATTTGTGGCTACGAATTGTTTAAATTTATTTTTATCCTGGAATATTTTGTTTTCTCCGTTGGTAGTGAATGATAGCTTGGCTGGGTATAATAGTCTGGGTTTGCATCCATGGTCTCTTCGTTTCTGCTGTACCTCTATCCAGGATCTTCTGGCTTTCATGGTTTCCATAGAGAAGTCTGGTGTAAGCCAGATAGGTTTACCTTTATAAGTCACTTGACCTTTTTCCTTTAATCTGAATGTTTTGTGTTTTGATTATTATATGGCGAGGGGACGTTTTTTTTTTTTTTGATCCAGTCTATTCGGCGTTCTGTATGCTTTTTGAACCTTCATAGGAATATCGTTCTTTAGATTGGGAAAATTTTCTTCTATAATTTTGTTAAATATATTTTCTGGGCCTTTGATCTGCAGTTCTTCTCTTTCTTCAATCCCTATTATTCTCAGATTTGGTTTTTTTATTGTGTCCCAGATTTCCTGAATGTTTTGTGAAGAGAATTTGTTGGATTTGCCGTTTTCTTTGACCAGCGCATTTATTTTCTCTATGGTATCTTCAGAATCTGAGATTCGTTCTTCTATCTCTTGTATTCTATTGGTTATGCTTGATTCTGAAGTCTCCGTTCGTTTACCTAGGTTTTCCATATCCAGCTTGTTCTCGTTTTTTGTTTTCTATATTGCCTCCGTTTCAGTTTTCAATTCTTGGACTGTTTCCTTTACTTGTTTGATTGTTTTTTCTTGATTTTTCAGGGTGTCATTCACGGATTTACTTATTTTTTCAAACTTTTTGCTATATTTCTCATCCATTTCTATACTCATTTCTTCAAACTTTTTGTTATACTTCTCATCCAATTCTTTAAGGGAGTTATTCATATCCTGTTTAAGGAACTCTATTGCTTTCATAATGGCACCTTTTTCCCACTTGTTCTGGGTTAAGGTGTTCAAGTCCTTCTGTTGTAGGATCGTTGGGATCTGGTGTTTTCATGTTGTTTTTCAGATTGTTGGAGGAGGTCTTGCCTTGGCGTCTGCCCATCTCTTCATTCAAATGCTCCCTATTGGAACTTCTGGTAGCAGGTCAGGTTCCCTTGTTGGACAGTTGTTGGACACTGATAGAATGCCTACCTTTCCTCAGGCAGGCTATGGAAGCACAGGCACTCCCTCTTTCCGGGATGCACCTACAGAGCAGGCCCAGCGTGCAAGGCAGCTGAGCTGGGGAAATTTTATGGCCCCAGTGGGAAGGGAGAAATATAGGAATTTGTGCCTGAATGGAAGCTGGGATGGCAGGCAGGAGAGCTTAGCAGGGTGGAACCAGCACTGCAGGGTGACCTGGGAGTCTATGGGGTCGGGGAAAGTCCGAGCTCCTCCTCGCAGGGCCCCGGCCGCAGTCCCGATGCAAACTCACCCCTCCGATGGCCCTCTGGATGGAAGCTGGGATGGCTGGCGGGGGAGCTAGCAGGGTGGAGCCAGCAGTGCAGGGTGACCTGGGAGTCTATGGAGTCGGGGAAAGTCCGAGCTCCTCCTTGACGGGCCCCTGCCGTGGGCCTGAACAAACTCACCCCTCCGTTGGCCCTCTGGATGGAAGCTGGGATGGCTGGTAGGCTAATGATACATTTTTAAATGAATTGTATAAACATAATACCATAACCAAAAGTAGTAATATACATATAACAAAATTGAACTTAAATTTGTTTCAGTAACCCAAAGTCCATATCAATGTAAAGTATCCATTTCTGTATTATATCCCCTGCCTTTTCTTTTTAGAAAGAGATTTACTGTGACCATTAACCACATATAATCAACTGTCTTTATATGAAAACAAACATTTATAAACAATATTTGGGAATTTAGGCATAGTTTTTTAGACTACTTCCAGTTGATTGGGAGCACTGTTAATCAGGTATTAATCACTGGTAATACTCGTTCATGGAGTATTCTGTGTAGTTGGTCCATCTAAGCCATCTGTAATGAAACTGTCTTGGATGTTTGACCACCTAAGCCAATGTTTCAGGGGGATCTTGTTTTATCAAAACAGTGTTAGCCTAGAAGGAATCCACGAGTTGCTTATCCTCTGTGGAATCAAACTCAGAACTTTCTTTCCAAAGTAACATATCCTTACTCTCAAATTTTAAGTTACAATAACTTTAAAATATATATGTTGGTTTATCTTAGCAGATTTTACAATGAAATGTCTCTCTATAGTGAGTTAATTCACTAATAGTCAAAAATACAAAGAAAATACAATAATATACATGATCCAGACTCTCATTTTACATCTTTACAAGGCATAATATACATGTATTTTATTAATCTATTCCTTTTAAAGAATTTTTATTTTACCTATGACTGTTTCTACTATTTCTCTTATTTTTCCCAAGTCTATGCTCATTTATCAAACACATTGTGGCCTGTTCAGAGGCTATTTTTTGTTTGAATCTGTCTTTACTGTGTATCTGTACTTCTTTTATGACCAGGAGCACTTTTTAAAATGCTAAGCATACATGGCTAAGACTAAAGCTGCAGCTTTGCATTTGTCTCCACCCTATACAACATGGTGGAGGTCCATTCATTGCAGCTATGCAAGTCATGCTCACCACCCCAGCTCAAGGGATACAGCAGGTCTTTGCTACCATTAAACAACTTGTGGCACTCTGCTCACAAACCCTATTTAAGTGCTCTGTAGGACGACCTCCCAAAGGAGCCAGAGCCATTCATGCCAGAGGAAGCAGATTCAGTATGAACCAGGAAGCCATCTTTCAAAGAAGCCATGCTTCTGCTTGTGACCAGTAAATAGAGCCTACTTGAAAAAAATGTGACTACCAAGAAGCTTCAATTGACTTTTATTTTTTGGGTACAGAAGCCCCCTTTTTAAAGATTTTTTTAGGCTTTATGTGGGAATGTGCATTGGGCACCATTATGTAAATAGAGCCTGTGCTTTTGTTTCCCAACCTTGTAGTCCCAAATAATCACACAGAAACTATTCTAATTATAATTCTGTTCGACCAATGCCTCAGGCATATTTCTAGCCAGCTCATACATCTTAAATTAACCTAGTTTCATTATTTTATATTTTAGCATGAGGTTTGTGCGTTCGGACCATTTGGAGTCCTGGACTCCAGCTGCTCTTCCCTGCTAGTGATTTGAACTTCTGAGATCTGTGTCAAAGTTGTTTACCAACCCTGCTTCCTGAGTATGTATTGCCCTGGCCTTGATCAAGGATCATGTGATGTGGTCTTCACTTGTTGACCCACCTGGTTTGGTTTGCTATAAACACCTGTTGGCCCACCTGGCTGTGTTAGGTATAAAACCTCCGTGGTGCTATTCAATAAAGGGCTTCTTTTATCAGCAACTAGAGGGGTGTGTGTGTGTGTGTGTGTGTGTGTGTGTGTGTGTGTGTGTGTGTTTAATCCTCATGTCCTTTGCTTGGTTTTGGTTCCAGGCCATGCAGCTTGTTCTTTGTTACCTCGCATCTTGCTTCTTGGGTAGTGACAGGGCATCTGCCTGAGTCCATCTTCATTCTCCCTGCATTCAGCTTAGTTTTCTCTCCTAGTTGTACTCTGCCCTGCCATAGACCAAAGCAACATTATTAACCGTGAATGAGCATGTGATCAAACCGGAGTCTCTGAATGTGGCTGACATGGGGGCTGACTGAGAAGCCATTGACAATGGCACTGGGTCTTGTTTCATCTGCATGTACTGGCTTTTTGGGATCCTAGTCTGTTTAGATGCTCACCTTCCTAGACCTGGAGGGAGGGGGGAGGACCTTAAACTTCCCACAGGGCAGGAAACCCTGACTGCTCTTAGGACTGGAGAGGGAGGAGGAGAGGGAGTGGGGGGGGTAGGAGGAGAGGGAGTGGGGGGAATGGGAAGGTATTGGGAGGAGGGGAGAAAGTGGAAATTTTTATAAATAAATAAATAAGTAAATTAAAAAAAGAAAAAGAAAAAAATTCAAAGAAAGTACAATAAAATACATAATCCAGAAGAAAAAAAATCACAGCATACAGAGAAAAATCCCACATCAATTAGACCATTCAGAACCCCAACAAATCCTTGATGATTCCAGAATGCATTTTTCCCATACACATGGTTTTCTTATCCGTTGTGCCTGATAACTTTGGGCATACAGAAGACAGGGCTTTGTTTAACATTGTTTAGTTTTCTTATTATGATCAATACTTTTCTTTTATGTTTTTATACTTATTTGTATTATTTTAATAATACAAAATTTAATAATACAAATAATACAAATTTTAATAATACAAATAATACAAATGTATATGTGTGTCTGTGTGGTATATGTCCATGAGTGTAGTATCCACATGGGGTAGAAGATACACTGGAGTTGAAGTTACAGGATGTTTTGAGGCCTCATGTAGGTGCCAGGACTCAAATCTGGGCTCTCTGAAAGAATAGCCAGTGCTCTTAACTACTCAACCAACTCTCTAGCCCCTCACTATTTTTTCCTAAAAGAAAATAAAGGTTTGTTTCTTCTCTACCAAGAGCTTTTTAAAACCAGTATGTCAAGATGAAACTTATAGGCACAAAATAAGTTGCACAGGGTATTTCTGATCATATCTATTATATGATTTTATGTATTTGTGTGATATCTGAGTGTATGTCAGTCTTATAAGTTCCATGCACTATCTGATCTTTCACTGGAGCTCCCTGTGGAATCAAACAAGGTCCTTTTCAAGAGTATCAAGTGCTCTTAATGGTAAGCCAATTCTCTAGCTCCATGATCTCATTTAAAAAGAAAAAGTCTATTATACTTGATTCATGATTAGCATGAAAATGGTGATTCATACAAAAACTTTGCACTCCAAATTGAAGTTCTTTAAGAAAGACTAGTGTGAATTAAGTTTCTTTTCACAAATGTTCCACACACACACAAAAAAAGGATTGGATGGGATGCAATAATAGGTAAATCAGTGTGAGCTTCTTCATACTACTAATAACAGTAATATCTTTTCCCATTTAGTAGGCTTTCTTTTTGTCTTATTGACTCTGTACTTTGCTTCACAGAAAATTCTAAGTTTTAGTAGGTCCCATTCATTTATTGTTTCTCACAGTGTCTGTGCTACTGGAGTTATATTTAGGAAGTGGTCTCCTGTGCCCATGCATTGAAGGCTACTTTCCACTTTCTCTTCTATCAGGTTCAGTGTGGTCAGATTTATATTTGGGTGTTTAATCCATTTGGACTTGAGTTTTGTGCATAAGCATAGATATGGATCTATTTTCATTCTTCTACATGTTGACATCCAGTTATGCCAGCACCATTTGTTGAAGATGCTTTCTTTTTTCCAGTGTATCTTTTTAGCTTCTTTGTCAAAAAATAGATATTCATAGGTATGTGGATTAATATCTACATCTTCTATTTGATTCCATTGGTCAACCTCCCTGTTTTTATGCCAATACCAAGCTGTTTTTATTACTGTAGGTGTATAATAGATCTTTCTGTCAGGAACAGTGATGAATGCCTCCAAAAGTTTCTTTATTGTTCATGATTGTTTTGGCTATCCTGGGTTATTTGTTTTTCCATATGAACTTGATTATTGTTCTTTCAAAGTCTGTGAAGAATTGTGTTGGGATTTCAATTGAGATTGCATTTAACCTATAGATCACTTTTGGTAGGATTGCCATTTTTATTATGTTGATCCAAGAGCATAGGAAACCTGATCTTTTCATTTTTTAGCTTCTTCAATTTCTTTCTTCAAAGACTCAAAGTTCTTGTTGAACAGGTTTTTATCTCAAGACCATGATGGGTATACCCACTGAAACAGTTTACCTGAGCTAATGGAAGCTCACCAACTCCAGTTGGACAGGCAAAGAAATAGCATAGGTTCAAACTAGTCCCTCTGATTGTGGTTAACAGTTGTATGGCTGGGGCAAACTGTGAGGCCACTGGCAGTGGCACCAGGATGTATTCCTACTGCTTGTACTTGCTTTTGGATACCTATTCCCTTTGGATGGATACCTTGCTCAGCCTAGGTATAGACCTTGCCCAAAGGAATGTTCCTTACCCTCTCTGAGTAGATGGGAGGTGGGGTGGGTGTATGAAGAGGACCTGGGAGGGGGCGAGGGAGTGAGAACTGGGATTGGTATATAGAATGAAAAAAATAGTTTGTTTTCATTTTTAAAAAATAATAACAAAAGGAATTGAAATGGGAAAAAAGAGTTTTCATTAACAAAAATGATAGTAAATGTGAGGTTGAGATTATTTTTGATGTATTATTTAAAGACAAATTACATTAGCATAAAGTCTTGTATATTGGTACAAATTTAAATTATATTTGTCAAATTGAATATGCTCCTATTTCTTTTTCCAATATTTGTACACCTATGCAAAGTTATTTTTTCATATTGTATTCATGCATGCTTTTACTTCTTCTTAAGACATTTTGTATATTGATACAACTTTAGGATATATTTATCATCTTGCACTATACATTTCTACTACTGATAAAGATACTTATATTGTTTATATTTTGAGGTTACTGTCTTCATTTGTTGCACATTTTTAAAGATTGTTTAATTTTTTTTAATTTGAAAACTTAGTCTTTAAGGTATACAGGTATATAGGTCATCCATGTTTGTCATACTTACAGTTAAACTAATTAGGTTCTTTAGATGCATTGAGATTGTATTCCACATAGATAGGTAATCCTCAAACACTTCAAACAACTGTGGAAAATGACATTAGAGAAATAACTTAGGATTCTGTTAATGTGAGGCATGATTCCTTCTGGCAGCACTGATATATTTCTGAGCGAACGTTGGGTACTAAAGACACTCCACTTGTAGTTTGTTTTCTTCTTGACAAAACTAGACTTTGGGCAGTGAACTTTCCCTCCCTTGACCATTGACAAAATGCACAGCGTCCAGACTGGACAAGCAGGATACAAGCAAAAAGACTGCCAAACCTTACCAAGACAAATTAAGATGTTCTTCAAAATTTTCCTACCTCAGAAAGTGGTCTATCAGTTACTCTAGGCCTTAGCCAAAGTTGGTTGCCCCAGTGTTACAAATGAGACACTTGGTGATTGCCCAGGAAACCAGCTGTCTCTGTCCTTTCTTGCACCATTTGCAAGTTGCTTGATTGTACTTTCTATTTACTCAAGTAGTATTGTTTCCTTTCTCGAGTCTTTGATGGGGTTGAAGACTAGATAGTCATAGTTCCTTTCTTTTCATGACTTAGCCAACTCATTATTAATATAATACTTTTACTCCTTAGTATAGGGTAACTATTGAAATATTTAGCATATGTTTCTTGCTTGATGTTGTTCATGCTGGTTGTAATTCTAATTTTTATGTATGTTTTTGACCCTTCTTTTCCTTGAACAATATTTGATATTTGTTCTTATTGTATATAGTTTTGTATTAGGCTTAGAACTCTCTTATTTAGACAGTAGTGAGAGGTACTGTGGGAACTACTTCAGCCAATGTTCTTTAAGATGCTGGCCTACTTTGTGCATGGTTTCATGTATTATAAATACAGATGTAAAACATGCATAGGCTTCTTAGCTGCTGGATTCAGTTTTAGTTTCCTGCACATGCAGAAGATCCGTGGATCGCCACTCTTTCTGCAAGTTTATCCCTAGATAAACAAACCTTTTTTATACTCCATTCTAGTCTAGTGTAGAACTCTTTTGTACACCAATAAGATGTTTATTACATAGATTCTGTATGCTGATAACTTTATTATAGTTGTGATTATATTAATAAATTAATTACATTAAATGTACATCCACATGGCAGAGTCACTGTTACATTAAACGTTCATCCACATGGCAGAGAATAAATAGTCATAACAATTTTAGAAAAGTGTGCAGATGTTGAAATACATCATTTTGTTCAAAAGTTTAATTATGGTATTTTTTTCAAAGATTTACATCTTTTTATTTATTTGACATGTATTAGTGTTTTGCCTAAATATATGGAAGTGTGCTGTGTATGTGCCAAGTGCCCATGGATATCAGAAGAAGGTCCTAAGTGTCTTGAAACTGAAATTATAGATGACTGGGATCTGCTGTGCTGGTGCTGGAAACCAAATCTGGGTCCTCTGGAAGAAGAACAAATGCTCTTACACACTGGTCCATGTCTCCAACCCCATTATTTAGAATATTTAAAATGTCTTTTAAATAGTTTATTATTATTATTATTGCTGTTATTAATCAGGATCATGATCACACTTTATTTATAAATAATGTATTTTCAACCATTCCAGTAAATAATAAGGCTTAGAAAATGTTTTTCAATAGATATTACATTGTTACAGTATGTAAAAGTTGGATATGATACCTGAGACTGTTTTTTTTCCTTTTGTTTTCCTTAGCCACCTAAGCCCTACCCCAGCCTTCTATTATCACTAGGTTCTTATATACTTCTATTAATTATTAATTATTGTCATTATTGTGTATATGATGTATTATAGACCAGCACATCATATGGTGTGTGTGTGTGTGTGAGTGAGTGTGTGTGTGTGTGCATGTGTGTAGATTAGAGATCCCCTCTATGAGCCAGTTCTCTCTTTCCACTTTTATATGGAGCCTGAGGCTCAAACTGAAGTCATCAGGTTTATGCCAAGTCTTTGACACCCTGGCTCATCTCTCTGGCCAGCCACTAGGTTCTTACAGCTCTTTTTGATGTTATTCTTAAGGACCTTCTCATCATCTTATGCATGCAAGATTTTGTTTTGTTCCAATGCAATTTTGTTTCAATTCAGTTCTGAATTTCTTGGAGGTGTCAGCTGAGGGTGCTGCTCAAGATGACCAGTGGCTTACTGGGGGTATTTTTGTGTTTGTCTGTCTATGTGTTTGTTTGTTGGAAAGCAGGGAACAATGTTTTCTCATAACAAATACAGTTACTGCTTTCCCTCCACCTCAGCACTCAAGTGCTAGTTGTGAGATTTAGTGTTACATAGTTTTTCTAATATTGGTCTTTCTGGAGTAACAGTACTTTTAAATATAAATTATAAATGAGTGATGAAAGCCAGCAATACAACATTGTGAATCATGACACTGGGGAGCAAATTAAGTGTAAGAATTGTGAGAATCCCCCCATTACAAACTACTCATCTGTTTTTATTTTTAAATAATTCTAGAAAAGCCATCAAATATTAGTAACTTCTAAATTTAAACAGAATATCTTGAGAACTTCAGCTTGTCACTAAGATCATTAATCTATTACATATGCCATCATTCTTGGCAAGGCAACACTCAACTGCCCTGAAGTCAACACAAAATGCAAAGATGATTGCAATTTTCTAACATCATTGACATTAGCATTCTATCTGCGGCAGTTAAGTGGTCTCCCACTATAACTGTATTCAGTGTCACCAAGGACACACAAGCTGGCTTGGTTGAACTCTTATACAAGGCTATTTTTTTATTTTTATTTATTTTTTTACTTGAAACAGTGTCTTATGTATTCCAGACTGACTTCCAACTATCTGTGTAGTTAAGAATCACCTCAAACTTTTTACCTGTTGCTTCCACCGACTGAGTGGTGAGCTAATGATATCCAACTTATTGCAGCACTGGTGTTTGAACCCAGGACTTTCTGCATGCTAGAAAAGCTTGCTAGTAGCTGAGCTACTGTGGCAGGTCCTTTCCTTGTTGCTATGACAAAATACTTGACCCAAGCAACTTAAGGAAGGAAAGGCTTATTTTGTTTATTTTGTCACAGCAAGGAAGGCATGGCAATGGAGAATGAAGTGGGAGGCAGACTGACAGTGTTTTCTAGAGGTTTCCTTCCAAGGTGAACTTAAACCATCAAGGTGTCAATCAATGTAAAACGTCAAAGCCGGTGCTCAAGGGTAACTCATGAAACGTGGGCAATTCAGGAAAGAATTTAAATGCCTATGTTTGCTTGTTGGCCTTTACAGGAAAATGAGGGCTAACAGATTTGAATCTGCCCTTCTTCCTCCTCTGCAGGTTATGTTAATACAAGTATGTGAAATTTAGACACAAAGTTTAGCTTTAATAGAGAGCCAGTATCAAAGGCATGCCTCAAAGATGGAGGTTTGGACCATGGAAACCTGTGCTTACTGGCAGAGAGAATTAAGGGCATACAAATTCCCTTTCAATGCTTCCGTTGCTTTGACTAGCTCTGTGGTGTGCTTTTGAGTAATCATTGCATTAAGTGGGACTGTTACTATCTTTAAACATTTGAAGCCATAGGGAAAGATTGACGGTTCTGCCTATCCTCCTTGAACATCCTCTTGTCTACCTAAAATTGTAATTCTCTAGCCTGTATCAGGCAGGCTGTGCTAAACCAAACATTTAGAAAGAGATGTAAAACAAACCAATACTTCTTCTTCCTGAAATTTCGTCTGACCTTAAGCATTGTCAGGGACATACGAAAATGAAGTTAACAGCCTTTGAATGAGCACGAATATATTAAAGATTCTGATGAATGTTTAGCATAAGAATGCCAAACAGTATTGAATTTAAGACTATGGTTCTGTATTCCTTGGAATATACACTTACTGGCTTTTGCCATAAGGGAGGTATTTTTCAGTGGGAACACTTTAGAAGTATTATGTTGTACAAGGAAAGTGAATGAGACTGAAAATGAGATCATTTGAATAACAAGTGTATTTGTCTCTGTAGCTCGTCTATGCAAAGTATTTTGAAGCAAAGGAAGCCAGTGACTTTCACAGTTTTAAAGTGTTGAATTTATGGAAGAGATAACAAAGGCAACTTATTTATGTGATATCACCAATATATGATGTCTTTTTTTAAATGGCTTTGACTCAGAAACTGGGTGAAGTAAAACGTTTTCATCAGTTTATGCATGGCAGTCTGGGGAGACGCTCAATGGTTACTGTTTGCGCAAGTTTGAGAAAGAGAGCTAGGACCTCCAGGAACCAAATAAGTGCTTTGTGGCTGTGGCAACTAGCCTACAACGCCAGTCTCTGAAGGTGGAGCCAGGAGATTCCTAGAGAAAGTTGTCTAAAGAGATTAGCCATATCAGCAACCTGTGAGACCTTGGCTCAGTCAATAAGATGGAAAAACGCTGGAGGAGGAGGACTCCCAACATTAACCTCATGTCTCCACATGTGTGAACATACATGGCTATATACATCCAAACACATGTAGCCGTTCACATGAAAATATGTAAAACACACACACCAAAAAAAATGGAAAAAAGACAAATGATTACTCATTCTACCTGGTGAAGAGAAAACTGCTTCTTTTAGTAAAAGCTCATGATACTGTAAAAACAACATACCATACAGATTTAATTCGAATATTTAGTCTTGGGTCTTGATAAGAGAATGAAAGTTTACCATAACTAAGTTTTTATTATCTTAAAGTTAAAGTGACCGGTGACAAGTTCATTCAATGCTTGCCTTCTCTGCTTTCCAACTTTTATTGCTCAACATTCCCATTGACTTGGGAACAAAGAGTTATCTACCTCTGTTTGATGGGAAAGTATTGTGCTTTGCAGGTCAGACCCAATAGCCTGGCTATTTAGCCAACACTGGATTCTACCTGCTGTTCTGTGAATGCTTTCTGCTAGGAGGCATTCAGAGCTGTAGTCAACAACTGCTCTGAAAATGGATCATGTGGATGTTCCAACCAGAAACACAGAAAATTGTGACCTAAAACCAGCAGAGAAAAGCACTGTAACTTTCAGATGCACATCCCATGTGCATAATTGATTCCTGGAAAGGTTATTACTCTGAGCCTTTGTACGCATAGAGCTACAGCAGTGATGCGTTCCTAACCACTAAGGCCCTGGCTTTGTTTTACATAATTCTAAAGTAAATGCCATGTTTCTTCTTTGGGAATTCTAGGATTGGTATTTAGAAAAGCAATCATTCCAGAGTTGATAGCAAGATGACGGAATAACACTTTCCAAACAGAAGGACTACTCGTATGGCAAGTACACTAAGCTCTCGTAGGCACAGACAGCCACTTCATTCCCTTTGGTATTGAAATGCAATTAGATATTGAGGACAAGTGCTAAATATAAACATATATAGTATATTCCTTTCTTTCTGTTTTGTTTTTGTGGCATATTTGCAGGAAGAATTAGCTACTCAAACACTCTAGAATCTTTAATTGAAACACATATTCAATGGCTTAGTAATACTTCATCATCATTTCAGTTTATTAGAACTCTAAAGCACTGGTCTTTTCTTATATTTTCAAGTAATTGCAAAGATGATATGTGAATTAATTTAAAAAATATGTCATTAAGAGATATGGAGATCAAAATAAGATTGCATATAACTTAAAATGAGGAAAAGGATTATATGTTTGTCCTAGTTGGCTTCAGCTGCCAACATGACAGCCCAGATTCATGTACTGAAAGTAGAATCCTTAACTGAGGAATTTCTTTTATCAGAGTAGCCTATGGGGGACTGTTTTGATTGTTTGTTGGTGGAGGAAGGCCCGCTCACTTAAGGCAGCACCAGTCTGAACTAAACATGAGCCAGAAACTGAGCCAGCAGCTTACGATCTTCCATGGTTTCTGCTTTAGTTTCTGTCTTGATATACCTCAGTGACGGATTATGACCTGGAAGTGTAAGTCAAATAAACCCTTTCCTCTCCAAACCGACTTTGGAGAGAGTGTTTTTTATCACAGCAACAGAAAGGAAATGTGAGCAATGTGAGCAATGCTGGATACAGGAGAATAAATCATAAACAAGTAGAAGGTGAAAATAAGCATTATTATAAGCATTCAGGTTGTGAGTTTCTTATTTCAGAGAGAGAAGAAACTTAGCACAATGTTTAATCAGGATAAGTTAACCAAAATTAACAGCTTTTTAAAAATATATTTAGTATATACATTAAATATGTTTCCCAATTTTTAAAATTTGTAAAAAATAAAAGTCACAAAACACAGTAAAGAGAAAGCACAAATTAAGTTGATTAAGAAGAAATGTGGGCAGGTGGTAGTGGCACACACCTTAATCCCAGCACTTGGGAGGCAGAGCCAGGCAGATCTCTGTGAGTTCAAGTGTAGTCTGGTCTACAGAGTGTGTTTCAGGACAGCCAGGACTGTTTCATAGAGAAATCCTGTCTCAAAAACAAAACAAAACAACAACAACAACAAAAAAAACAAAATAAAAAAGAAAGGGAAAAAGAATGTAGTCTAGTAATAATCATGAGTGAATATAATAATCTTAGGTTGAAGAGTTCATGCTTTACTTTTTAAAAAATTGTATGTATAGATCATATGCAAGAAGAACTTAAATTATAAGTCCCTAGAAGACAAGAAAGTAGAAAGATGGAGAAAATTTGGCCAGACAAATGTAGCAAAGCTGCTGTCGCCTACAAATAGTGGGCAAACTTGGCTCCAAGAGAAAGGACGATTTCCACCCTCCAGCTCCATCCCTGTTTTCCCCTTTCCCCACTGACACTTGTGCAGGCATCTGTGCCATGGCAGTGCTTCTCACATGCCACCTTTATCTGTTTTTGTCTTATTCCTAGCTTACAATTTTCAAAGCTTGGGATGTTTACATTCTTAATTCTAGTGGTAGTTACTAACTATGTATACTACAGATTCATGGCTTAACATGACATTAACTTAATATTTATAACCATGCATTTCTTTAGTTAAATTCTAGCGTCTGAAAACAAAATCATACAGAATTCTTATCCACATATTTTCCTCAAGCCGTCCCCTGCCCTGGAACTTACTGGAAAGTGGACCTGTGTCTCCTGGCATGTCTGAAGAATGTCAATATGTGTCACAGATCTATTAAAAAATTCACTTACTAAAGTGACATAAAATGGCATTTATAGTTCATTCAGGATGTTTGACAACTATGCCAAGATCTGTTTTTATGTTTTCTAAGCAATCCCCTAATCAAATTTTAAATGGGTAGAAGAGCACACTAAGGTCTGAGAGGGACTTATCTCCTCTAGACTGAGCTAGGGTTCTACACAGCCAGAAGCATGCAAAGGACAGCGTCACATATAGTTTATTCATTCACACCTTGGACAATGTCCAACATTTAATAGTCAATGAATGATACTGTGAAATGTGAGAGAATTCTCAGTCTAGGATAATTTGTTTCACTCCCGTGGCTTGCAAAGAGCATGTGGTTCAAAAGTTTCCAAACGCTGTTATCCAACTCTGACTCTCAGAGAGGGAAACTGGATCATGAATGGATGAATCAGAGAAGTTAAGGCAAGATGTCAGTACTGTCACTAGGAATGGTTCTTAGACCAGGACTGCCTGAAGCAAAGCTGAGTGGCCTACTCTGGGAAACAAACTACAGATGCATAGGATGAGATGGGGACACAATGGACTGGGTGTTCCGAGTTTAGCCCACTGGCCATCGAGACGTTGCCACAGAACCTCCTTTCTATTGACATAATATAAAGCCGCCTGCTGCAAACCTCTTTGAATATGGTGTTTCAAAGCTGACAATATATAGATAATTTTGTATAAATCCAGTGGGTACACAGTAGAGTATATGGTAAAACCCAGGTGCATCCCTCTGTGCCCAAAGCCACTTTCTCTAGAGACAAGCACAGATTCTAGATGCTGTAGTAACATGTGTATGTCTGTGTAAGTTTGTGTGTAAGTATGAATATATAAATATTTTATACTTGGTATATGGACGCATTTTTACGTATTTGTATTTAAGACAATAGTTCTATGTAATAGGATATTATAATTAAATCTTACTTTCAAATTTACCCTCTTATTCATAATTCTTTTCATTTTCAATTTTATTATATTTAAAACCCCATTTCAGATACTTATGGTTGATATGAAACACTTGTTTCTTGTGTGAATGAGGGAATGCTTTTATAATCATTTATACTTCCCCCTAAATTCTAGTAATCAGCTGGCAAACATTGGAAAGCTTTGTTCTGAAGCCAAGCTCTAGCATGCATTGCTTTTTCCTATAAATATGTTATTCATCCTTCAGCATTCATCTCTAAAATTTCCTCCTGCCTTACCCTGGAGTTTCCTTCCTTAGACCCAGCGCACACTTAAGTTTATGCTTAAGGATCTGCTTTTGAAATCATGCAATCCAACAAAATGGGTCCAGAGGTATACTTTCTCAGGCAACTTAAGGCAAGAGCCACCCTCCGAGGCATCATCCCGACTGCCACATGGAAAGTGAGTGGCTAATGCACACATGAGCCATGTGAGAGCCGAGCCAGCACTGCTTCCACTGCCCATCCAAGTCAGGGATGGGCACAATCTTTAGCACAATGAGCTGAACAGATACCTGAAATTGTGGCTTAAAGAAGAGCTTTAAGTGGCTGAATGTCTTCTTCTTTTTTTTCTCCAGATAGCAACTTCATCCTGGCCAATGCCCAGGTGGCAAAGGGGTTCCCCATAGTCTATTGTTCCGATGGCTTCTGTGAGTTGGCTGGGTTTGCAAGAACTGAAGTCATGCAGAAGAGCTGCAGTTGCAAGTTTTTGTTTGGTGTGGAGACCAACGAGCAGCTGATGCTTCAGATAGAAAAGTCTCTGGAAGAAAAGATAGAGTTCAAAGGAGAAATTATGTTCTACAAGAAGAATGGTGAGTTGCCTTGCTTTGGCATCTACTGGAGAGGGTGAGGTAACATCATCTTTCAGCTCACTAGCTGCTCTATGTCCATTCTGGCTGAACAGTATTTCACATAAATATGGTGTTTGGGAGAAATTTCACAGATGACATGGATGATGACCCTATTTTCATCACTAGAAGCGTAAATCATATGTAACTTTAAATGAAAACCAAAATTGTGCTATATCAGTATATGAGCATATACTAATTAACATCAACATGTTAAAACAAACTCTGCTGCTACTACTTTATAGTCACTTGGAAAGAGTACCCATGCACAGTTGTGAATAAGTAACTTTTATCCGGGGATGGTTTTTCAAACTTCATACTTTAAGAAATACATGTCAATCTTTGTCAATTAAAGCAGGATTCCCAGGGTTTCCTGTTGGAAAGGAAGTTAATTTAAGGGATATCTTTCTCACTACAGTCTGAAATTTTCAACACAAAATGAGATGAAGATGAAGTAGAGTCAGTTTGTTGGGACTAAAATCTCCCAGTGTGGTAAGAAAGCCACGCATTTTGTTCTGTTGATCTGTAAGTGATTTTTCTGTGTGTTTTTTTCTGTGGTTTTTTTTTTTTTTGAAGCTCTTCTCAGGAAGAGGAAGGACCTAGAACTGGCATGACATCTGTGATTCTGCCATCCCATGTGAGAGTAGAAGTCACTAGCTTATGGGCCCTGCAAGGACTCTGAAAGGTTACATATAGGACGAATATGCTAAGGGAGGATTAGAAGAGGCCATTCTTTCATCTTACCAACAGACTTTAGCTGAGCGTATAGATATCAAGTTAGAGAAAATATTTCTAGCTTTCTTTGTAATCGAACATTACAATGATTTCGGACAAAGACGCATGAAAAGGAGTAACAGAATTTCTAGGGAAAATCCCTTAAAGTGAAATTATCTTCCCTCCAATTTCTCTTCTCCCTTTGCCCTGGTATACGGACAGAATTGTCTTGACAAGAGATCATGTAGTTAAGCTATAACCCCTAGTGGGTTTGTGTTTTAAGGCTTTAAACTTAGGTGATTAAGATTTAATGGGGCAATCAAGTGAGGCCCTAATCTAATATTACTCCTGCTCTTATAAGCAGTGGAGGAAGCAAACAGGGATGTGCACTCAGTGCAAATGACTGAGTAAGGAGTGAGGACACTCTAGCTCAATGCTTTTGGACCCTGACAGTGTTGACATTGTCAACCCTGGGAGACTGTCCAGGCATTGTGGAGCATCAGCAGTACTGTGGCCTCTTGTCCTCAGTATTGGAGGGCACTAAAGTCATTGTAGGAAAAAAAAAACAGAAAGAAAATCCATCCACCTTTAGACAGCGCTTGTCCTTGGAGGGAATTTTCTGATCTTGTGACTTTAGGACACACAGTCATTGAGACCTTTTGGAGAGCACCGCTCTAGGACAAGATGCCCCAGTTCTTTGGCACTAGAACCATAGATCAGACCATTGTGTTTTTTCAGTGACAATAGAAATGCCTAAATAGCAAATATGATTAAATGAAAGAATTCTAGCTCTGTGTAATTACACCACAGTGAGAGAAAAGCACCTGAGAAAAAAGAACATGGGTAAGTCACTGGGGCTGCAGACTGGCAGGGACTGATAAAGTCACCATCTTGGGGAACAAAGGGGAAAGATATCCTTTGTGCAAAATACCTGCTGACTACAGACTCATCCTTCCTCGGGATGGTGCCTTCTGTAGGTCACTCCACATTCGTTTAGGGTCTTTGTTTTTATGCTTCTTCAAAATTTTCAGAATGCTCCTACTGAGAGACTTGAGCGAAGAGGCCTAAACGAGGGGAAAGAGCAAAGAGCTTTGGAGGTAGTGTTGATCTAAAGTAGGAAGCACACTGTAGTGGCACTATCTAAAATATCTACGAGAATTTCCTGAATCCATTTTCTTAAGTATGCCTATAGCCTTGGACTTATCTGAGTGAAAATCATTCATGGTGCCAGTTTTCTCTAAGTAGTCCCCGCATGAAATTGTCTGACATTCTGAGCAACTAATTGATCTAATTTTAAGTAATTGGGATTGCCATCTACACTGTGCTGCATCAGAAACCTGTGTGTGAACATCTGTCTCTGCATGCAGCTGGGACTCTGAAAGTCTGTGCATTAGTGACTGTCCCGTTCCGAGAACTCAGGGCCTGGAGTCTTGAAAAACATTTGTCTGCTGGTTGTTCCTTAATGAATGCCTGTGGAAAGAAATGGAAATTGATTCATTAGGGGGATTTATGGATTTATAAAGATATGTCTGTATTTCAAATTTAAAAATTATGCTCATGACATAAATGGTCTTTCTTTTCTCATTCAAGGGTCATGTGCTCCTTAATAAGCTTTGGAAATGTCTCCTTCCTGGTAACTGTTGGCCCACTGACTCTTGTCTGATCAGTTGTCCCAATGGACATTTATAACTGAGTTTTGTGGCTGGTGATGCTTCCAAAGTATCACTGAGACAAGGAGAAAGGCTGCTTCAGTCTTTCCAAGAAGCTGTTCAACCAGTTAGTATGTTATATGTGAGGCTATCTCTGGCACTTCTTCAAAGTCTTTCAACCCATGGTCAACAAGGTGCCACAGGTGCCACCTTAGATATTTTGTCCCATCCTAGCTACTTTGTTATAATATGAAAGCAGTGATTTGTGTTTTCTACATATTGCAGAAGTTCATACAGAATGAAACTGCCAGTCTCAGCCTCTGTATGTTCATCAAAATGTATCTTCTCTTTAAGAAGCTACTTTCCACAGAGCCAAGAACATCACTTGCCCTCCCTGGGAAAAAGAAAAACAGCAGTCAGAAATATAAAAGGTGACTTAATACAAAGATTTAAGAAAGAAATTCAAATTTTGTATTGTAACTATAAAAAAATCTAACTTTATATCTAGTTAGCTTTCTTTACCTAACTTTCTTTTATTATTATTTTTTAATTTATTTTGCATACCAATGAGTTTCCAGGTCCTCCTCTCCTCCCCATTCCCTTCCTGTTACAAGGAGCAGGTCACTTTGTTTGTCCTGGTCGCCCTGCTAGCTTACACCTGAAGTAACCACATAGAAATTATATTAATTAAATCACTGTCTGGCCCATTATTTCTAGTCTCCTATTGGCTAATTCTCACATCTTGATTTAACCAATTTCTATTAATCTGTATGTCACCATGAGGTCGTGGCTTATCGGGAAATATTCAGTACATCTGATTCTGGTTGCTCCAAGGCAATTCACTCACTCTGCTTTCTTTCTCCCAGAATTCAGTTCTGTCTGCTCCGCCTACCTAAGTTCTGCCCTATCAACTAGGCCAAGGCAATTTCTTTATTCATTATCCTATAAAAGCAACACACAAACAGAAAGACCTCCTACACTACCTCCCCAAACCTCCCTTCTCCCCTGCATCCACTCCTCTTCTGTCTCTATTCAGAAAGGGTCAAACCTCCCATAAGAATCAATAAAGCATGACACAATAAGTTGAGGCATGAACAAACTCCTTCGCTGCACCAAAGTGTGGTGAGACAACCCAGCATGGGGAATGGATTCCGATAAGTCAATTCGAGTGCCAGGGATAGATTCTTATCTCAAGCAAGAACTCCACAAGCAGATCAAGCTACACAACTGTCATATACATTCAGAGGGCCTAGGTGGGTCCCCAGGCAGGCATCCTAGCTGTCAGAACTGAGTCCCTGAGCTCCCAGAAGCTCAGGTCAGCTATCTCTGTGGGTTCTCCCCCTGGCTCATAGAATCCTTCTTCTCTGTATACAACAGGATTCCTGGACCAAGGCCCAGTGCTTGGCTGTGAATCTCGGCATCTGCTTCCATCAGTTACTGGGTGGAAGGCTCTCTGATGACAATTAAGAGTAGTCATCAATCTGATTACAGGCGAAGGGCAGTTCAGACATCCTCTACTATTGCTAGGAGTCTTAGCTGGCGTCATCCACATGGATTCCTGGGAGTTTCCCTGGTACCAGGTTTCTCCCAAACCCCAAAATGCCCTCCCATCAAGATATCCCTTTCATTATCCTTGTCTGTCCCACCAATAACCAATCCAAACTAATTTCTCATGTTCCCATACTTCCATTCCCTAAATCCTCACCCCAACCCTGCGCCTAGTTTACCCAGGAGATCTCATCTATTTCCTTTTCCCAGGGAAATACATGCATCTCTGTTTGCTCTCTTCTTGTTAACTAGCTTCTCTGAAGATGTGGATGGTATCCTTTACTGCTAATAGCCCCTAATGAGTGAGTAGATACCATGTTTGTCTTTCTGGAACTGGGTTACCTCACTCAGTATGATTTTCTCTCATTCCATTCATTTGCCTGCAAATTTCATGATGTCATTTTTATTTTACCACTGAGTAGTACTTCAGTGTGTAGATGTACCTTATTTTCTTTATCCATTCTTCAGTTGAGGGCCATTTAAGTTGTCAGGTTATGGCTCTTCCAAATGACACTACTATGAACATAGTTGAACAAGTTTCTTTGTTATATGACTGAGCATTCTTTGGGTATATGACCAAGATTGATATTGATACATATATATTGGTTTTGAGGTAGATTGATTCTCCGTTTTCTGAGAAACTGCATACAGATTGGCTGTACATGTTTGCACTTCCACCAATAGCGAAGAAGTATTTCCCCTTACTCCATCTCCTCTCCAACAAAGACTGTCATTAGTGTTTTTGATCTTTACCATTCTGACAGGTATAAGATTGTATTTCAGAGTCATTTAGATTTATATTTTCCTGATTGCCAAGGATGTTGAACAATTCTTTAAGTGTATCACAACCTTTTGAGATTCTTCTGCTGAGAATTTAGTTTTAAATCACTACCCCATTTTTAAACAGAGTTTTTGGTATTTTGATGTGTTGGGGGAGGACCTCCCACACCATTGATGTTTAGTTTCTTTTGTACATGGTGATAGATACGAATCTATTTGCATTCTCCTATAGGTCAGCATTCAGTTAAACCAGCACCATTTGTTGAAGATGCTTTCTTTTTTTCCATTCTATAATTTTGGCTTCTTTGTCAAAGATCAAGTGTTTGTAGGTGTGTGGATTTACATCAAGACCCTCAATGAAACTCCATTAATCCACCTGTCCATTTTTATGTCAATATCATACTGTTTTTATTGTTATAGCTCTATACTAGAGCTTGAAGTTGGGGGTGGTGATACCTCTGTAAGATCCTCTGTTATACAGATGTTTTTGTTATCCTGTATTTTTTGCTTTTCAATACAAAGTTGAGAATTGTTCTTTTGAAGTTGGTAATGAATTGTGTTTGAATTTTGATGGGAATTGTATTGAATCTGTAGATCCATGAGCACACTAGAATTTTCCATTTTCTGGTGTATTCTACAATTTCTTTCTTAAAGACTTAAAGTTCTTGTCATATAGGTCTTTCACTTGTTTGGTTAGAGTCACTCAAAGATATTTTATGTTATTTGTTGCTATTGCAAATGGTAATGTTTCTCTGTTTTCTTCCTTAGCCCTTTTATCATTTTTATACAGGAGGACTACTGGTATTTTTTATTCTTGTGTTCTGCCATATTACTAAAGGTATTTAGCAGCTGTAGGAGTTCCATGATAGAATTTTTAGGGTCAACTTGTGTATAAAATCATATCTTCAAATAACAAAAGTTTGACTTCTTCCTTTCACATTTGTATTTCCTTGACCTCCCTTTGTTGTCTTATAACTCTGGTTACAACTTCAAGTTCTGTATTGAATAGATGTGGAAACAGTGAACAACCTTGACTTCTTCCTAATTTTAGTGGAATAGCTCTGAGTTTCTTTCCATTTAATTTGAAGTTGGTTGGCAGATTTGTTGCAGGAGCGCCTTCCACTCCTTCAGTCAATAGTCGCTGAGATACCAGCCCACTGGGGCGTGGTCTTTTTCTCTTTAAAAAGCAGCAGCAGCCCTCTGCTCACTCTCTCTTGCTCCAGCGACTAGACTCCTTTCCTGGCTGTCTTGTAGGACGGTGTTCTGTAAGTTTTTCCCCTCAAATAAATAACCCTTTGAATCCAAACTGGTGGGGGATTGTTTCGCTCATTACAGATTGCTGTTTATTTTTTTTATTATTTTTATGTATGTGTCTTGTAGCCCTGATCACTCCAACACCTTTATCATGAAGGGGTCTTGGATTTTGTAAAAGGCTTTCTCAGTGTCTAATGAGATGATCACGTGGGATTTTTCTTTCAGTTTGTTTATGCAGTGAATTACATGGATAGATTTTTCATATGTTGAACTATCCCTGCATCTGCATCTCTGTGATGAAGCCCCCTTGACCATGGTGGATGATTTCTTTTTATGTGTTCTTGGATTTGGTTTGCCAGTGTTTTATTGAATAATTTTGTATCAATGTTCATGAGGAAGATTGGAATCTAATTTTCTTTCTTAGTAGTGTCTTTGTGTGGTTTGGGTATCAGAGTAACTATAGCCTCATAGAAAGGCTCATAAAACATTTGGCAATATTCCTTCTATTTCTATTGGGTGGAACAAACAATTTGAGGAGTATTAGTGTTAACACTCCTGGTATAATTCTGTTCTGAAAACATCTGGCCCTGGGATTTTGTTGGTGTTGTTGTTGGGGGACTTTTAGTGACTGCTTTCATTTTCTTGGGTGTTTTAGGCCTATTTAGATAGTGTATATGATTTTTTATATAATTTTGGTATGTGTTACCCATCAAGGAACTTGTTCATTTCTTTTAGATTTTTGAAATATGACCTAATGTTTCTCTGGATTTCCTCAGTGTCTGTTGTAATGATTCCCTTTTCATTTCTTTTTTAATGTGGATATTCTCTCTCTACCTTTTTGTTAGTTTCTATTAGGGTTTGTCTACCTTGTTGATTTTCTCAAAGAACAAACTCTTTATTTCATCGATTCTTTGTGTAGTTCTCTATGTTTCTATTTTATTGATTTCAGCCTGGTGTTTGATTACTTCCTTTCTTTTACTCCTCCTGAGTGAGTTTGCTTCTTTCTGTTCTAGATCTTTCAGGTGTGCTATTAAGTCTCTAGTGTGAGTTTTCTCCAGATCATTTTGTAGCACTATGAACTTTTCTCTTAGCACTGCTTTTATAGTTCTCATAAATTTGAGTATGATGTAGATTAATTTTCTTTGAGTTCTAGGAAGTCTTTAATTTCTGTATTTCTTCCTTGACAAGTGGTAATTTATTTTAGAGTTGTTCAGTTTCTATGAGTTTGAAGGTTTTCTTTAGTTTGTGGAGTTTTTGTTTGCTTGTTTTGTATCTGTTGAGATTTTCTGTGTGACTAAATATGTGGTCAATTTTAGAGAAAATTCCTTGAGATGCTGAGAAGAAGCATCCTTTGATCCTTCATGTTGGGATGAAATGTTCTTGAGATGTCTGCTATACCCATTTGAGTAATAGCATCTGGTAGTTCCCTTGTTTCCCTGTTAACTTTCTGTCCGGCAGACCTGTCCATTGGTGAGAGTCGGGTGTTAAAGCCTCCCACTGTTAATACGTGGGGTTGATGTATGATTTAAGCTTTAATGTTATTTCTTTTAAAAATGTGGGTGCCCTTTTATTTGAGGGCATAGATGTTCAGAATGGAGACTTCATCTTGATGGATTTTTCCTTAATATGAAATGTCCTTCTCCATCTCTTTGATTAACTTTAGTTTGAAGTATATTTTGCTAGATATTAGGATAGTTACACCAGCTTGCTTCTTAGGTCCATTTGATTGGGAAATCCTTTCCCAATCTTTTACTCTGTCTGACTTTGAAGTTTAGGTGTGTTTCTTTTGTGAAGAAAAAAATAGATTCTACATTTGTATCCATTGTATTCACCTGTTTCTTTTTATTGGTGAATTGAGTTCTTTAATATTAAGAGAGATTAACCACCAGGGATTGCTAATTACTGTTATGTTTTTGTTTTGGAGGCAGTGTTGGTAATATTTGTGTATGTGTGTGCACGCACACGCTTGTTTTCTTTGTGTTTTGCTGGTATGCAATTATCTATTGCCTGTACTTTCCTTGGTGTATCTAACTTCTTTCGGTTAGAGTTTTCCTTCTAGCACTTTCTGTAAGGCTAAATTTGTGGACAGATATTGTTTAAATCTGGTTTTTCCATGAAATATGCTGTTTTCTCCATCTGTGGTTTTTGAAAAGTTTGCTGGGTATACTAATCTGTGCTGTCATCCATAGTCTCTTAGTGTCTGCAAAATGTCTTTCCAGGACCTTTTGAGTTTTAGAGTCTCCATTGAGAAGTTGGGTATAACTCCGTTAGGTCTGCCTTTATATGTTTCTTGACCTTTTAACTTTGCAGCTCTTAATAGTCTTTATTTTGTATGTTTAGTGATTTGATTATTATGTGACTAGGTGATCTTTTTTTCTTCTTGGTTCAGACTGCCTGATGTTCTGTAAGCTTATTGTACCTATATAGACATATATCCTCTTTTAGGTTTGGAAAAATGTCTTCTATGGTTTTGTTGAATATGTTTTTGTTGGGGTTTATCTGGGGGTTAATGCCATTAAACCTCTAAGGATTCAGAAGGATTGCTATAGCAGGCAAAAACTGGCTAAAGATATCTGAGGGTAAATAAAATAAATTAGTTCACGTAAGTCTTTTATCATGTCTTGTTTATTCTTCCTTTGATCTCTTCAATGTTCTCTTGATGTTTCCTTTTGGATGTCTCTCCTGGCATCTCTGTTCTCACTGTTTCTCCAAGTCCCACATTGTTTCCACTTTATATACCCACACAGACAGTTAATAAGCATGCATTTTACAGAATCACAAAAACTTGGTGAATCTGAGAAGGAGGCACCTTACATCTCAGAGGGGGTGTGTGTAAAGCTCCCTAGCAGATACCAGGAGGATTAATTAAGAATGGGACTTTAATTCAGTGCAAAATTCTAAGAAGTTGGTTCCATGAACTAACTACATTTCTTAAGTATAACTAGTTAAGCTAAAAGTTTTGATTAATAATTGTAGGAAAATGCAGCAGTGCTGTTGCAATTTCCACTTCTTTCCCTGGTGGCTGGGAACACAGCATTGTGGTAACCATAGTAACTGCAGGTCTGGGAGGAAGGCAAAAGTGCTTGATCTGCATTTTGTCTAGCTAGCTGAGTTAAAGGGAATTTCTTGGAGACTTTGCTTCTAGTGGGGTGCCTGTCAGCACCCAGGTGAGAAGGAATTTCTTTCCATGGACTGATTTAGCAATGAAAGCCTTTTTCCTGTATTTCTAGGGGTAAAGGCATAAACAGTTAATTTCCTGGGCTGTGATTTTAAGTTAATTGAAACCACAGTAAAGGGTAAATACTTTAATAGCTTGTTAAGTTAGAGCTAAAGGTCATTAGATTACACCCTCCTGAATCTGCTGCTAGAGAATTCAGGGCCATCCAGACCTCTTTGTCTGTAAGAACAGACATACTATTTCTCTGTTCAGTGCCTCCTGCTCAGGGCTCTTTTTTTTAACAATAAATCTCTTCAATAAGAATAACTGTGGGGTATAGGCAGAGACTGTTCTTTTGTTTTCTTGCTGCCCAGACCCAAATAACCTCACAGAAACTACATTAATTACAACACTGCTTGCCAATAGCATAAGTGTATTCCTGGCTTACTCATGTCTTAAATTAACCCAATTTCTATTATTTTATATTTTACTATGAGGCTCATGGTTTGTTGCTACTGGTTTCATGGGCAACTACTTGGCATCTGCCTCCTTCAGCAGCTACATAGTGTCTCTCTTTATATATCCCTTTTTGGATTTTTCTGCCTGGTTTTACTCTGCTAATCCATTGGTCAAAACAGCTTTATTTATCAACTAATAAAAGCAGCACATATGCCATTTCACATCAGTGGAGGACTAGCTTTATGTAGATTTGAGTATTAGAATAAAGATTTGGCTAAGTGAATGTTTTCACACTAGGACCCCATGTTGTAGAAAAAGTCATCCAGTTGAAAAGTCAGATCTAAAGAATGATTCACACACTTCTGGAATATTTGGGGGTGAATCCCGTTATGAACGTGAGAAATGTCATGATTTCACAAGATTTCTACAGAATTGACAGTGAATATCCAAAGACAAGTGTTCCCAAAGCTTTGCAAGTTGGATTCTCCATATGGAGTGTACACTTGTCTATAGATATGTCAGTTAATACCAATGGGCTTGCATCATGTTCTCTGTGCCTTTTAGCTGAGATTCTTCTCTTTCTTTTATCACTATTATTCTTAGGTTTTGGTCTTTTCAAATGTACTAGATTTTCTACATGTTTTGTGTTAGAAATTTATTGAACGTAACATTTTCTTTGACCAATGAAGCCATTTTCTCTATTATTTCTTCAAATTCTTAGATTCCTTCTTCTATCTCTTATATTCTGTACATGATGCTTACATTTATAGTTCCTGTTCACTTACCCAGATTTTCCATATCCAGAATTCCCTCAGTTTGTGTTTTCCTTATTGGTTCAATTTCAATTTTCAAGTCTTTAACCATTTCCTTCATCTATTTGATTGTTTTTACTTGACTTTCTTTAAGGGATTAATCAATTTCTTCCATTATTTTGGCTTATTCCTCGATTTCTTTAAGGCATTTTTCATTTCTTCTTCAAGGGTTTCTATCATCTTCTTAAAATTATTTTTAAAGTCATATTCCTGTGCTTCTGCTACATTCAAATGTTCAGGTCTTTTTGTTGTCGGACCACTGGATTTTGGTGGTACTATATTTTTCTTCATATATTTAAACTGGCGTTTGCTCATCTGTTCGGGATAACCTTCTCATAGCCCTACCGCTGGAAGACCGTGCCCCATTATGGGGATATCTTTCCCTCTCATATCTAGCCGCTTCTTCTTCTAATTCTGCCTCCTCCTCTGTATCTAGTTCTTCTACCTCTTCTCCTGAGCCAGAATTTTCGTGCTCATTTTCATGGTCACTTTCAATTTGCAGAGCTTCGAGTTCCTGCAGAGGATATAAACTACTGTTCTTTCCTTTTTTCTTATTGTTGGTATCAGAAAGCTTTTGACCTTGTAGGTCAGTCTTCTCCCCCATTCTTATTTTCTTAGAACCACCGGGGGGTCCTTTTTCCTTATCTGGGACTGTCCTTTTCTTGCGCGTGCCCAACCTCTCACTGCACTCAGTTTCTGATATGCTATCCTGAACTTCCTCCCATACACTTCATCCCTCTGCAACAACCGCCTGGCAGGATTTATCTTCTAAGCAATTCCTGACGAAAAATAAGAGAACTGCTAAAAGAAGTACCAAGGCTTCTATGAAACCTTCCCAATGCGGAAACAAGTCAAGCCCATAATCAAAAAGTTCAGGAATAGTCATACCTCTCTGAGCAAACAGACCTGCAGTTATGAATCCTTCTTGTGTCCAAGGGGTCTCTGGCGGTGCGAGCAGTGGTCAGGGTCCCCCGGCGTCCCGAGTTTTCAGCACCAGATTTCCCGCTCTACCGTCTCGCCCACAAGAATGACACGGGACACTTAGGATACTTCTGCAGAAAAGCTTTAATGCGTCTTGAGAGAGAGAGCATAAGCTTCCAAAGCGGAGATCCAGAATGAGGGGAACCCGTCCTTTATATAGGAAACAGTCCTCGCTTCGGACGTGTCACTCTTGGATTGGTCCGCAGCCCATTATCCCAGATGATGCCTCGGGAGTAGGCAGGGACAGCAGTGGGAAGTTACCAAGCACATGTGCGTTATCTTGTTCACCTGGCGGTGAAACCGGATGCCAGCGCCATCTTGAAATGAAGTATGTGGTTGCGGTCCTCCACACATAACCATCTTTCCTCCCTCCCCCCTCCTATTCCCCCAAGCCATCCTCAATCCTCCCCCTCTCCCCTCTCCCTAAACGTCTCCCCTTACTTCCACCCCCCACCCCCGTGCACCCAAGTTTGCCTGCCAATCTTGCCTACTTCTAATATCCAGGAGGATAACTATATGATTTTCCTCAGGTTCATTTTCTTATTTAGCTTCTCTAGGATCCCAAATTATAGACTCAAAGACCTTTAACTATGGCTAGAATCCACTTATGAGTGAGTACATACCATATTCCTCTTTTTGGGTCTGGGTTACCTCACTCAGTAAAGCATTTTCTATTTCTATCCATTTACATGCAAATTTCAAGATGTCATTGTTTTTACCGCTGAGTAAAACTCTAATGTGTATATGTTCCACACCTTTTTTAACCGTTCTTCTATTGAGTGGCACCTAGGTTTTTTCCATGTTCTGGCTATTACAAATAGTGCAGCTATGAACATAGTTGAACAAATACTTTTAAAGTATGATAGGGCATCTCTTGGGTATATTCCCAAGAGTGGAATTGCTGGGTCCTGAGGGAGGTTGACTCCCAGTTTCCTGAGAAACCGCCACACTGGTTTCCACAGTGGCTGTACAAGTTTGCATTCCTACCAACAATGGATGAGTGTTCCCCTCACTCCACATCCTCTCCAGCATAGGCTATCATTGGTGTTTTTGAGTTTAGCTATTCTGACAGGTGTAAGATGGTATCTCAAAGTGGTTTTGATTTGCATTTCCCTGATGGCTAAGGAGGTTGAGCATGTCCTTAAGTGTCTTCTGGCCATTTGAAGTTCATCTGTTGTGAATTCTCTGTTCAGTTCAGTACCCCATTTTTTAATTGGGTTAATTAGAGTTTTAGTGTCTAGTTTCTTGAGTTCTTTGTATATTTTGGAGATCAGACCTTTGTCTGATGAGGGGTTGGTGAAGATCTTTTCCCAGTCCGAAGGTAGCCTTTTTGTCTTACTGACAGTGTCCTTTGCTTTACAGAAGCTTCTCAGTTTCAGTAGGTCCCATTTGTTCATTGTTTCTCTTATTGTTTGTGCTACTGAGGTTCTACTTAGGAAGTGGTCTCCTGTGCCTAGATCTTGTAGACTACTTCCCACTTTCTCTTCTCTCAGGTTCAAAGTGGACAGATTAATGTTGAGGTCTTTAATCCATTTGGACTTGAGTTTTGTGCATCGTGATAGATATGGATCTACTTTCATTCTTCTACAGGTTGACATCCAGTTATGCCAGTACCATTTGTTAAAGATGCTTTCATCCTTCCATTGTATACCTTTAGCTCCCTTGTCGAAAATTAGGTGTTCATAGGTTTGTGAGTTAATATCCAGGTCTTCTATTCGATTCCATAGGTCGACTTCTCTGTTCTTATGCCAATACCAAGCTGTTTTCAATACTGTAGCTCTGTAATAGAGTTTGAAGTCAGGGATGGTAATGCCTCCAGAAGTTCCTTTATTGTATAAGATTGTTTTGGCTATCCTGGGTTTTTTGTTTTGCCATATAAACTTGATTATTGTTCTCTCAAGGTCTGTGAAGAAGTTTGAGGGTATTTTGATGGGGATTGCATTGAATCTATAGATTGCTTTTGGTAGAATTGCCTTTTTTACTATGTTATTTTCTGGTATCCTTCTCAATTTCTTTCTTCAAAGACTTAAAGTTCTTGTCAAATAGGTCTTTCACTTCCTTGGTGAAATATTGGCAAGATATTTTATGCTATTTGTGGCTATCGTGAAAGATGATGTTTCTCTGACTTCCCTCTCTGCTTCTTTATCCTTTGTGTATAGGAGGGCAACTGACTTTTTGGAGTTGATCTTGTATCCTGCGACATTACTAAAGGTGTTTATCAGCTGTAGGAGTTCTTTGGTAGAGTTTTTGGGGACGCTATGTACACTATCATATCGCAAATAACGAAAGTTTAACTTCATCATTTCCAATTCGAATCACCTTGATCCTATTATGTTGTCTTATTGCTATTGCTAGAACTTCAAGCACTATATTGAAGAGGTACAGAGAGAGTGGACAACCTTGTTGTGTTCCTGATTTTAGTGGAAAAGCTTTGAGTTTCTCTCCATTCAATATGATGTTAGCTGCCGGCTTGCTGTATATTGCTTTTATTATATTTAGGTATGATCCTTGTATCCCTAGTCTCTCCAACACCTTTATCCTAAATGGGTGTTGAATTTTGTCAAATGCTTTTTCAGCATCCAATGAGATGATCATATGATTTTTTTCTTTCAGTTTATTTATATGATGGATTACATTGATAGATTTGAGTATGTTGAACCAGCCCTGCATCTCTGGGATGAAGCCTATTTGATCATAATGGATAATTTTTCTAATGTGTTCTTGGATTCCGTTTGCCAATATTTTATTGATAATTTTCGCATAGATGTTCATGAGTGAGATTGGCCTGTAATTCTCTTTCTTGGTTGTGTCTTTGTGTGGTTTTGGTAACAGAGTAACTGTAGCTTCATAAAAGGAGTTTGTCAATGACTCTTCTGTTTCTATATCGTGAAATACATTAAGGAGTATAGGTATTAGTTCCCCTGGAAGTTCTGGTAGAATTCTGCATTGAAACCATCTGGTCCTGGGCTTTTTTTGGTGGGGAGATTTTTGATAACAGCTTCTAATTCTTCACGACTAACAGGTCTATTTAGATTGTTCACCTGGTCTTGGTTCAACTTAGGTATATGGTACTTATCTAGAAAAATGTCCATTTCTTTTTCATTTTCCAGCTTTGTGGCATATAAACTTTCGTAGTAAGGTCTAATGATTCTCTGAATTTCCTCTGTGTCTGTGGTTATGTCCCCCTTTTCATTTCTGATTTTATTAATTTGCATGTTCTCTCTCTGCCGTTTGATTAGTTTGGATAGGGGTTTGTTAATCTTGTTGATTTTCTCCAAGAACCAGCTTTTTGTTTCATTGATTCTTTGGATTATTTTCTGTGTTTCTATTTTGTTGATTTCAGCCCTCAGTTTGATTATTTCCAGTCTTCTAGATCTCCTGGGTGATGCAGCATCTTTTTTTCTAGAGCTTTCAAGTGTGCTGTTAAGTCTCCAATGTGTGCTTTCCCAGTTTTCTTTAATTGGGCACTTAGTGCAATGAACTTTCCTCTTAGCACTGCTTTCTTAGTGTCCCATAGGTTTGAGTATGTTGTGTCTTTATTTTCATTAAATTCAATGAAGACTTTAATTTCTTTTTTATTTCTTCCTTGACCCAGGGGTGATTTAGTTGTTGACTGTTCAACTTCCATGAATTTGTTGATTTTCTGGTGGTAGCACTGTTGCTGAATTCTAATTTTAATCCATGGTGGTCTGACAAGACACAGGTGGTTACTAATATTTTTTTGTATCTGTGGAAGTTTGCTTTGTTACCGAGTATGTGGTCAATTTTCGAGAAGATTCCATGAGCTGCAGAGAAGAAGGTATATTCTTTCCTATTTGGGTGGAATGTTCTGCAGATGTCTGTTAAGTCCATTTGATTCAATACCTCCAATAATTCTCTTTTTTCTCTGTTAGGTTTCTGTCTGATTGACCTGTCCATTGGTGAGAGAGGTGTGTTGAAGTCTCCTACTTTTAGTGAGTGTGGTTTGACGACTGCCTTGAGTTCTAGAAGAGTTTCTTTTACATATGTGGGTGCCTTTATATTAGGGGCATAGATATTCAGGATTGAGACTTCTTTCTGATGAATTGTTCCTGTTTTGAATATGAAATGTCCATCTCCATTTCTTCGGATTGATTTTAATTTGAAGTCGATTTTGTTAGATATTAGAATGGCCATACCTGCTTGTTTCTTAGGTCCATTTGCTTGGAAAACTTTTCCCAACCCTTTACACTGAGTAGGTGTCTGTCTTTGTATTTGAGGTGTGTTTCTTGTAAACAGCAGAATGTTGGATCCTATTTTTATATCCAATCTCTAAGTTTATGCCTTTCTATAGGTGAGTTGAGACCATTGATATTGAGTGATATTAGTGACCAGTGGTTGTTGACTCCAGTCATTTTTTAGGCAGTAGAGTGTATGTGTTTTCCTTCTTTGAATTGTGCTTGTGAAGGGTCGCTAGATGTCTGAGTTATTGTAGGCAGTGTTGGGAATGTTGGATTCCTTGGGTTGTGATTTGCCTTCTAATACTTTCTGTAAGGCTGGATTTGTAGCTACGTATTGTTTAAATTTGTTTTTATCCTGGCATATTTTGTTTTCTCCGTTGATAGTGATCGATAGCCTGCCTGGGTAAAGTAGTCTGGGATTGCATCCATGGTTCCTTAGTTTCTGTAGTACCTCTATCCAGGACCTTCTGGCTTTCATGATTTCCATAGAGAAGTCTGGTGTAAGTCTGATAGGTTTACCTTTATAAGTTACTTGACCTTTTTCTTTTGCAGCTCTTAATATCCTTTTTTTAATCTGAATGCTTTGTGTTTTGATTATTATATGGCGAGGGGATGTTTTTTTCTGATCCAGTCTATTCGGTGTTCTGTATGCTTCTTGAACCTTCATAGTAATATTGTTCTTTAAGTTGGGAAAGTTTTCTTCTATAGTTTTTTGAATATATTTTGTGGATCTTTGATTTGCAATTCTTCACCTTCTTCTACCCTATTATTCTTAGATTTGGTTTTTTTTATTATGTCCCAGATTTCCTGAATGTTTTGTGATGAGAATTTTTTGGATTTGCTGTTTTCTTTGGTCAGAGCGTTTATTTTCTCTATGGTGTCTTCATAATCTGAGATTCGTTCTTCTATCTCTTGTATTCTATTGGTTATGCTTGTTCCTGATGTCTCTGTTTACCTAGATTTCCCATATCCAGCCAGCCATCGGTTTGTGTTTTCTTCACTACCTCCATTTCAGTTTTCAATTCTTGAACTGATTCCAATACCTGTTTGATTGTTTTTTCTTGGTTTCCCAGGGTATCCTTTACTAATTTACTCATTTCTTCAAACTTTTTGTTATATTTTTCTTCTATTTCTTTGCTTATTTCTTCATTCTTTTTGTTATATTTCTCTTCTATCTCTTTACATGAGTTACGCATACCCTGTTTAAGAGACTCTTTTGCTTTCATAATGACACTGTTTTCCACTTCTTCCGGAATAGGGTGTTCAAGTCCTTCTGTCGTAAGATCGCTGGGATCTGGTGTTTTCATGTTGTTTTTCAGATTGTTGGAGGAATTCTTGCCTTGGCGCCTGCCCATCTTTTCCTTCAGTTGCTCTCCAATGCCTCTTCCCTCTGCTGGGTCTTCTGCTACAGGATTAGTGTCCCTTGCTGGCCAGGAATCACTTTGCCTGCAGTCCTACCTTGCTGCAGGCAGGCTATTAAAACAAAGGAACTCCCTCCTGTTTTCACTCACCACCCCGTCCAAGCAGTGCCCACAGAGGCTGAGTTGGAGGATTTTAAGCCCCGAAAAAGGAAGAGAGGAAGGGTAGGGGTTCCTGGCTGAAAGCGGGGATGGGGTAGGAGAAGAGAGGGTTTATCTGGGGGAAGCCTCCCCTTCGGAATACCCAAGGAGATAAGGATGGTGGGAATATTGTGTGTTCCCTTACATGGCCTGTGTGGTGGGTCGGGAACACACTTACCCCTCCATTGTATCTTCTGCTACAGGATCAGTGCCACATGCTGGTCAGAAATCTCCCTGCCTGCAGTCTTACCTTACTGCACGCAGGCTATTAAAACAAAGGAACTCCCTCCTGTTTGAACTCACCGCCCCGTCCCGGCGGCACCCACACAGGCTGAGTTGGAGGATTTTATGCCCTGAAAAAGGGAGAGAGGTAGGGGTTCCTGGCTGAAAGCGGAGATGGGGTAGGAGGAGAAAGGGTTTAGCTGGGGGAAGCTGCCCCTTCGGAATACCCAGGGAGATAAGGATGGCGGGAATATTGTGTGTTTCCTTACCGGGCTTGTGTGGTGGGTCAGGAACACACTTACCCCTCCATTGTATCTTCTGCTACAGGATCAGTGCCACTTGCTGGTCAGAAATCTCTCTGCCTGCTTTTATCAATGTTTTAAAGTTTTCAGTGTATGGCTCTCTGTATTTCATTACTTTCATTCCTTCTGACACTAAGTTTATGCCTAGGACTGTCTGTGTGAGTTTTTGTGTTCAGTTATTAAATAGGATGCTTTGACATATTTCTAGAATATTTTATTATACCCTGTAGGTATTTTAGACTTGGAGTTCAATATAGAAAAGTAAGAAAAATGGGATTTCAGAATGTCACATTATTCTCAAGGTTTACATTTCAAATGTGCAGTATGTGTTTCTTCCCTGGTTTTATTACTGATAGATAGGTTTGTAGATAGTACTGCACAACAGCCCAAATAAAGATATTTACATGTGCATTATGTGAACTACAAGAATGTACTTTTTATTGGAAAACATAGTTTCTGCAGTGTACATGATATGACTGTGAGGAATCTCAGCACAGACATAATTATGAACCACTTTTAGAGACCATTAAGGTAAACCAACCAGGAATCTATTTCAACAAGAAATTTAGAAACCAGTCTCGATGACAAAAATAAAAAATACTATATTCTAAGAATGAGGAACCTCGAGAGGTCAAAAGGATTAGCAAGACAAGATGATTTACCCACCAGAACCTGAACAAAGAAGACAGTATAATTGTGATGATTAACACAACAGGGAAATTTGCCTAGATGCAACTGTGGCATCACCAACAACCAAATTATCCAGGACAACCTTTATGGCAGTATGTTTAGACTTTTATATGGCTAGAACCAGGAGACTGGACTGTAAACAGATTTCTGTTGAAATTTAAAAGTGTTTGTGATGGTCTCCAAGAAGTTTTGCTTTCCTAAAAACAGCTGAAAATGAGACCTTGAAAGCTATTTTCTAAGAAGTGTTTACAGCTCACAGATTGATTAACAGGAAAGGTAGAGTCTATGTACTGCCCCAGGTATCCTCTTCTGTGAAATATACCATTTTGCAGTTTGGTTACTTAAAATATTTATTATCATGTGTTGCAATTTTGTGAGTCAGTACTTTGAACTGCCTTGGGTAGTTACTTTTTCTATGTGGAGTTACTAGAAGTGTTGCTGCATAGGTGCCTTGATTAGGTTTATTTTCTCCACTAGTTAAAGAATTAAAAGGCAGATTAATCTCGAGTGCAAATAGGAGCAGGGAGAATCTCAGACAGAATTAGCCAATGAAGAAAGGTTGTCATTAGGAGTGAGGAAACATGGAGAGAGAAAAAAACATCCTTTGCAGAACAGAGGCGAACTTGGGATCCTCAGATACATTCTTTCCATGAAGGCTGCCCAACTGCCAGGATATTTTTCCCCTCAGAAAAGTAACACTTACCTTGACTCAGATAAGCTTTCCTGGTACCTTTACTCCAACTCAGGGTATGAGTCTGACTGGGACCCTATTCCTCATCTCCAGTGCAACTGAGGCAGACTCATCTGGTTTAGCAATTTTCTAGGCACCCCATTCACCAGTGGTAATTTGGTAATTTCCCCCTTCAGGCAGAGGTAACCCCAAGACATGGCCTTTAAGGCCCTCTTTACCTGACCCCACACTGCCCCACCAACCCTTGGAGCTGCAGTACTGTCGTTTCCTTAGCCCCAACCAGGCTATTATGCCCCTTTCCTGCCTTGTCCTCCTGGAAGTCTGTTTTCTTCCTCACTTTCTGTTCTTCACGAATTCCATACTTATTGAAATAGGTTTCTGCTCTGTCCTGTAATAATCACATAGAAACCATATTATTTGCAATACTGTTTGCCCAGTAGCTTAAGCATGTTTCTGGTTAACTGATATCCTAAACTAACCCATCTCCATTAATCTGTGTATTCCCACATGTCTGTGCCTTACTGGTAAAGTACAGTAAAGCGTCTGTCTCCAGTGGGACTACATGGCTTCTCTTTCTTGACTTGGCCTTCTTTCTTCCAGCATTTAGTTTTCTTTTTCCCACCTACCTATATTCTGCCCTGTGCAGCCCTAAGACAGTATTTTTTTTATTAACCAATGGTATTCACAGCATTCAGAGTAGAATCCCACATCACCTCCCCTTTTCTGTTTAAACAAAAAGAAAAATTTTAATTTTAACATAATAAAATTACATATAACAAAACAGGTATCAATCAAGAATTACAGTTACAATATTTATATCTACTTTATCTTTTATCATAACTAAGGAAAACTAACTATAACTATATATTCTTCAGGAAGATAGATTTTAAGAAAATAGTTTAGTTTTCTCAAAGCCCATTTTGTTTATATTGTATGTTTTTTGAATATATGTCTATATGAATGTTTAAGTTTTCAACAATGAACAGATTTTTCTGCAGTAATCTTTGAAGCTTCCAGCAAGAAGATGGGGGTCCAACAACAATGACTCCACCTGGTTGATATGGCAGCATGATGATGATAGTGCTACCATGAGACTGTTTTTGGGGTGCCAGCTGCAGAAACGGTGCACCTGTTACAATGTTCTGGCCAGAACTCCAAATAAGAATTTCAACAAACAAATAAACAAACAAAAAGACCCTATTGACTAGTCAGAGACCATTTGAAATTATACAATCAACAATCTTGAAACTTAACCATCATTTTACTTTTACAGGATCCTATAGAAAATCATTTCCCCCATGACAGCTGGAAGCAACTCTAGAAGACAATGTCCCCTCTCCCAACAAATATTGTCCTCAGCATTAGGGACACCATTTCAGGATTAAACATTACTCATATAAGGTTGGAAGTTGGGCTGGAAATTATGTAGGCTCGAAGATCTCAAAAAAATGAAAACTGAATGGGAGAATAGGAAGATTAGTGTGAACTTACACTCATAATAATATAGTGAGTAATACAGTGAATACCTGTGAGCTATTATTTTTGGACAATTTACATTGGTATAGATTTTTGTATATTGATACAAATTCAAATGATATTTGTTTTATTAAATATGTTCCTGTTTATGTTTACAATATTTACATACCCATGCAAATGTATGCATTCATGTTTCTACTTCTGTTAAGACATTTTGTATACTGATACAATTTTAGGGTTTAATTATCATATTGTATTATATATTTCTACCACTGATTAATCTAATCTTATACTTGATACCTGTTCCTAGTGTACATAGTTTTGTATTGGATTTGGAGTTCTCTTATTTAAAAAAAAGGGGGACTCGCTGTGGGATTTTCTTCAGCCTCTTAGTTACCATTTGGGCATTGTCTCTTACACTATAAATGCAGTTTTAAAGCTTTCCTGTGCTCTCTTGTTGCTGGCTTTTGCTTCTGGCTGCTGGATTTTGTTTCTGTTCCTTGTTTGTTCAGAAGACTGTGATCTAGGACAGTGATCTGTGTGTCTGCCCTCAATAAATAACCCTTTGTTATATGTAATTCTGAACTAGTGTGGGATTATTTTGTATCTTCCACCATCACACAGTTCTTTTAGGTACTCCTGGCTTTTATGATCCTATTCCTGACCTAATCCATTGGATGTGACTCCCCTTCTTCTAGCTCCATTTTCATTCTTGCCTTCTGGCCTCCATAAACGCCCTTGTATCAGGCACTGAGTCTTCCCTTGGGCTTAGTCAGGCTAAGCCTCTGACCCCAGTTGACTGCCATGATTACTCACTCACTGAGTGGTTTGTATTTTCCTCCAGTCCTCCCTTAGTCCTGGGTACACTCTTTAGTACAGTCTACAGTGACATTTTCCTTCACGTTCACCATGGGAGCAGTGTTTTCCATATCCTCTCATTTCCTTTTGGAATGCCTCTTAGAATACCTTCAGTCTCTCTACCTGACACCTGACCTAAAGAACACTGCACTTTATCACTTTTGTCAATGAATTTGTTCTCAAAACTCCTTAGATAATGAATCCAAATGTCTGCCTAACAGATCCCAATATCATTTGTAACCTTTAAAATTACTGCAAGCAATCAGGGAAATAGAAAGAGATTTCCCTTTACCTAAATTTAAACTTTCTTTTTTCCCAGTTCCAATTGCCATATTTTTTTTATGGTCTCCCCAGCATACTGTATAAATGTCTTGCATTTTAAGATATAGTTGATGGATCTGTAAGTTTGTTTCAAAGAGGGATCAAAAATCATAGAAGGAGGGGAAGAAAGTAAAGGCATAGGCCAAGTGCAGCTTGCACATACACTCCTCCATTCCTTGCCAGTAGTGCTTCTCTCAGCTGACCTTCCGGCAGCATCCTACAGCTAGGACTCAGAAATTTTCCTGTCTCTAAACCTTCTTTGCTTTCAGCTTACTAGATTCAGTATCACAGGGATTCAGGTGTCTTTTAGGTGTGAATGTCATTAGACTCTTACTTTATGCTGTCTCACTTCAATAAAAAGTTGGCTCTGGAGTGTAGGTATGGTTTCCTTCCTCTAAACATAAACATAATTGTTTAAATGAATATGTTCCATATCAGGAAAGCCAGCGACTATGTGACAGAGATATAAGAGCAAAACAAGGCTAAATGACAGACTTTTCCTGTGGGGATTATTAGTACTCTTTCCAAATTCTTTTGGATTTAGTTTAACTCTCTAAAACTTTTGCTAAGTTTTGAACCTCATCTCAAGATTTGTAAAACTTTTATGTAAACTTTCTTTACATCAGTACTTTAAGTATCTTGGGTATGATTAAAAAATCTATAAAATCTGTAACAATAAGGTGAACTCAAAACTTACAACATAGAGGTCATTAGTTAAAAGTCAGTATAAAGGCAGTCTTAAAGACATGGCAGGCCACCATATTGCTGCTGTGTTCCTCCCACTCCCCACCCTGTGGGATTGAGGAAGTCACATGGCTGACAACCATCTTTTCTAGGGTTGGAAAGGGTGGATCCTGCCAACTGACTTTACTCTCATCTTAATTAAAGGTGCAATCGGTCTGACTACGAATCATTTGAATGTGGTCTGTGAGCAGAATGCTCCAGCTTGTTGCTGGCATGGACCTTGAAACACCATAGAGTTGTGGTGATAAACATGGCTACAGCCGGTACCTCAGCCATGAGGCTGGAATCACAGAAAGCTAAGAAATGGGCTGGATCTAACCATCAAAGCCACGGCTTTAATCCTCTCCATACTGCTTAGCAAATTAGAGATTCATGTAGTCAGAAAAAGAGAGATGTACAGTAAAGAGAAATTCAAAGACAAAGAAAACCTCTAAATGACTTACTGTGTGTAAAATATATGCAGGCTAAAAGTTAGCTTTTAAAGTAAAAAAGAAAGAAAGAGCATAGTTGGGTGTGGTGGTACACACCTTTAATCTCAACACTTGGAAGACAGAGATAGATTGACCTCTGTAACTTCAAGGTGTGGTAGCATACACCTTTAATCCCAATGGCTGGGAGACAAAGACAGAAAGATCCCTGTGAGTTCAAGGTGTTGTAGTACACACCTTTAATCCTAGCACTGGGGAGGCAGAGGCAAGTGGATTTCTGTGAGTTCAAGGACAGCCTGGTCTACAGAGTGATTTCTGTGTACAAAGATACACAGAAACCCTGTCTCAAAAATCCAAAAATTAAAAATAAAAGAAATAGAGTTTGAAACAAAGCTGCATAAAGGTGGAAAACACATAGAGAATCTTGATATTGTATGTTATTATACTCTCTTTGTACTACTTTAAGACTGAAGAAGGAGCAACAGCTGCTAAAAGATATTTGTTTATAAATGCTGCTGAATTAATCCAAGATAGGTATTTTGAAAATACCTTGACTTCAAAATTGAAGTCAAAAGTTATGTTACTTTGGAGAAGAGATTTTGGTCTTGTTTCCACAGAAAATGAGAGGCTGTGGATTCATTCTGAGCTAAGAAAAATTAGGTTTGGTCAAAGAAGACCACCTAGGAAATCTCCAAAAGGAACAGATGACCCAGATGTCAGAGTTCTACATCCAAAAACAGGTTCATAACTGCTGCCTGAGTTGATAAACACTCACAGGATACTCCAGTCAGGACTTGATCATAATTCTAAATTTTTTGATTAATTAATTAATTAATTAAAAATTTCCACCTCCTCCCTGCCTCTGTTTTTCCTCCCCTTCCCCAACTCCACCTCCCTCTCAGGTCCTAAGAGCAGTCAGGGTTCCCTGCCCCATGAAAAGTCCAGGGTCCTCCCCCCTCCATCTAGATATATAAAGGATATATATCTAAACAAACCAGGCTCCCACAAAGTCAGTCCATGCAGTAGAATCAAAACCCAGTGTCATTGTTCTTGGCTTCTCAGTCAGCGCTCATTGACCTCCACAACCAGACGACCAAGTTTGATAACAAGCTCCATCACTCCCAGTCTGGCTGGCCTTGGTGAGCTCTCATTAGATCAGTCCCACCGTCTCAGTGGGTGGACGCACCCCTCGTGGTCCTGTCTTCCTTGCTCATGTTCTCCCTCTTTCTGCTCCTCATTTGGATTTTGGGAGCTCAGTCCAGTGCTCCAATGTTGGTCTCTGTCTCTATCTCCATCCATTGCCAGATGAAGGTTTTATGGTGATATGCAAGATATTCACCATTGTGACTATGGGACAAGGCCAGTTCAGACACCCTCTCCTCTGCTGCCCAAGGAACAATCTGGGGACCTCTCCTTGGACCTGGGAACCCCTCTAGAGTCAAGTCTCTTGCAAACCCTAAAATTGCTCCCTTAATTAAGATACTTATTTCCCTGCTCCCATATCCACCCTTCCTCCATCCCACCCATCCCATTCCCCCAAGCTCTCCTGAATCCTCCTCTTCTCCCTTCTCTCTACCCATTTCCCCTTATATTCGCCCCCCACACCCCCATGCACCCAAGTTTTGCATGGCAATCTTGTGTACATCCAATATCCAGGAGGATAACTATATGATTTTCTTGAGGTTTACCTTCATTTATAATCCTCTAGTATCATGAATTACAGGCTCAATGTCCTTTAATTATGGCTCCAATCCACTTACGAGTGAGTACATACCATATTCCTTATTTTGGGTCTGGTTTACCTCACTCAGTAAAGTGTTTTTATTTCCATCAATTTGCATACAAAATTCAAGATGTCATTGTTTTTTACCGCTGAGTAAAACTCTAATGTTTATATTTTCCACACCTTCTATAACCATTTTTCTATTGAGTGGCACCTAGGTTGTTTCCAGGTTCTGGCTATTACAAATAGTGCTGCTATGAACATAGTTGAACAAATGCTTCTGTGGTATGATAGGGCATCTCTTGGGTATATTCCCAAGAGTGGAATTGCTGGGTCCTGAGGGAGGTTGACTCCCAGGTTCCTGAGAAACCGCCACACTGATTTCCAAAGTGGCTGCACAAGTTTACATTCCCAACAAAAATGGATGAGTGTTCCCCTTATTCCACATCCTCTCCAGTATAAGCTATCATTGGTGGTTTTGATTTTAACTATTCTGACATGTGTAAGATAGTATCTCAAAGTTGTTTTGATTTGCATTTCCCTGATTGCTAAGGAGGTTGAGCATGACCTTAAGTGCCTTTTGGCCATTCGGAGTTCATCTGTTGTGAATTCTCTGTTCAGTTCAGTACCCCATTTTTTAATTGGGTTAATTAGAGTTTTAGTGTCTAGTTTCTTGAGTTCTTTGTATATTTTGGAGATCAGACCTTTGTCTGATGAGGGGTTGGTGAAGATCTTCTCCCAGTCAGAAGGCAGCCTTTTTGTCTTACTGACAGTGTCCTTTGCTTTACAGAAGCTTCTCAGTTTCAGGAGGTCCCATTTATTCATTGCTACTGTTATTGTCTGTGATACTGGGGTTCTACCTAGGAAGTGGTCTCCTATGCCCATGTGTTGTAGACTACTTTCCACTTTCTCTTCTTTCAGGTTCAGTGTGGTCAGATTAATATTGAGGTCTTTAATCCATTTGGACTTGAGTTTTGTGCATGGTGATTGTTATGAATCTATTTTCATTCCTCTACAGGTTGACATCCAGTTATGCCAGCACCATTTGTTAAAGATGCTTTCTTTCTTCCATTGTATAATTTTAGCTCCCTTGTTGAAAATCAGGTGTTCATAAGTTTGTGAATTAATATCTGGGTCTTCAATTTGATTCCATTGGCAAACATCTCTGTTTTTGTGCCAATACCAAGCAGTTTTCATTACTATAGCTCTGTAATAGAGTTTGAAGTCAGGACTGGAAATGCCTCTGGAAGTACTTTTATTGTACAGGATTGTTTTGGCTATCCTGTTTTTTTTGTTTTGTTTTGTTTTGCCATATGAAGTTGATTATTGTTCTCTCAAGGTCTGTGAATAATTTTGTTGGGATTTTATGAGGACTGCATTGAATCTATAGATTGCTTTTTGTAGAATTGCCATTTTTACTGCGTTGATCCTCCTAATCCAAGAGTATGGGAGATTCTTCCATTTTCTGGTATCCTCTTCAATTTCTTTCTTCAAAACCTTAAAGTTCTTGTCAAATAGATCTTTCACTTCCTTTGTTAGAGTTGCCACAAGATACTTTATGCTATTTGTGGCTATCACGAAAGGTGATGATTCTCTGATATCCCTTTCTGCTTTTTTTGTTCTTTGTGTATAGGAGAGCTACTTATTTTTTTTAGTTTATCTTGTATTCTGCCACATTTCTAAAAGTGTTTATCAGCTGTAGGAGTTGCTTGGTAGAGTTTTGGGGGTTGCTTATGTACACTATCATATCATCTGCAAATAAAGTTTGACTTCTTTTCAATTCAAATCCCCTTGATCTCTTTATGCTGTCTTATTGCTATTGCTAGAACTTCAAGCACTATATTGAAGAGGTATGGAGATTGTGGACTGGACACCCTTGTCTTGTTCCTGATTTTAATGGGATGAGAGAGGTTCTCTACATTTAATTTAATGTTAGCTCTCATCTTGCTCTATATTGTTTTTATTATATTTAGGAATGAACCTTGTATCCCTAATCTTTCCAAGACCTTTATCATAAAGGGGTGTTGAATTTTGTCAAATGCTTTTTCGCCATCTAATAAAATGATCATATGGTTTTTTCTCTTCAGTTTATTTATATGATGAATTACGTTGGTAGATTTTCATATGTTGAACCAGCCCTTCCTCTCTGGGGTGAAGCCTACTTGATCATAATAGATAATTTTATGGATGTGTTCTTGGATTCTGTTTGCCACTAATTTATCGAGAATTTTTGTGTCAATGTTCATGAGTGAGATTGGTCTGTAATTCTCTTTCTTGGTTAAGTCTTTGTTTGGTTTTGGTATCAGGGTGACTAGCTTCATAAAAGGAGTTAGTCTCTTCTGTTTCTATTTTGTTAAACACATTAAGGAGTATAGGTATCAACTCTTCTTAGAAGTTCTGATAGACTTCTGAATTGAACCTATCCGGTCCAGGGCTTTTTTTTTGGTAGGGAGCTTTCTGATGACAGCTTCTATTTTCTCATGACTTACAGATCTATTTAAACTGTTCACCTGGTCTTGACTTAATTTTGGTATATGATATTTATCTTAAAAAGTGTCCATTTCTTTCACATTTTCCAATTTTGTGGCATACAGGCTTTTGTAGTAAGATGTAATGATTCTCTGAATTTCTTCTGTGTCTGTGGTTATGTCCCCCTTTTCATATCTGATCTTGTTAATTTGTGTGTTCTCTCTCTGACGTTTAATTAGTTTGAATAGGGGTTTGTCAATCTTGTTGATTTTCTCCAGCTTTTTGTTTCATTCATTCTTTGGGTATTTTTCTGTGTTTCAATTTTGTTGACTTCAGTCCTCAGTTTGATTATCTTCAGTCTTCTATTCCTCCTGGGTGAGTCTGCTTCTTTTTTTCTTGAGCTTCCAGGTGTGCTGTTAAGTCTCTAATGTGTGCTTTCTCCATTTCCTATATGTGGGCACTTAGTTGTAACATGAGAGGAGCCTGCTTGTTTGGCGGTTTCTTTTCCCGCCCTGCTACGCTGCTGTTTAGTCCCAGAGAAAAATCACACTTAGATCTCTTCTGTAATATGAGAAGGCCGGGACTGCTTGTTCAGATTTCTGTCCTGCTCAGGCCCCCAGCTGCTTAGCAACAAAGAAAATGACACAGAGGACTGTGTAAGTTATAATGCTGATTGGCCCATTAGTTCATGTTTCGTACCGGCTAACTCTCACATCTTGATTAGCCCATTTTTCTGATCTATTTTAGTCATGTGGCTCAGTACCTTTTTCAGTGGGGCAGCTCACATCCTGCGGCTTTGGTGATCTGGGCATGAGTGGGAGGAATCAACTTACTCCTCCCAGAATTCTCCTGCTCTCCTTGCATTACTTCCACTTCCTGTCTGGTTTTCCCACCTACACCTCCTGCCTGGCCAATCTGCATTTATTTAAAACATGATTGACAGAATACAGAGAATTCTCCCACACCACTTAGTGCTATGAATGTTCCTCTTAGCAGTGCTTTCATAGTGTCCCCTAGGTTTGAGTATGTTGTGTCTTTATTTTCGTTGAATTCAAAGAAGACTTTAATTTCTCTTTTTATTTCTTCCTTGACCCAGGGATGGTTCAGTAGTTGACTGTTCAGTTTCCATGAGTTTGTAAGCTTTCTGGGCTTAGGATTGTTGTTGAATTCTAACTTTATTCCATGGTGATCCAATAGTACACAGGTGATTACTACAATTTTTTTATATCTATGGATGTTTGCTTTGTTACCAATTATGTGATCAATTTTTGAGAAGGTTCCATGAGATGCTGAGAAGAAGGTATATTCTTTTCTGTTTGGGTCGAATGTTCTATACATGTCTGTTAGGTCCAATTAGTTCATTACATCTGTTAGTTCTCTTATTTCTCTGTTAAGTTTCTATCTGGTTCACCTGTCCATTGGTGAGAGAGGACTGTTGAAATCACCCACTATTAGAATGTGGGGTTTGATATATGCTCTGAATTCTAGTAATGTTTCTTTTACATATGTGAGTGCTTTTATATTAGGGGCATAGATATCCAGGATTGAAACTTCCTCCTGATGAATTGTTCCTGATATGAGTATAAAGTGTCCATCTCCATCTCTTCTGATTGATTTTAGTTTGAAATCAATTTTGTTAGATATTAGTATAGCCCCACCCGCTAGTTTCTTTGGTCCATTTGATTGGAAAACCTTTTCCCAACCCTTTACTCTGTAGTAGTGTCTCTCTTTGTGTTTGAGGTGTGTTTCCAGTAGGCAGCAGAATGTTGAATCCTGATATCGTATCCATTCTCTTAACCTGTGCCTTTTTTATAGGTGAGATGAGTCCACTGATATTAAGCAATATTAATGACCAGTGTTTGTTAACTCCGGTTATTTTTCCTGGTGGTAGTGTTTCTGTGTTTCCCTCCTTTGAGTTGTGCTGGTGGAGTATTGTCAGATGTTTGTGTTATTATGGGTGTTGTTGGCTTCCTTGGTTTGTGATTTTCCTTCTAGTATTTTCTGTAGGGCTGGGTTTGTGGCTACATATTGTTTAAATCTGTTTTTGTCCTGGAATATCTTGTTTTCTCCATCAATGGTAAATGCAAGCTTTGCTGGGTATAGTAGTCTGGGCTTGCATCCATGCTCTCTAGTTTCTCAGCACATCTATCCCAGACCTTCTGGCTTTCATGGTTTCCATTGAGAAGTCAGGTGTAATTCTGATAGGTTTCCCTTTATATGTTACTTGACCTTTTTCCCTTGCAGCTCTTAATATTCGTTCTTTATTCTGTATGTTTTGTGTTTTGATTATTATATGGCAAGGGGATGCTTTTCTTTGATCCAGTCCATTTGGTGTTCTGTATGCTTCTTGTCCCTTCATAGGAATATCCCTCTTTAGGTTGGGAAAGTTTTCTTCTATAATTTTGTTGAATATATTTTCTGGGCCTTTGAGCTGTAACTCTTCTTCTTCTACCCCTATTATTCTTAGGTTTGGACTTTTCATGGTGTCCCAGATTTCCTGGATGTGTTGTGTTAAGAATTTGTTGGATTTGTTTTGTTCTTTAATCACTGAGTTTATTTTCTCTGTAGTATCTTCCATGTCTGAAATTTTTTCTTCTATCTCTTATATTCTGTTGGTAAGACTTGTCTTTGTAGTTCCCATTCATTTACCCATATTTTCCATATCCAGCCTTCCCTTGGTTTGTGTTTTCTTCATTACCTCCATTTCATTTTTCAAGTCTTGAACTGTTTCCCTTATCTGTTTGATTGCTTTTGCTTGTTTTTCTTAGGTATCTTTGAGAGATTTATCCATTTCCTCTACCTTTTTGTTTTTCATCTCTATTTCTTTATGGCAGTTTCTCACCTCCTGTTTAAGGTCCTCTATTATTTTAATAATGTTCTCTTTAAAGTCGATTTCTTCTATTTCTTCTGGAGTAGGGTGTTCAATTCTTCTTGTTTCGTGATCCCTGGTTTCTAGTGATGTCATGTTGCCTTTCAGGTTGTTGGAGGAATTCTTGCATTGGTGCCTGCCCATTTCTTCCTTCAGATGCAGCCAAGAGAGTCTTGGTGTCTTGGTCCAACTTTTGCTGTGACTGACTCTGGGTGGATCTCCTTAGTGAAGGCACTGGAACTGTTCGTCAGTAGGCTCGTCTGAAAGGTTGTCAGGTCTCAAAAATTTTCTCAGGACAGAGACAGAATTCTTGGAGGTCAAAGGACCCCACAGGCAAAAGGGCAAACTCAGTTGGGAGGGGAGAGTTGTACAGAGCCAAGTAGCCCCTGCAGCAGGGGCTGGAGCTGCCGTCCACTCTCCTCAGGCCCAGCGGGTTTGCACTAACCCCTCTGAATGGGTAGCCTCCATAAATTTTCTTTAGGTCCCCATAAGATTATCAGTGTCCCCAACCAGCTGGAAGCAGGCTGAAATACTATACCCACATTCCCAAAAAATAGACTATGAATATTTTCCTTTGTTTACAAAAAAGAGGGGGAAGTGGTGCGAGAGAATTGTCTGTATTCTGTTAATCATGTTTTAAATAGACGCTTATTGGCTATGCAGGACGTATAGGCAGGTCAACTAGATAGGAAGTACAGGCGGAGTGATGGAACAGGAGAATGCTGTGAAGCAGGAAGCCCATTTTACCCCGCAGTCCATGCCAGATCACTGAAGTAGCAAGATGTGAGCAGCCCCACTGAGAAAGGTACTGAACCATGTGGCTAACGTAGATTAGAATAATGGGTTGATATAAGTTATCAGAGTTAGCAAGAAGCCTAAGCTAATGGGCCAATCAGTTGTATAACTTATGGAGTTCTCTATGTGATTTTCTTTGCGACTTGCGGGCTGTGGGGTACCGGGCGGGACAGAAACCCCAACAAGCTGGCCCTCATGTTACATTAAGACGACCAAAAAAATAAAACTCTGTTAGCTATGAAGCTCAAACTAGATTATTCTTCCAGTTTATTAAGTAATCCTAAAGAGCCTCCCTATTTTCAGCCTCAACCTACAGTCTTCTCTCTGCCTCTCTCTCTGTCTCTCTTTGTCTCTCTCTGTCTCTCTCTCTCTGTCTCTCTCTCTCGTCTCTTCATTATCTCTTTTACCCTCCTCGGAATAAGTTGTCCAAACCAATGCTGGCAGGTGTCCACGTTCAGGCCACTGGCAGCCCTTAATACTCCCACTGCTTGATCCCACTCAGCCAATGGGACCTTCTTTACCGTCCCCTACTGGGTTAAATTAGCCACTATTAACACTTTGCAGGAAATTGCTGGGGTGATGGCTTGGTCAGTGTATATGTCTCCTATTAATTAAGCAAACACTTTCAAATAGAAAAGGATTGGAGTCCAATACCAACAATTCTTGTGTTTTTATTTAAAAGAAATTAATATATCTCCTAATCTTATCATCTTACCATGACATTTATATGATTCTCACCCACAACCTTATCCCTGAGGCATCCAGGCAACTCTGAGACATGCTGATGAAGCCTAGACAGCTTGCCTCCCAGCTCGTCTCTGTATTCCTGCCCGTAAAGTGATGCTTTTAATTCCAGAGCTTTCTGGATATCAGAGCAAACTTAGAAGCCTAGAAAGGGAGCCCCTAAGTCCACAGACAAAAGTCTTAGCAGTAGCCTGCAAGGTGGTATTATGGGAGAAATATAAAAGAACTGCAAACCAAAATACCTGATGCTAGTTAAGGCCTTTCTTGTGACCATTGCAACTCTCCATCCTCTATTGCCTTCCAAAGCCTGAGGCCAGTTTCACCACATAAGCCCCAGAGTCTGAGGCTTATCATTCTGCACACCTGGTAGTTCAGTTTCTCTCAATATGGAGCTCAAGTTACACAAATTCATTTTAGCCACTCTTCAGATCTTCCCCACTTATATTCTCTTTCCTTGTTGCCTTAAGACCATCTTCCTTCACTGCAGATGCAGCTTACATGTAACAAATCCTTATGTGAATTCCTCTTCCTTCATGGGTCAATATGAACTCTTTAAGCTTGCCTAAAGCCACCTGTGAGCCTGTCTCATTTCATAGTCTCTCTCTTTAAGTTTATTTTCCACTCTCTTTCCTCTATCTTGCATTCTTCATGGTTGAGCTTTGAATAGGAATATCATCTGTAGGCTCATGAGTTTGAATATTTTGTCTCTTTTGGGGGGTGTTCTTTGGGAAGACTGAGCAAGCTTTAGGAAGTGGAGTCTTGCTGAAGGAAGTGGTCACTAAGTGTGAGTCTTAAAGTTTTTGTAGCCTCACCTCACTTCCTCTCAGCTTCTTGACCACTGATGCCATATGCCCAGCTAACTCACATTGCTCATGACATGTCCCTTTTCATGATGGGCTGTGTACTATGTAGGGTAATGGCCTTGTGAATTGGAGTAATAGTCCAAAATAAGAGATTGCAGGGTTGGACAGCTGTGTTGTATAGGGTGAGACAGGAAATTCATCAGAGCAGAGGTGTCAGCCTGGTTAATTTACAGGGACAGGCTACAGAGGAGAAGGTCGTCTACATATCGCACAAGCTAAAGAGAATAAGTCAGATGCCAGAGCCTGGCCAATTAGATTTTGGGTTGTCCTATGGGTTAGGACAGTTCAAGTACTTGGGAAGAAAGGTTAATGTCCAGGTCAGTCAAAACAAAGGCAAAGGTATTTTATGACTGAGGGATCCAGAGGAACAGAAAGCAGAACTTGATGTCTGAGACAGGTCCCCCAAGGGATGGTAGAAGAAGGGTATAGGGATTGATGCTACGGGGTGGATACAAGCCACTGCACAGTTAATAACTCACAGATCCTGAGTCAAGTGGTAGGTTCCATTGGGTTTTTAAACTGCAAGTATTGGAGTTTCAAAGGGGGAAGATGTGAAGTGAAGAAGGTCTATTCTTAAGAGGTCAGAGATAAGAGGTTTGAGTGCCCTGAGACGTTGAAGAGAGAGTGGATACTGAGCCTGAGTGATATAATTGGTAGGGTTTTGTAATTTGATGACAAAAGATGCATAATGTTTGGCTATAGAGGGCCTTTGGATGTCCTATACCCAGGGGTTCTAGAAGGCTGATAAGGAAAACTTGTGTAAGATTGTGTGGTTTGGAGGATAAGAAGGGGAATGGCCAGCAAGCCTGTGGCCAAGTGAATTGGGGGAGTGAAGGAAATAGAGGCTCTAACTCATACTATTCCAAGCTTATTAATAACTCATACTATGCCAAACTCATTAGTCTGTAGGCTTCTATATCATGATATGTACCTGGATAGTACTTGGAGGCTGCTTGCTTTCATAACTGAAGATTTATTAGAAAATAATCATGCTTCCAGGTTCCCTATTTTCTATGGCTATTTGAGTAGCTGAATGAAAACGCAGCTAAACTTCATGAATGAATTTTTGACTATTTCGTACACCATATAATGTATTTGCTGATCTTGACTGGTGAATAACCCCCTCTCTGAAGTTGATTGATCATCCCAATGGAACCCTCTCTACTTTTTACAGTTTTTATTTTCTTTTGCTAAGTGCATGTTGGATTGTGTGTTTTTGTTTCCCCTGTGGGAGGAAATCTTGGGATCAAAAAGAAGATATTTTGCATAAATTTACTATTTGCAAAACTGTCTGTTTGGTGTCAGATAATGAACACTGGGTTTTGCCTCTAGTTCTAGTGAAGCATGTGCTGTTCTTCAGGAGGGGCTGGAAGCTTTGGAAGATGACTGACTGTCCAGCCTTAGCTGCCTGCCAAGTCATGACTAGGGCAATCTGGAGATGCATTCTCCAGTCTTCACCAGGAATTGAGTTTGTACAATGGAACAAATGTTTAGTGTGTTTGTTGTCAGCATATTCTTGGGAGGTTCAAAATGCCATGTAAAGCAGTAATCATATTTATACAGTGAGAATCATTGTGTGATTCTTACCGATCCAGTTTCAACCATTACTTCCATATTTTCAGTTCTTATTAGACATCTCTGCTTCTTACACAGTACTTTGGATTCTTAAACCAAGCATCCATTTGTATGTACCACAAATACTCAAACTCCACAAATAGAATATACACACGCACAGAGAGAGAAAAAGAGAGAGAGAGAGAGAGAGAGAATTACTACACCATCCGACAAACTCTTCCAAGTCATACATCTCCCCTTGCCATATTCTTTCTGCTGTAGAATTTAAAAAAACTACATAATTTGCCTAAATATCACAGTAATAATTTCTTGTATTCCTCTTCAAAGTTGAATGTCAGTTCTTTCAGAGCTTGCAACAAAGATCTATTAGCTTCATGTCCAGTTGCTGTCAATGTAATCTTCAAATGATTTTTGGGATCCTAAAGATTCCCAGCCTATTTTTTTCATACTGCATTTGCATAGACATTATGTATGTTTACTGGTCATTAGCATTGTTCTGATAAGACCGTAAACTCTTCTAACCAAAGCCTTATGCAGTTGAAGAATATTAACTTAATCCTCAAATTATTATTTAAGTCGGATTATTATTCATTATTAAATAATATTATTTATTATTAAATTATTATTTAACTCAGGGGAACTGCATACCTCATGAAATCTTAAATTGTTTTCTTAAAGTCAAATATCAAGGGAACAAGCCCATCTCAGTGACTTGTTCTGTTATGAAACCAAACCTGTAAAGCATTTCTGTTCTTTAATATTAATCAGTCACATCTGATCTCCTCTCCAGATCACCACTGAGGAATTTGTTCCATAGCTCCAGGGTGAACTGCAGCTTCCTTCCCCTTGTCACTTCAGTCTTAGGAGTTCAGGGTGTGCTGCTGCACATCATATGGGCAATGACCTTGGTAAGCACAGCATCATTGCTGAAGCTTCCCCCATGTAGAAGAAGTAAAACGTCAGGGGGAGGTGAGGTCTGGTCAAGACTTGGTGGTGATAGATGTCCCACAGCTGAGCTGCATTCCTCTTCTGCATAGGTAGCTACACTGCAAGAATGGTACCTGGTTCATAGGTCTGTGCCCTGTCTTGAAGTTGTACCAGGAGTTTTTTTAAAGCCTACTATCTCATCCAATATGCAAATTCAGGATTTAAAACTGTGTGCACATTAATAAAGATGAATCATAACTTAAAACTAAAACAGAATAAATTTTGCATAGAGGCCCTTCTCTTCTTTTGAGTTTGTAAGTGGAATTTGTTCATAGTACAGAGTCTTCCCTTTTCCTCCTACACTGCAGCATAAAAAAGTGAACTTGGGGAGCCTTGTGTACATATATGTACTTACTGGCTCTGTGACTCCAAGGCCTAGCCTACACCTCAACCTCCACAGCTACAGAATATGGTAAGAATTGGTTAGACTTACCTGTGAGACGCTTAGACAGGATTTGTGAAATGTATATATGGTGTGGTATCCAGAACATGATACAAGCTTAGGAAATGACAGTTACCACTAGTTCCTCCTGTATGTGTCTCAAGACACTGATGTATTGTAAATTCAAATGCTGTGTTATCTGTATTAATCTTTGGTTTTAAGCAATTATAGATATGCTAATCTATAGTTTGGAGAATGATCTGTTGAATGGGGATGCTAGAACTCTAGACTGAAAAAATCATACCTTGGGGGATTTTTTTTGTTCTCAGGTTCCCCAACTCCTCTTTCTCCTAGTCATTGGAATTGCTGAGGGGTGGTTATATCTCCTCCTCCTTGAAGGGGAAGAAAGTTTTTGTCGTTGTTGTTTTTATTCCTTACTTAAGAACAAAGGAAACTTGAAGTAAAACACAAACAAACAAAAACCCAAACATATTACTTGTTCTTCCTTCCTCCTTCTCTCCTTCCTTCCCTCCCTCCCTCCCTCCTCTCTTCCTTCCTTCCTTCCTTCCTTTTTTCCTTTCTTCCTTTTTTCCTTCCTTCCTTTTTTTCTTCCTTCCTTTTTTCCTTCCATCCATTTTCCCCAACCCAAATAAAAGTAGAGCTTTTCTCAAAGTTTTACAAGGAATTTTATTAAATTAAATTTATTTGAACTTGTGTAATTTCAAAGAGCACATTAAGAAATGATTTTTACATAGGCAGGGCCCAATTGTCTTGGTGATTCAGTCTTAAACTCTTTCATTTCTTTCCTTAACCTCTAAAGTGGTCAGAATTTGTCTATATATTCCTTTATTTTTATTCTAGAAAATCCCCAAACAAAACTCCTGAAAGGATATCTAAACTCCATAGCCTACCACCATTAATATTTGATTTTGTGCTCCAGTCCTTTTAAATTAAATTCAAACCTAGGCCTCATGCATGCTAATCAGTGCTCTAGCGTCTAACTCTCCACCAGGCATTTTCATTTTTCAGTGAAAAATTAATTTAAACAACCGCTAATGACAACTCCCTTCAGTTTTCAATAAACATTAAATTGAAGGTTATTTTTAGCCACTGTTCAATTCATAGTAGTCTCTAACTAGTTTGATTTATGCCTAGCCTTAGTTGTACCATTTCACAAGTGCTGAGGCCTTGGCATCCTGGGGCATTTGGAAGGTAAGGTTTCCAGTCATGGTAAATTAATAAGTTAAGAATGAACACTTATACACACATAAACTTCACTAGAGATAGGCAGTTCACAAAAAGGTGAAGATTTTACCTCTTGTTTCTCTAAAAAGTCATTACTTTCACCCCTGCTGCAGTTGTACCAGGGGTGGTAGGGACTGGAGGAGGTGCATGAGAGGCTTGCCTCCTAAGCAGCCGAGGCTTCTCCAGTGACCTTCTCCATCTTCTCAAGGCTGTATTTTCATTAGTTCTGCTCATCACCCTTATAGAAGTCACACTTGCACCTCCTTGCATTTACTGGAACACAGACCTTACATTTTGAGAAGTATAGAAAGCTACACTGGTGCTGCAGGAAAGCAGGAATTCTTGTGGGTTTGAGAGAGGCCTGGTTTTCTCAGAGCTCACTGTTGAAGCATGATAGGAAAACTGGAGTTTGGGAGAATGATCCAGAGGAAGAAGTGAGAGCTGGTAAAGCCACAACAAGGAAATAGCAGAGACAGATTTCTTGCAAAACCTGAAGGACTCCCATCACTACCTTTTGCTTTCTGAAAAAGACATGAAGCTCTCACCCTCCCCCCACCCCTGGTTGCCATCAGAAGGAGTCTCTCTGCCTTCTTTCCCACCGGGAATAACTTCTAAGTCTGGCCAATATCTCACTCTAGCATTCAGTCAATATGAAATGTTTCCAGAGAACAGAAAATGCTACTCTTGATGGAGATCATGCTACTCAGGTTATTTGACACTGATGCTGTTAGTACACAGGGTATTATATGTATAGTTACAGTTGAAAAGCACATAGCCATTATTAAATTCTACTTAAGATCATATTTAAAATATAAATAGAGAATTAAGTATTGTTCTTATTCTACTCTAAGAAGTTGTGACATATTAAATGGCTAAAATATTCTCCATCATGACATTATAGATCAAAGTGAACAAGACAACTCATGACTAAATAGACCTTATTTCCTATCTGTGTGGATTAAATGACTAAACCCTAGCTATATGTTTAGTACTTAATCCTTAGTTTTTGCTTTTGTGAAATATAACATATTCAGCTGAATGAGACAGAATATTTGACCTATTAAACTTCAAGAATGAAAAAAATTATTTTAGTTAACAGTTTAAAAATGGCTAACTCTCTAGCTTCTGGGCTTGTTGAAGGGTAAAACATCATGATGGTTAGGATATGTGAGACACGCTAGTCATACCATCTGGACCAGAAGCAAAAAGAATATGCACAACCTTCAAGGACCACCCCAGAGACCCACTTTCTTTAACAACATCCACCTCCTACGATTTTCAAAATGTCACAAAATAACACCACCATCAAGGGATCAAATATTAAACACAAGAACTTTTGATGTACATTCCAGATTCAAACCATGACGGTTATACAAAAAGCACACAGTGAGTTGTCTTCTAACAAGCCAAATTCTTTTACACTGTTGTTTCCCAAGGTAACTATTTATTCAGTTCCATTGTCCATTTTGTCTGTGAGTAAAGGAGAGAGGTCTACAATGTGGAATAGCCTGTAGTTACCAGAACTACAGGAGGTTGGGTATACTGTGCTAGAGCTATTGCAGAGAGTGTACAGAGCCATCTTAACTGCCCAGTCATCTCTCCAGCCCAAGAAAATATTATATTCTCTAGGATCTGATGCTATGACCTGATAACTCTTTGTTCCTACTGAAGCTAGAACATTGATAGGAAAGACTCCCAATTTTAAACAGTGGTATCCTAGTTTACTTAGCAGAAAATGAAATATAGGCAAAACTTAAATACCTATGTGAAAAATCAATAAAAATATTTAAGAATATTCACATTATGCAGAGTTCATTGAGTGCAATGGCCTTGAATGTGAATCTTTATGCTAGGGTTCTTCTTCTCCCAAAGTGGAATTGAATTCGATTATTGTCTGTATTACTCACTTTTCTGTTGCTGTGGTAGAATAGTCTGGATAACGCAATTTTGGGGAGCAATTTTGGCCTTCATGTGACTGGTCTGGAAGTCAGGAGATAAAGAGAATCCATCTATTCTGCACACTGGTAGGAAAGAGAGAAGGGAGGGGAAAAGGGAAGGGAGGAGCAAAGGAAGGAACAGCTAATGAAGTCAAAACTTGAAGAATCACCTTGGGTATTTCCCCCTCCTTTGACTCAGCATAATTACAGAAAAAAATCACATATTATAAATAAACCACTCACAGAGATGTATAATGTTGTATTATGTGTAATATGACTCTTCCTACCATTGAAGAGTTATAAACTGGCAATATTGGTGTCATTAACATAAACCACACAGCTATGGGTGGGGGTGTAAGCATCATGACGTCATCTATCAAAGTTGCTGTTTTCCTTTTTATTTGAGTGTTAGCCATTAGAGTAAATCATCATTGTTTTGAATTGGCCACACCTCTAATAAACTCCCACCAAGCAAAAGTCTTTATTCAAGATCCACCATGAGATGATGAGGTAGATGAGAACAGCAACTGAGATTACCAACTGGACTTTCATAGCTGAACCAGGAGGCTGACTCACACTTTTTTTTTTAACCTTTGCAGGGTCTCCATTTTGGTGCCTATTGGATATTGTTCCTATAAAGAACGAGAAAGGAGATGTGGTCCTTTTTCTGGCTTCTTTCAAAGATATAACAGATACTAAAGTGAAGATGACTTCAGAAGATAAAAAAGAAGGTACATTTGGTTTTCGTTAATCATAAACACCTAGCAAAACAGTTTGAAATTGTTCACTCAAACATTTGGAAAAGAAAAGAATGCCCCTTTTGATAATAGCAATTGATAACTGTTGGTTAATGCATATGGAGAGGCCAGCTCCCAGATCTGCTCCAGGGTAGTCAAAAGAAGACCTCAGAGTAGTGAAGGGTTACAAAAAATTCTTATGTGAGTGTTGCTAGACATTTCTGTCTGAGAGGAAAAATGAGAAATCTTACGCTTTCTGCTGGTAACCTAAAAAAAGAAAAAAAAAAAGGAACAAGCACACGTTTTCCTGGTGGTAACCTTCTCTTTTACTTCAACTGAAATAATTTCTCCTTCTTGATGATCTCTATTGGCCTCCTACAACAATTTCTCTACTGTTGCATCTCTTTGCATACAAATAGATCTCTCTTTATATACACACACCTCTCTCCTGCACAGTTACATATTTCTATATTTGATTGCAACATCCCTTTACATACAACTGCATATCTCTCCTTACATACACATCTACTGTCAGAATATACTCACTCGCTCACCTTCTCACACAATTCTTGTTCTTCTCTCACACTTGGCTCTATCTCCACTGCTGACTTCCTCATAGTCCTACACACCACTCCTTCTCTCTTTCTCTCCGCCTCTCACCATGCTCCTTTCCAGGAAAAACTGGACAATTATAAATTACATTTTCAGGGCCTGATCCATTCTTTTTTTATTGAGGTACACATATTTCTCCACATCCCTCCCTTTCTCTCCCTCTTCTTCTTCCCTCTCTCCCCCCCTCCCAATTTACTCAGGAGATCTTGTCTTTTTCTCCTTTCTATGTAGATTCATGTATATCTCTCTTAGGGTTCTCTTCTTATAACACATGATAAGTCACATAGTTTTTCTTAGGCAAGGGAGGTCACATTGACTGTACAGTGAGTAACACCTAGCCATGCATCTAACTCAAATGGTTAGGGTTCCCAGACAGAAAATGACATTGGAATTAAAGACTTAACAATAACAATTAATTATGTGGATCTTGAGTAGTAGGGAGTATGTGCAGACTAAAGTTGCTTCAAGCATCAGCAACAAACACTACCTTGGAAAATGATCCCATGTATTTGAATCTAGAGGCTGCCAGACATTTTTCTCCAGGGGACAACTAGCCTGTTTGAATTTGTTCTGGAGTCTAAAATTACCTGTCTGTGTAAAAGACTGTCTTTGTGACTGGTAATCCTATGTCTGTTGAGTAATGTAAAATATTCTAGCATTATTTCTTTTCATCAAAATTTTGCGGTTAAGCAGAAACCATCTTCTTCACTATCCACAGTTGTTTGTGTGTTCAATAGATGGAATATTTTCAGGAGACAAACACACAAGCAGTGGGAATACACCCAAAGCTGTACATAGGTAAGAAATGAAGTAGCTCATGAGAGAAATTATAGACAGGAGCAACTAATTTCCAGAACCAGTGATCCCACAGCATGGCAAGGTGGGGCTCCACAACAGGACTTATATATATCTGGTGGCTTGACTTGTTAAATACTAGTTGTCAATGCTTTACATTCCCAATTGCCCCCCTGCAACCAGCAATTCTCAGCAATTGATTGTGCTTAGTCAATATTTCGTGTATATTCAAATTCATGGAGACGTGCATTTACATTTTCATCTTTGTAATGACCACTCACTTGACAAAAATGAGATGGTCACATATCTCAGTCACTTACATGAGGAAATAGCATCACAGTATTTCCCACATCCTCATTTCATCAGGAAATATAAATGCGTTAACACTGGTGGTGTTGAAGTCATGGTGTTATTTGATGTGTCGTAGGTAGAAGTGCAGTATGCTGGTTGTTAGATGGGATGTTACTGACAGCCATGTACCACCATGTCCCATATAGCACTGTACAGTATGCTAAGTTCATTCAAAGTCAGAAAAAAGCTTTGAAAACATTGTTAAAAGCCTCTTTAATCTTCTCTCATTTAGTTGCCTATTAAAGTTCTTGTATTTGAAGTTGTCTAACAAAAGTCAACAATGACAAAAATGCTAATAATAGTGTTATGAACAGAAATGGGATCTGGTACCCAGAAAAAAGAGACTGTTTGGTGTGGGCTTCTGTGTAGTAAGTTGTTTATTAGCATCACCAACTTGGTATTTCAACCCTAACCTTTAGGTATGGACTCCACTTTTAAAAATGTATAAGTGTTTCATATATAATGTCTCATGGAATGACAATTCAAGGGAAGAGATATTGAGTTTCATTTTGGACTTCTGCATTTCAAATCTTTGCAAATGACAGCTTTCCTGTATATTAAAAGATACAGATAGTGCTTTAAAAAAACCCTCTTAATGGGGTGTGACCCCTCTCAAGATTATCTGCAACACTGCAGTCCAAGTGATATAAATTAAGTATGGGTTAATTAATTCTCTATAGAAATTCATTTGATGGACTTCATTTAAAAACTATGAAGTGTATGACTTCTATTTAAACAAGTATTTGAATCATTAATTGCTACAACGCTGGGACTTTATTTGGAATAAAGAAAATCACACTTTCTAGAAAGGGCTTCTAATGGAGTGCGTTGAGACTTCCTGTCAGTTACAGCACTGTGCGCCGTTTGTACCTGTAAGAATGAGTTTACATCTCACTGTGTGCGTGTGTGCATAAGGGGGCTTAGCAGGAAGCTTCCTCTCACAAGACAAAGTAGAAACTCTCCTGTCTTTGTACATGTTTAATTCTGTGTATCAAGAGAATTTAACCGGAAATGCTGTTACTCCTCTCCCTATGCTTAAAATATACTTCATATAAAATTTGAGTTTATATATTAATGAAGTTGACAACCAAGATTATTGAAGATCCAAAGTTTTTCCTCCCAGTCAAATGTCCTGAATAGAAAAGAAAAACATCATTCTGTAAGTAAGTGTTTTATGTTAGTAAGTTTGACAAAGGCTTTCTGATACCAGGATTAACAAAATCATTTTAGAGTTGAAAAATAAGCACTTCCAAATATAGCAACTGCTGAAACTTTAGTTTTTAAAATCTATTTGGATACATGTAATTTGTATATAACTAAAGACATGTAATAAAATATACTTAATTTTTAAATTCATATTTAACATTTAATGCTATTGTGAAAAAATAATAGTGAATTGAATAATTTCACAAATGTTGCCTAAGCAGCATCTATCATCAGCAAAGCTAGCAACTGAGATGCCATCGTTCACCTCTCAGCTCAAATCCTGCAACTTCCAGCTAATGACAAGGAGAATGAGGAGAGAAGCAAGCCTTCAGATTTATGAGTATCCAGGAGGAGGGAGCTGTGAAGGGGGCAGAGACAATGCGCAGAAGAGAATTGTAGGGAAGTTCGGAAAGATGAAGACAGAGATGTGCTCATGGATGTGTCAAAGAGTCACTGCTGCCCTACTTCTGTCAGGCTGCCTCCAGAGAGTGATGCCAGGAACACTCGACACTTCCTGTGTTTGTTCTTACTGACTCCAGATAGTTGAGGCCAGTGCATTACACCAAGGAGAATAGTCATAGCACTTCATCACATGCTGTTAGCTCATGTGGGGGAGGTTTTAAGTTCAAGTATTTAAAGCCTCCTCTCTCCCCTATGCAGACAAACCACTTACTTAGAACCATGTTTATTTAACAGCCTTGCGGCTTCTGGTTAAGCTGTGCTTACCTGATTATTCTCAGGAAAATTGTATTCCTTTCTGTCTGCTTTTTCAGGCCCTCAAGTTTTCCCACTTGTGGTATCTCTGTCACCACTATTCCCCATAGAAACCCTCGCTCTTTTCTTTAGTTTGGTTTACCAAACCACCTAGCTCACAGTGAGCAAACTTCCATGGACTACCTGTAGTGTACTTCTCTCTTCTCCCTTTTAGAACTGATATACACAGCCTCGTTATCTCTGTTTACCTCTCTAAGGGAACTGGAACCTGGGAGAATGGAGTCCATAAAGGAGGAGAACTAAAGTCTCATGCAATAGACAACTTTATTCTAAGCACAGACAGATTAGACTCTGAAGGTTAAGAGGAGTTACATGAGTAAAGTGTCCAATCACAAGGGCAAGCTTCATATGATGTACAGGCTGCATTTGGCAAAAACACATTTTCCATAAAGGCATATAAACATACAACAATAGCCAGTTAAAATAAATAATCTGAAGTAAACTCACTCTTATCCACTACACCTAGAGGAGGCATGAACAATTCTGTATTTCTTTAGAAACTGAGGTCATAAGACTCTTGTCTTGGTTTCATGGAGTTTTCTCACAAGCAAGCAGAAATATCCTCATGACTCCATCCTTGGATCTTGTTCCTGACAATCTCACCTTTGCCAAGTTACTGCAGTCTGGCACTGCTTTCTATGTCTCTGAATGTCCCATGGTTTCTGGAACATTATAAGTACAGAGTCAATTTCTGATTGGCTTATTTTCCTAGAGCATGTTTATTTATATATCAATTAATATTCTTTTCTTCTCAACTCATTTATGTGTTTGAACTTTATAAAATTGTTTTCACAGAAGTTCACTCTTGATACCAATTTGGTTTTTTATTCAAACCAGTTGAACTCGATAATATATGTGTGTTTTTTCCAAGAACAAGCCCCAGTGCCATTTTTTTTTTACTTATTTTTTATGGAGTGTCCCAGATTTGATGTGCTATGTGGCCACAGTATCCTCAGTTATCACAAAATCAGGGAAACCAAACTACAGTTTCTAAAATGTGGGTGGATGGGGCTTCAAATTTATTTTCAGAATCTCTAAGGGAGGTGGATGAAGCTCTTTAATTTTTTTTCCATCTGTGTTGCTAATTGGAATTCACATATGATGTCATTTCTAATCTGAATTTGCCATTCCCTTGTAATGAGTTACCATGGTCAAGCACAGTGACTAAAGTCTAATATTTGCAACTATACCTGAACCAATCATTAAGTGGCTTTGGAAGGAAGAAATAATGATGCTCATCTTGCTGAATGTCAGCTGTGCATTGCATGCAGGCATGAGGTCCTGAAAATCCCATGACCACAAGCTCAAGAAGTATGGACTTACTCTTCTCATGTTTTATAATGCTGTGCTGAGCGTCCTGGAAGAGCAGTTCTGGAGCCCTTGTAGCATTGTTTTAAGCTGGTTCAATTCTTCTACTTGTGAGCTGATTCTTTGAAGATGTCTCCTGCACCTGTGAAAAACACGAAGGAAGAGGGAAAAGGCATTCCTACCCTTAGGTTTTGCCTTTCTTGTGTCACCTTCTCCTCCAGACATTTTGTCATCATATCATCGACCATACTCTGTCGCATGGTCAGGGTCATTATTTAGGTGCAAGAGATGCTAGGAAATTAAACTTCTTTGGATTGGTCTAATCTTTAATAAATAATAAATAAGTATAAAAATATACTTATATTTATAAAAATATAAGTATAAAAATATAATAGAAATGAGCTTGAGTCAACCAATCAAAGAGTCTATGAAGCTATTCTGTTTATGATTTTATGTCTACCCGTCTGAGTTAGTTGCCTGTGTGGACAGGCAAGTTTCAGAGAGAGCATATGAACTGGCCCTGGCTCCAGTGTGTGAAAGGCAGAAGCGTCAATACCCTTGGCCTCTGATCTATTTCATAATTTCCTACCATATCCTAGGGCTTCTTATGAAGCCTAGAAGAGAAAACCGAAGTGAGTTAAGCTGGAGGCTGGTCTCCTGAGTTCCTTTTCCAAGTCTTTCTGCCACAACAGATATTTATGGGCATCATTGCTTTGTTGTTGTTATTTTAATTCCCAGTTTTTATTTAAAGTCCTTTATGTTTAAGTACATTTTGGAGAACTGACTAACATATTTGCTTTTCTGGGTGTTGGTTAGAAATGTAGACATTCATGCCCCATATAAGAATTTGCATCTCAAGAAGATCCTAGGAAATCAGAGGCACACCAAGACTGCAAAGATTTGCCCTCTACATACACCCAGCAGTGACATCTGACTATCCAGACACATGTACCTTGGTCCTGCCCACTCCATTATATCACCCCATTCTTTGCTCTGCCAGCCTTTATGTCTATTTGAAACAACTTTCAAAAGTTACTTTCCATTGTTAATTGCTTGCTCTGTCAAATAACATCGAGAAAGACAAGAATTAAGTCATTGATCAGCTATTAATTAAATCTAAGATGATTTTATTACTTTGAATATTCTAATTCCATTTGGCCACCATACAAGTAAAACCAATGGCATGTTTTGAGACAGATTCTAAGTTCGTAGCCTAGGTTTGCCTTTAGCTCAGAATCTTCGTGCCTCAGTTCGCACAGTGATGTGACCGCATGTATGTGCCACTTTGCTCAGTTATTGTCAATATTTCAAAAGTTAAATGGGGTGTGTTGATAGCTCTATTTTAGAGTATTTGCTTAGCATACCCAAAGCTCTGAATTCAATCTCAAGTGTTTCTAAAATTGTACTACCTAAGGTCATATAGTTAGAAAATAGAAAGTCTGGAATCTGTGCCTATGCCAAATTCATCTTTGGAGTCCGCACTTCATGGAATTGCTATGTTGTGAGATACAAAACTATACTGATAATATAAAAAAATACAGAGTATTATGTTATAATAAAAATGCAGCTAATGATGAAAGTATCCTGAGAACAGAACTTTCTGTCCCAACTGATTTCGGTTTACCCCTTACCCTATAAATGAATGTCCTCTGCAAAAGTCCTCTAAGATCTGTACTTTGTGTTTTTCTTTTTTTTCTCTTTTTTTATTTTATTAAATTATAAAAGTGAGCTTTTTATAATTTAATAAAATTTACTTTAAAAAAAAATAAAATACATTTATCTAAAAAAAAATAAATAAATAAATTATAAAAGTTTCTATTTCCGCCCTTCCTCCCAACACCCTCCCACTCCCCCCATTCCCTCTCCTCCTCCCTCTCCATCCCTAAGAGCAGTCAGGGTTTCCTGCCCTGTGGGAAGTTCAAGTTCTTCCCCTCACCCTCCAGGTCCAGGGAAGGTGAGAATCCAAACAGACTGGATCGCCAAAATCCAGTATATGCAGAGGAAGCAAGTCCCAGTGTCATTGTCAATGGCTTTTCAGAAAGGCTCCGGGCAAGCCACATTCAGAGAATCCAGCCACATTCAGAGAATCTGGTTGGATTGCGTCTTTGTGTTTTTAATAGAGAACATTTTATCAAGTCATGATTGATTAAACCATTGACCATTAGGATTGCCTCAGATGCTAACCTCTCTCCACAGGAAGAGGATGATGGAAAGCTTAAATTCTCTAATCCTACGATCAATTTCTCTCCAAATGATCTTCCACCTTCCCAGGGTCACTTCATTCCTATAAATTCTACTAGCCTGAGTGAGATTTAGTATAAACAATAAAATATGCTCCTCTTGCCTCATTGTCTGAGCAAATTCTGAAAGCTTTGGGAGTCCTGTGCAGCAGCCAGGGAAGAATATTGAATGCACTGTTTCTCTTATAGTGCTACAATCTCGCAGTTCCATTTCTTCTTTTTTCTTTTTTTTTTTCTGTGTATAGTTTTAAGGAAACTTGTATGATTAGTTTTAACTGTTAATTTGAACAACTTGGGATCACTCTGAAAGAAAACCTCCACTGACAAATTACCTTGGTCAGTTTGGCCTATGGACGCATTTGTGGGAGACTGTCTTGTTTGTTATTTGCCCCCATCCCTTTAAGTGCTACCATTCCTTAGGCTGTGCTCTAGGCTCTATAACAGTGAAGAAAGTCACCTGAGCATGAGCTACCAAGTAAGAACAGATGTTCTTGATGTGGATGTGATGGAAATAGCTGCTAGAGTTCCTGACTCCTTGATGTCCCTGAAGCTAGGAAACTAGGACAGACTTCTACACCAATTCCACCTTCCAGAAAACTGACTTATATCGAAGCTAAAGAGGATTTTTACCATACATGAATTCTGTATAAAAGAACACAAGTAACATTAAACAAGTACTTTCATTGATCAATTATCCAGCTAAATTTTCTCAAGGAAAGAAAACAGCATTCATAATGTGTAAAAGAAAACTTCATTTGCTTTGACTATTAGAAAAACATCTGATCCGTCTCTTCTGGAAGAACTGCAGGTTCTTCTGCTCTCTATTTGGGTTCCTTTGCCTCAAACTCTTTCATCATCGGCTACTTTCCTTTAAGCTCCTGTGAACCTTTGAGACTCAGTGCACACCTGTACATATTATGTCTTGTAAATCTCATAAATAATGAATTTGATGAAAGCCTAGCTCTTAAGTGCCTGCATTTTCAGTCTTCTGCAGCTTCAGGATAACTGTCTAAAGTCATTATGACTGCTACTTAACGAGCCACTATGATGCTTGGGATTATTCGTGTTTTAATTTCTACTTAGTTTTTCAGATCCCTATATTGCAAATCCTTTTAACTTCACCGACAATGAGCTTTTTTCTGATAGTTTCTAACCACACACTTTCTCAAGAACATATATTTCAAGATACATTTTTTATTCACTGTTTCTTCATTAGTGAAATTCAAATATTTTAATGATGATTTTTATTTTTACTGTGTAATATGGCCTGAAAATAAAATTTTATAAGTTCCAGATACAAATTTTATATTAGAAAATTGAAATTTAAAATACTTTTTAAATTTAAATAGATTTTGGTCATATTCTTTTCCTCTCCCAAGTTCTTTTCTACCTCTCTCTATCCACCCAACTTTGTTCTTCTCAAAAAACAAAATCCTAATAAAACAACCTCCCCAAAACCAAGATAACAAAATAAAACATCCCCCCAAAACACATCAAAGTGTGAACAAATAAATGTATACAGAAAAACTGGAGTTCATTATACGTTGGTAAGTTACTCTGTACACAGTTGATCTACTTGGTGTCACTCCATTGGTGAAAACTGACTTTCCCTCTGCCAGAAGCAGGTATAAATGACAGTTCAGCTGCCAGTCTTTATCCTAGTGGCTAAGTTTTGTTCTTTCGCTCATTCATTCATTCATTCATTCATTTTATTAAAAATCTAATACAATAAAATCTAATTAAAAATAAAATACAATAAAATGAGACAAAAACTATCACATCAAGGTTGCACAGACTAATCAACTAAGTAAAGGAACCCAAGAGAAGTCATAAGAGTCAGAGACCCACTCAGAAAACTATAAATATACTAAACTTGAAGTCATAAGGTAAGTGCGTAAGACCTGGTAGAGACTCATGCAGGCCTATCCATGCTGCTTCAGGCTCTGTGAGTTCACGTGAGCCTGCTCATGTAGATTTAGCGGACCTTGTTTTATTGTTGTCCTCCATTCTGTCTGGCTCTTAAACTTTTTCTGCCTCCTCTTCCATGAGTTACCATAGCTCTGATGAGAAGAATTTGACGGAGATATCACATTTAGAGCTGCATGCTTCAAGATCTCACTCCGCATAATGTCTTGCTGTGAGTCTCTGTATTTGTTCCCACCTGCTGGAGGAGAAAGCTTCTGTGACGATGGCTGGGCAAAGCACTGGTCTATGAGCATGGGAGTAACGAACATTGTTAAGAGTCGTTTTGTCACTACTTTCTTAAAAAATATAAGTAGCATTTGCTTTTATCCTAGGTTCCTGGGGCAGTTTCTGGTTCTTGCTCATCTACTCAGTGTTGGGTACAGTGTTGGAATGGGCCTTGAGTCAAATAAATTATTGATTGGTTACTCCCACAAGCTTCATGCCATGATTGTCCTATCATATCTTACAAGTAGTACATCGCTGTAGATAAAAGGTTTGTGACTAGCTTGATGTTTATATTTATCTTTTGAAAGAGTGTAGAGTACCCTCCTATACCAAAGACATTAGAATAAAGGACTGAAAGCTCTGTTTAGGCACCAATTCAACATGTCTATGTACACCTAGTTGTATAGGTGTTATCTTCAGCAATGGGACTTTGCTGTCATGGAGAACAGCCTCCTCTTTGAAGAACAGCCTGGGTTGATTGGAGCTTCCTATGGGTCCCTTTAGTCAACAACTCAGCTAGAAACAACTCAATCCTGGTTGTGGAAGCTTCATTTGGTGAGAAGAAATGGGCAGTGAGGACTCTGTCTCCCTCACCATTTGATGATCTTACTTAGATTGTCTTCATATATTTATGTACTTTAGGAAGTTTCTACTCTATTAGGTTTCCATACTACCCCTCAAATAGCCTTTAACTGTAGCTCTCTCTCTCTCTGTTTTTTTCCCCCACATACCCCATTTTTTCCTCCCACAAAACCTCTCCTCCTCCCCTCTTGATCTTCCCATTAGAGCTCTCTCATGCTTCCATCTCAATCTCTCTATTGTACTTTCTTTTTCTAATGAGATCTATCTGTTTCCTCTAGTTCATCAGTTCTCAGCGTGTGAGTCACAACATCACTCCCACAGTATTTACATAACAGTATCATTGACCTAGCAGCTAATAGTCACATTTAAGCCAATACATACCATTTTGACTTTCTGTGTCTGGGAAATCTCAGTCAGGTTGATTTTTTTTATTTTTTATTTCCCTCCATTTGCTTGCAAATTTGAAGTTTATGTGTTTCCAAAGCATTAATCAAATGACAGTGGAGAGATTTTTAAAGGACACAGTCCATGGATCAATGATAATCATAATAAAATCAACAAAGTAATTCAAGATGAAAAATAAATGAATGAGTATGAATGAACTTCTGAAACTCTTAAATTCTGAGTTTCAAAGGAAATAGATAAGTCAAATTAATATCCACTATAATGTGCTACAGAAGCTCACAGTAGTAAGTAAATAAATAAGCAAATGTAATCAGTATATTAACAGACAGATGTACAGGGCAGGCAGATGTGTGAAACCAGCAGGGTGAGAAATCCATACAGGAACTAGCTGGAATTTTCAAAACTAAAACACTTGAGTTTTCTGGCATTACAAATAAAACAGAAAGTGACTCTTTGGATTTCCAACAGCAGAAAGGGTCATGAACTGGAAAGACCTTTAACTTCCCATGAGAAATTCTGGAAGCTAGCAAATAGTGAAATATTGTATTAAAAATCAAGATGATTAAACTAAGGTAGAATCTGAACCCTGTCAAATTGCCCATGCAGCTAAGAGTGGAACAGACAGTTGTATTTCAAGGCATAGGAATCTCAAAAATTTGGGGCTTTCACTTGCTTTTCCTTAGTGTTCTGTTATGGGTTGTGGTGCATCAAACTAATAGAAAAGAAGACACTGGTGATCACAGAAACAAAGACACAATACAAGAGGACAGAAAAGATAACTAGGATGGTGAGCAGGGTCACAAAAGAAGCTGCACCGAATCAGGTAGGCAGATATATTAATACACTTTTAAATTTAATTGACATTTATCTTGACACAACAGATATATTGAGAGACATTTAATACATAATTGAAAATTTACAATTTATTAATGATAAATATAAAAACAAAGTATGACGGTTACCAAGATGGGACCTCTGGCATGTATGTGTGGTCATATTTGATAGAGGCTGGAAGGGAAGACCCATCCTGAATATGGAAGCATCTTTCTATGTTTGGGGACATAGACTAAAGTATCAGGAGAAAGTGATCTACAGACCAGTACTCACCTCGGGTATAATGTATCTGGCTGACTCATACTTCAGCCATCTTGACCTCCAGTCATGATGGACTATACTCTCATACTGAGCCAAAATAAACCCTTCTCACAGTTGCCTCTGTCTGGTGTTTTGTCACAATAACAGAAGTAAATAAAACACAAAGCAAATAAAAAAATTCAAAGAATCATTAGATCTGAACCAAAGAAAACATCCAAAAAAACAAAACACCAAGTAGCATACTTCAAGAGTGAAGGAATAGCTGAAGAAAAGCTCAGGATTCAGGCTCTATCATCCCCACTTAGAAAAAAATCATTACTCATCAAATGTCTCAGTTTCCACAAACTCTGGGCATTGAGCTTGGAAAACTACAGCTACATCACAGTTCTCCACACTGTTGCTATCCATGGCCTTAGACATCCAAAGTCAACTATGACTAAAAATATTAGTTAGTACTAATATTTTCCGAGAGAGAAATTTTGGTTATGTAATTTTATTAAGTTATTTTTCATAAATTATATTTTCTCATTAGTTACTTGTTATAAGGCTTAAGTTTTAAAGTTAAAGTTAGTTATAGATGTATATGAACAGAAGCTAAGTAGTATGTACATGTCTAGAGATATTAGAACATATGTGGGTAGGGTGGGAGCATTTTAAATCTGTTCTAGTTTCACTCTGTTGTTCTTAAAAAATATTCTGATATAAAGTAGCCAGGGAAGGATAACTTTACTTAATCACTTAGGTTACAGTTGATCATAAAAGTAGTCAGGGAAGAACTCAAGCAGGATCTTGTAGGAGAAACTGTGGAGAAATGCTGTTTTGCTGCCTTACTCTCTCAGGCTTATGTTAAGCTATTTTTCTTATACATCTCAAGACCACCACTTGCATAGAGAATGGTACCATCGACATTAGAATGAGTCCTTCCACATCAATTGACAATTAAGACAGTCCTCCATGGATATTTTTATAGGCAATCTGTTCTAGGTAGTTCCTCAATTGAGAATCCCTTCTCAAATGACCATAGACTGGTTAAAGTTAATATTTAAAGCTAACCACTATACTCCCTTTCTTGCCAACTTGACACAAGTGTATCACTTTAAGCTACAACCTTTCATTCCTTGTTACTCAAAGTTTCATGTAAATATCATAATGCAAAACATAGTTCAACTGTTAAAAGTCCTGCAATCTTTAAAATTCCCCACAATGTATACATCCAAAGTATTTCTTAAAATCTAAAGTCTTCATTTCAGGTTTCTGTAAAATAAAAATATTAATTTAGAAATTCCTTATTCCCAAAGGGAATAAAAGGATCATTGGAAGAATCAGAGCCAAATAAAACCAAAATCTTACAATGTACATACAAATCTTGTAGCTGAACATCTGGCATTGAGAATTCCTTGTATCTTCTGACGCCAAAGGACTTGGGCAGTCCCAGTACTATGTCTGTGCCAACTACAGCACACACGTCTTTGTAGACTTAGGCTGGATGTATTCCACACGTGTTACTGTCCTGAGCAGACGTCCCATGTCCCTGGGATATCCAGTATACGCGATCTCCAGTGCAGCTTAGGCTGAACTTTCATTGATTGCATCAATACGCCACACATGGTAATTATTGCTTCCCCTTGTAAATAAAGACTATGATAATTTGCCAGGAAACAGCTTTCTAGATGGCAGCAATTGTACACCTTTGTTGAATCTCTCAATATCTCATAGTTGATTGTATAGTTTTTATTAGATGACAATATTAAATGGCTTCTTTCTCCATGACGCTTCAGTTTTGCAGCTTTCATGCCTCACAACCAGTGCCACAGGGTGTGCTGGTACACATGGCCACATTCAGCTTCCTGCTGGAGTTGTAATTTGGGCCCCAATGAACCACAGATTCTGTGTGCTGACTGAGGAAAAGCTTTCTTATTGTCCCAAAGAAGCCCAAGAATTTTCACCTGAATGATGCTTGTCTTTTCTTTTTTTTTTTTTTGAAAGTAATTTTATTAAATTATAAAAAGTTTCCATTTACGCCCCTCCTCCCAACGCCCTCCCACTCCCCCCTCCCTCTCCTCCTCCCTCTTAGTCCCCAAGGGCAGTCAGGGTCTCCTGCCCTGTGGGAAGTCCAAGTTCCTCCCCCCTCCCTCCAGGTCCAGGAAGGTGAGCATCCAAACAGACTGGATCCCAAAAATCCAGTATATGCAGAGGAAACCAGTCCCAGTGTCATTGTCAATGGCTTCTCAGAAAGACTGCATAACCAGAGCTATTTCTTTCTTAACTGTCCCTCATCTTACTCCAAATCACCATTCTAATGAGCTCTGTCACAAGCCTTGAAAAAAATCTGTTTCGAAGAGTTCTGTCCCTGACCTGAGGACAATGTTTCAGACCGGTGTATGGGTGCCATCCTGGGACGGCGCGGAACTTCCTGGAAAGGAGCACTGGGCCCCTTTAGATCCTGCTGCAGGGGCTTCTCTGTTTCACACTTCCTTGCCCACCCTCCTGTCACTAACCCCCCTAAGCCTGCCCCATTGTCTGCAAGGTCCTTCGCCCAGGAAAAGGAACAGGTCCTGCTCCTTCACTGAGACTACCCACTCAGAGGGTTGAGTTTGCATCCTCCTGGCCAGAGGGGAGTGCACAGCACCACCAGCCCCTGCAGCAGAGGATTGTTGACTCCACAATTTTCCCCTCCCCCACAAGTTCGCCCTTTTGTCTGCAGGGTCCTTAGACCTCCAAGAGCCCTGTCTCTGTCCTGAGGACAACCTCAGGACAGCCAACTGTCCTGACCAGCCAACTGGGGAACAGTTCTTGCGCCTGCACTGAAGAGATCCACTCAGAGTCAGTCACAGCAAAATTTGGACCAAGACACCAAGACTCTTTTGGCTGCATCTGAAGGAAGAAATGGGCAGGCACCAATGCAAGAATTCCTCCAACAACCTGAAAGGCAACATGACATCACCAGAAACCAGGGATCACGAAACAAGAAGAATTGAACACCCTACTCCAGAAGAAATAGAAGAAATCGACTTTAAAGAGAACATTATTAAAATAATAGAGGACCTTAAACAGGAGGTGAGAAACTGCCATAAAGAAATAGAGATGAAAAACAAAAAGGTAGAGGAAATGGATAAATCTCTCAAAGATACCTAAGAAAAACAAGCAAAAGCAATCAAACAGGTAAGGAAAACAGTTCAAGACGTGAAAAATGAAATGGAGGTAATGAAGAAAACACAAACTTAGGGAAGGTTGGATATGGAAAATATGGGTAAATGAACGGGAACTACAGAGACAAGTCTTACCAACAGAATATAAGAGATAGAAGAAAAAATCTCAGACACAGAAGATACTACAGAGGAAATAACCTCACTGATTAAAGAACAAAACAAATCCAACAAATTCTTAACACAAAACATCCAGGAAATCTGGGACACCATGAAAAGTCCAAACCTAAGAATAATAGGGGTAGAAGGAGAAGGGTTACAACTCAAAGGCCCAGAAAATATATTCAATAAAATTATAGAAGAAAACTTTCCCAACCTAAAGAAGGATATTCCTATGAAGGGACAAGAAGCATACAGAACACCAAATGGACTGGATCAAAAAAAAAAAGCATCCCCTTGCCATATAATAATCAAAACATAAATCATGCAGAATAAAGAACGAATATTAAGAGCTGCAAGGGAAAAAGGTCAAGTAACATATAAAGGGAAACCTATCAGAATTACACCTGACTTCTCAATGGAAACCATGAAAGCCAGAAGGTCTGGGATAGATGTGCTGAGAAACTGGAGAGCATGGATGCAAGCCCAGACTACTATACCCAGCAAAGCTTGCATTTACCGTTGATGGAGAAAACAAGATATTCCAGGACAAAAACAGATTTAAACAATACGTAGCCACAAACCCAGCCCTACAGAAAATACTAGAAGGAAAATCACAAACCAAGGAAGCCAACAACACCCATAATAACACAAACATCTGACAATACTCCACCAGCACAACTCAAAGGAGGGAAACACAGAAACACTACCACCAGGAAAAATAACCGGAGTTAACAAACACTGGTCATTAATATTGCTTAATATCAGTGGACTCATCTCACCTATAAAAAAGGCACAGATTAAGAGAATGGATACGATATCAGGATTCAACATTCTGCTGCCTACTGGAAACACACCTCAAACACAAAGAGAGACACTACTACAGAGTAAAGGGTTGGGAAAAGGTTTTCCAATCAAATGGACCAAAGAAACTAGCGGGTGGGGCTATACTAATATCTAACAAAATTGATTTCAAACTAAAATCAATCAGAAGAGATGGAGATGGACACTTTTTACTCATATCAGGAACAATTCATCAGGAGGAAGTTTCAATCCTGGATATCTATGCCCCTAATATAAAAGCACCCACATATGTAAAAGAAACATTACTAGAATTCAGAGCATATATCAAACCCCACATTCTAATAGTGGGTGATTTCAACAGTCCTCTCTCACCAACGGGCAGGTCAACCAGACAGAAACTTAACAGAGAAATAAGAGAACTAAGATATAATGAACCAATTGGACCTAACAGACATGTATAGAACATTCGACCCAAACGGAAAAGAATATACCTTCTTCTCAACATCTCATGGAACCTTCTCAAAAATTGATCACATAATTGGTAACAAAGCAAAGATCCATAGATATAAAAAATTGTAGTAATCACCTGTGTACTATTGGATCACCATGGAATAAAGTTAGAATTCAACAACAATCCTAAGCCCAGAAAGCTTACGATCTCATGGAAACTGAACAGTCAACTACTGAACCATCCCTGGGTCAAGGAAGAAATAAAAAGAGAAATTAAAGTCTTCTTTGAATTCAACGAAAATAAAAACACAACATAATCAAACCTATGGGACACTATGAAAGCAGTGCTAAGGGGAAAGTTCGTAGCACTAAGTGCCCACATATAGGAAACGGGGAAAACACACATTAGAGATTTAACAGCACACCTGGAAGCTCAAGAAAAAAAGAAGCAGACTCACCCAGGAGGAGTAGAGGACTGAAAATAATCAAACTGAGGGCTGAAATCAACAAAATAGAAACACAGAAAACAATCCAAAGAATAAATGAAACAAAAAGTTGGTTCTTGGAGAAAATCAACAAGATTGATAAACCCCTATCCAAACTAATCAAATGCCAGAGAGAGAACATGCAAATTAACAAGATTAGAAATGAAAAGGGGACATAACCACAGACACAGAAGAAATTCAGAGAATCATTACATCTTACTACAAAAGCCTGTATGACATAAAATTGGAAAATGCCTTGTATTTTTAAAACAATATGCATGCTAAATTAACAACACCAAATGCATTAAAAAATCAATTCTCAGATCAATTGCACTCATCCAAATCAGTACTAAATTATCAATAATAAATAATGTGTAAAATATTGTTTAAAATGACACCAAAATAAACTTTAAAAGTTAACTTTTTTGTTGAAATCTCTATAACTGGTGAGAATGTCATCATCCAGCATAGGGTGAGAGGTTTGTGTTTCTTCTTAGGCTGGTGAGTGTTTAATGATTCAGCCTAGGTTGTGACAAACAAATATTCCAAACTAGACTGACTCTGAAGACATACAAAATCACTTCACTATAAAGAATAAGCCAAATCTAGCTGATTAGAGGTTGGGAGACAATTCTGATAAAGAACATTGGCCACTGAGATAAAGCAAAAGGCAGAATTTGAAACTGTGGTGCAGTGATTCTGTTCAGTTGGAGTGGTCCACACCAACTTTTAGTAAGTCCAGGGCTCTCAGGCATTTCAGGCAGGTTGTACTCAGCAAGTGATACTTGCATGTATCTGTCAACCAAGTGGAAACCTGCTGAAAAAAGATTAAACTAGAAACAGAAGTTAAAATTTATCAACTTAAAGGAAAATATTACATTTGAAACTGTCAGGCCCATAGTCTTAGTAAGTGGAAAGGGGAGGAGTTTGAAGACCAGGAGAGAAAAAAATTATCATCCTCAGGAATAGACAGGTGGAGAAAACTTAGGCTGAAGCCGCAGAGTGATTGGTAATGAAAAGTCCCCAGACTATCTTAATACAAAATATACAGCTTTAATAAACAGAAGTAAGACTTACAACAGCTTACACCAGAATCCAAATGATCTGTCCTGGACGCAGGAGCCAGGCGAAAGAGAGAGCTAGCAGGAACGTGCTTGCAGGTTTATAGGCATGCTTTAGCCTAAGGGCGACACCCTCCCAAACAGAACATGATTGACTGAACTCCCCTATCATCTCCCCTTTTTTTTTCTAAAATAAGACAGAACCAAACCAAATACAACTATACAATATAAGCAAATAATAAATATAAAGTTACAAAGAACAAACAATGTTAAGCAAGAAACATATAACAAAAGTTCTGCTAAACATTCTATCTTGGGGAGTCTAAATAATGTAGATGGTAACTACATCTATCTAATCTTCAACTCCATCAAAGATCTGAGAAGGAAAATAATTTTACTCAAGCAGCCTGGAAGTACAAGCGGGAAACTTCCGAAATGTGCAACAAATGGAAGAGACAACTGAATACCTAGACAATCACCCAAAGTCTCGGATGCAATGTTGAGTCAACCAACTTTTGCTAAGGCCTGATGTAACTGACATGTCATTTTCCAAAGGCAAGAAACCTTTTAGGACTCTCTCACCCTGTCTTGGCAAGATAAGACAATCCTGCTTTTATCCATTTATGGATATCCTGTAATTCTATTAGTGGTTGAGGTATGGGCTTTTTTTTTGCCCAAAGGCCAGTTCTGCCAGGAAGAAGACAAGCTCCATGTGGAGTGTCTTTGGTGCTCAACATTCTCTCGGGAAGTAGAGCAGTGATGTCAGGAGCGATTGCGTCTCACTACTATGAGTTAGATTAAAGGCCATTTTCCACAGCTCTTCGAAGAGGTTGACGATTATAATATCTATACTAAGTATGTTCTCTATGCACCTAAATAACCTGATTAGCCTAAATATAAATATAATAAACATATATGACTATTGATTTCTATCTATCTAACTTGAAGACTAAGAGAATGAACAACTGTGCAATGAGGGAGAACAATGACCTCTAAATGTAAACGATGTATATCATTACATAAATATCTTAATCAGAGGTAGGAATGTAAATATATGTATATATATTAATACAAATAGAGGTAGAAGCATACTCACATACAATATTCAATATGTCAATGCATAAAAATCAACACCAATACAATTTTTTAAAAACAATAACTCACAAATACCAGTATACTATTATCCCATCACCAATCAATCCCCTTTTTTTGATAAACACCCCTGAGTTTATAAAATACCTCCCCCATTCCCTCAACCCTATATCAATTATAACCAATCCCTAAATGATGTCCCTAAACCTGAGGGCAAATTCTACTGGGAGAGGGGACATCGTCCTCTAAAATTGCTTCCAGCTGTCATGGGGGCGACATCACTCTTAGGGGGTCCTGTGAAAAGAATTGATGGTAAAATTCCCATATAAACATTTGGTGTGAGAGAGTTGTAAATAGTCTCTGAATAAGTTGAGGAGGTCTGGCCAGAGTATTGTCAAATATTGTGCATCATCCGGAACTGTTTTATGTAGCTGGTACCAAAAACCAGGTCTAAAAAATAGTGCTATGAACATTATGATGTCATAGTAACCAGGTGGAGTTGGTGTTGTGGGGCCCCATTTTTATCCTAGAAGCTTTAAAGATTACTGCAGGGAAATTTCTTGTGTGTCATGGGAAAGTTAAACATTATCTACAAAGACATATACAGACACACACACACACACACACACACACACACACACACACACACACACATATATAAACAGATGTGGGGAAAGGCAAAAAAATTATCAATTATAGTTATTCTGTCCCGTATCTTGGCTCTTGACATGAGACAGAAACTCTGGGATATCTCTAATCAACAGGCTTGGAAATGAAGAGGGACTGAGCCATTGTCCATTTCCAAAATCAGCTCTACATATTTATAAATAAATGCACATTAATACATATTAAAAAATAGTAATACTTACCTAAACTATTTGGATTCATGTTGATCCTCTTTGGGTCGTAGGTGGTTTCTATCTTCAATTATCCAGGGTCTCTTGGTTCCTTTTGAAAATGAGTATTCTCCTGTGGAGACAAGAAGAGAACCCTGCCCCCAACCTATATATTTCTCTTAGCTTTGGTGTGATTATTATCCTTGTAAGTGAGTTATCATTTTTCTCTTCCAAGAGGCTTCTCCTCTTCAAACCAAACCTTTATTAATTTTGATGGTATCCACATTTTTTCCTCTCCTGTGGAAACAAGAGCAAAACCCCTTCCCAAACGCAGCACATCTCCTGGTTTCCACTGTGAGGTCAGCACATCCTTGAAATAAATTGGTTGATTTAATTCAGCAGACTTTTCCAATATCCAATGTCTTTCTGCAGCCGTTGTCCCCTTCTCATTAGCATTGAGAAAATTCAAGGTTAATAAAGCATTATGTAACCTATTCCTGGGGGTATTTTCCACCCCTTTCTGTTTGTTCAACGTATCTTTTATAGTTCGATTTGATCTTTCTATAACTGCTTGACCTGTAGGATTGTATGGTATACCTGTAATATGCTTAATATTATAATAAGAAAAAATCGTGTCATTTTCCTAGAAACATAAACTGGACCATTATTCGTCTTTATCTGTGTAGGTATACCCATGATGGCCATAACTTCTAATAAATGAGTGATTACTGAATCAGCTTTTTCTGAGCTTAAAGCAGTTGCCCATTTGAAACCTGAGTACGTGTCAATGGTGTGATGTACATATTTTAATTTGCCAAATTCTGGAAAGTGAAACACATCCATCTGCCAAATTTTATTCCTTTTAATACCCTTTGGATTAGTCCCTGCAGGCAATGACGTTTGGTTATAACAAGAGCAAGTAGGGCATTTCTTTACAATCTCCTTAGCTTGTTGCCATGTAATAGAAAACTCTTTTTTCAAGCCTTTGCTATTGACATGATGTTTTTTATAAAATTCAGATGACTGCAGCACACTACCAATCAATAATTGATCAATATCTGCATTGCCTTGTGCTAGAGGACCTGGCAGACCCGTATGGGATTGGATGTGTGTTATATACATAGGGCAAAGCCTATTCCTAATCATGTCTTGTATGTGGATAAATAATGTCAATTCTGTATCATCAGGTATAAATTCAGCAGTTTCAATATGCAAGATAACTCTTTCTGCATATTATGAGTCAGTAATTATATTAAGAGGTTCTTTTTTTTCCTCAAAGTTTATTAAAATACAAAAGTCTCCATTTCCGCCCCTCCTCCCAACACCCTCCCACTCCCCCCACTCCCTCTCCTCCTCCCTCTCCATCCCCAATAGCAGTCAGGGTCTCCCACCCTGTGGATAGTTCAAGCTCCCCCCCTCCAGGTCCAGGAAGGTGAGTGTCCAGCCAGATTCTGGCTGGATTACGTGCTCGCTCAATCCCAGACAACTCGCCTTGGTGAACTCTCATTAGATCAGTCCCCTTGTATCAGTGGGTGATCGCACCCCTCACGGTCCTGATTTCCTTTTTCATGTTCTTCCTCCTTCTGCTCCTCGTTTGTACCTTTGGGTACTCAGTCCGGTGCTCCAATGTGGGTCTCCATCTGTATCGCCATCCATCGTCGGATGAAGGTTCCCTCTGATCTTGCCTTCCTTGTTCACGTTCTCTTTCCTTCTGCTTCTCATTTGGACCTAGGGAGTTAAATCCAGTGTTCCAATGTGGGTCTCTGTCTCCATCTCCATCCATCGCCAGCTGAAGGATCTATGGTGATAAGCAAAATATTCTTCAGTGTGGTTATGGGCCAAGGCCAGTTCAGGCACCCTCTTCTCTATTCAGAGAACAATCTGGGGATCTCTCCTTGGACCTGGGATCCCATTTATAATCAAGGCTCTTGTAAACCCTAAACTGACTCCCTTAGTTGAGATATATCTTCCCTGATCCCATATCTATCCTTCCTCCCTCCCCCCTCCCAGTCCCCCGAGCATTCCCCATTCCTCCCCTGCTCCCTTCTCTCTAACCCTCTCCCCTTCCAGCAACCCTCCCACCCTCCCAAGCACCCGAGGTTACCTGGGACTCTTGTCTATTTCCAATCTCCAGGAGGAAAACTACCTGAATTTTCTTCAGGTTCACCCTCCTATCCAGCTTCTCTAGGATCACGAATAATAGGCTCAAAGACCTTTAACTATGGCTAGAATCCACTTATGAGTGAATACATACCATATTCCTCTTTTTGGGTCTGGCTTACCTGACTCAGTGAAGCATTTTCTTTAATATTATTATTATTATTATTTTATTTTTTTATTTAATTTTTACTGGGAACCCCTCCAGAATCAAGTCTCTTGCAAACCCTAAAATGGCTCCTGTAGCTGAGATATAAACCTCCCTTTTCCCACAGCCATCCTTCCTCCCTCCTCCCCTCCCATTCCCCAAGCCATCCCCAATCCTCCCCCTCTCCCCTCTCCCTGACCATCTTCCCTTACTACCACCCCCTACCCCCCATGAACCCAAGTTTGCCTGGCAATCTTGCCTAGTTCCACTATCCGAGAAGATAACTATATGATTTTCTTCAGGTTCACCTTCTTATTTAGCTTCTCTAAGATCACAAATATGAGTGAGTACATACCATATTCCTCTTTTTGTGTCTGGGTTACCTCACTCAATAAAGCGTTTTCTATTCCCATCCATTTGCATGTAAAATTCAAGATGTCATTGTTTTTTACCGCTGAGTAAAACTCTAATGTATATATGTTCCACACCTTCTTTAACCATTCTTCTATTGAGTGGCACCTAGGTTGTTTCCATGTTCTGGCTATTACAAATAGTGCAGCTATGAACATAATTGAACAAATACTTTTGTAGTATGTTAGGGCATCTCTTGGGTATATTCCCAAGAGTGGAATTGCTGGGTCCTGAGGGAGGTTGACTCCCAGTTTCCTGAGAAACCGCCACACTGGTTTCCACAGTGGCTGCACAAGTTTGCATTCCCACCAACAATGGATGAGTGTTCCCCTCACTCCACATCCTCTCCAGCATAGGCTATCATTGGTGTTTTTGACTTTAGCTATTCTGACAGGTGTAAGATGGTATCTCAAAGTGGTTTTGATTTGCATTTCCCTGATGGCTAAGGAGGTTGAGCATGTCCTTAAGTGTCTTCTGGCCATTTGAAGTTCATCTGTTGTGAATTCTCTGTTCAGTTCAGTACTCCATTTTTTAATTGGGTTAATTAGAGTTTTAGTGTCTAGTTTTTTGAATTCTTTGTATATTTTGGCGATCAGACCTTTGTCTGATGAGGGGTTCGTGAAGATCTTTTCCCAGTCCGAAGGTAGCCTTTTTGTCTTACTGACAGTGTCCTTTGCTTTACAGAAGCTTCTCAGTTTCAGTAGGTCCCATTTATTCATTGTTTCTCTTATTGTCTGTGCTACTGAGGTTCTACTTAGGAAGTGGTCTCCTGTGCTTAGATCTTGTAGACTACTTCCCACTTTCTCTTCTCTCAGGTTCAAAGTGGACAGATTAATGTTGATGTCTTTAATCCATTTGGACTTGAGTTTTGTGCATGGTGATAGATATGGATCTACTTTCATTCTTCTACAGGTTGACATCCAGTTATGCCAGCATCATTTGTTAAAGATGCATTTCTTGTTCCATTGTATACCTTTAGCTCCCTTGTCAAATATTAGGTATTCATAGGTTTGTGGGTTAATATCCGGATCTTCTATTCAATTCCATAGGTCTACTTCTCTGTTCTTATGCCAATACCAAGCTGTTTTCAATACTGTAGCTCTGTAATAGAGTTTGAAGTCAGGCATGGTAATGCCTGCAGAAGTTTCTTTATTGTATAAGATTGTTTTGGCTATCCTGGGTTTTTTGTTTTGCCATATAAACTTCATTATTGTTCTCTCAAGTCTGTGAAGAAGTTTGATGGGATTTTGATGGGAATTGCATTGAATCTATAGATTCAATGTTTTTGGTAGAATTGCCTTTTTTACTATGTTGATTCTCCCAATCCAAGAGCAGGGGTGGTCTTTCCATTTTCTGGTATCCTCCTCAATTTCTTTCTTCAAAGACTTAAAGTTCTTGTCAAATAGGTCTTTCACTTCCTTGGTTAGAGTAACCCCAAGATATTTTATGCTATTTGTGGCTATCGTGAAAAGTGAAGTTTCTCTGATTTCCCTCCCTGCTTCTTTATCCTTTGTGGATAGGAGGGCAACCGATTTTTTTGGAGTTGATCTTTTATCCTGCCACATTACTAAAGGTGTTTATCAGCTCTAGGAGTTCTTTGGTAGAGTTTTTGGAGTCGCTTATGTACACTATCATATCGTCTGCAAATAACGAAAGTTTAACTTCATCCTTTCCAATTCGAATCCCCTTGATCCCATTATGTTGTCTTATTGCTATTGCTAGAACTTCAAGCACTATTTTGAAGAGGTATGGAGAGAGTGTTCCTAATTTTAGTGGAAAGGCTTTGAGTTTCTCTCCATTCAATTTGATGTTAGCTGTCGGCTTGCTGTATATTGCTTTCACTATATTTAGGTATGATCCTAGTATCCCCAGTCTCTCCAACACCTTTATCATAAATCTGTGTTGAATTTTGTCAAATGGTTTTTCAACATCCAATGAAATGATCATATGGTTTTTTTTAATATTTTCATCCTTATTTTAACCTCTATTTCTTCTAATTTTACTTTTACTTTTTTTTGAAAGCATTTTTATTAAATTATAAAAGTCTCAATTTCCACCCCCTCCTCCCACCACCCTCCCACTCCCCCCCACTCCCTCTCTTCCTCCCTCTCCATCCCTAAGAGCAGTCAGGGTTTCCTGCCCTGTGGGAAATTCAAGTTCCTCCCCCCTCCCTCCAGGTCCAGGAAGGTGAGTGTCCAGACAGACAGGATCCACAAAATGCAGTATATGCAGAGGAAACAAGTCCCAGTGTCATTGTCAATGGCTTTTCAGAAAGACTCCATCCAGCCACATTCAAAGAATCCAACCACATTCAGAGAATCTGATTGGATTGCATCCTCGTTCTGTCCCAGTACAACTGGCCTTGGTAAACTCTCATTAGATCCGTCCCCTTGTATCAGTGGGTGATCGCATCCCTCGCACCCCTCATTTCCTTTTTCATTTTCTTCATCCTTCTGCTCCTCATTTGGACCTTGGGGGGCTCAGTCCGGTACTCCAATGTGAGTCTCCGTCTGTATTGCCATCCATCATCGGATGAAGGTTCTCTCTGGTCTTTCCTTCTTTGCTCACGTTCTCTTTCCTTCTGCTTCTCGTTTGGACCTAGGGAGTAAAGACCAGTGTTCCGATGTGGGTCTCTGTCTCTATTTCCATCCATCCCCAGATGAAGGTTCTGGGACTCTTGTCTATTTCCAATCTCCAGGCGGATAGCTACATGATTTTCATCAGGTTCAGCTTCTTATTTACCTTCTCTAGGATCACGAATAATAGGCTCAAAGACCTTTAATTATGGTTAGACTCCACATATCAGTGAATACATACCATATTCCTCTTTTTGGGTCTGGCTTACCTCACTCAGTAAAGCATTTTCTATGTCCATCCATTTGCATGCAAAATTCAAGATTTCAATGCTTTTTAACGCTGAGTAAAACTCTAATATGTATATGTTCTACAACTTTTTGAACCATTCTTCTATTGAGTGGCACCTAGGTTGTTTCCAGGTTCTGGCTATTACAAATAGTGCTGCTATGAACATAGTTGAACAAATGCTTTTGTAGTATGATAGGGCATCTCTTAGGTCTATTCTCAAGAGTGGAATTGCTGGGTCCTGAGGGAGGTTGACTCCCAGTTTCCTGAGAAACCGCCACACTGGTTTCCACAGTGGATGCACAAGTTTGCATTCCCACCAACAATGGATGAGTGTTCCCCTCATTCCACATCCTCTCCAGCATAGGCTATCATTGGTGTTTTTGAGTTTGGCTATTTTGACAGGTGTAAGATGATATCTCAAAGTTGTTTTGATTTGCATTTCCCTGATCGCTAAGGATGTTGAGCATGACCTTAAGTGCCATTTGGCCATTCAAAGTTTATCAGTTGTCAATTCTCTGTTCAGTTCAGTACTCCATTTTTTAATTGAATGAATTAGAGTTTTAGTGTCCAGTTTCTTGAATCCTTATTGTCTTATTTCTCTTATTGTCTGTGCTCCTGGGGTGCTGCTTAGGAAGTGGTCTCCTGTGCCTATATCTTGTAGACTACTTCCCACTTTCTCTTCTACCAGGTTCAAAGTGGTCGGATTAATGTTGATGTCTTTAATCATTTGGACCTGAGTTTTGTGCATGGTCATAGATATGGATCTATTTTCATTCTTCTACAGGTTGACATCCAATTATGCCAGCACCATTTGTTAAAGATGCATTTCTTGTTCCATTGTATACCTTTAGCTCCCTTGTCGAATATTAGGTGTTCATAGGTTTGTGTGTTAATATCCGGGTCTTCTAATCGATTCCATAGGTCGACTTCTCTGTTCTTATGCCAATACCAAGCTGTTTTCAATACTGTAGCTCTGTAATAGAGTTTGAAGTCAGGGATGGTAATGCCTCCAGAAATTCCTTTATTGTATAAGATTGTTTTGGCTATCCTGGGTTTTTTGTTTTGCCATATAAACTTCATTATTGTTCTCTCAAGGTCTGTGAAGAAGTTTGATGGAATTTTGATGGGAATTGCATTGAATCTATAGATTGTTTTTGGTAGAATTGCCTTTTTTACTATGTTGATTCTCCCAATCCAAGAGCAGGGTGGTCTTTCCATTTTCTGGTATCCTCCTCAATTTCTTTCTTCAAGGACTTAAAGTTCTTGTCAAATAGGTCTTTCGCTTCCTTGGTTAGAGTTATCCCAAGATATTTTATGCTATTTGTGGCTATCATGAAAGGTGATGTTTCTCTGATTTCCCTCTCTGCTTCTTTATCCTTTGTGTATAGGAGGGCAACCGATTTTTTGGAGTTGATCTTGTATCCTGCCACATTACTAAAGGTGTTTATCAGCTCTAGGAGTTCTTTGGTAGAGTTTTTGGGGTCGCTTATGTACACTATCAGATCGTTTGCAAATAACGAAAGTTTAACTTCATCCTTTCCAAATTGAATCCCCTTGATCCCCTTATGTTGTCTTATTGCTATTGCTAGAACTTCAAGCACTATATTGAAGAGGTATGGACAGAGTAGACAGCCTTGTCGTTTTCCTGATTTTAGTGGAATGGCTTTGAGTTTCTCTCTGTTCAATTTGATGTTAGCTGTCAGCTTGCTGTATATTGCCTTTATTATATTTAGGTATGATCCTTGTATCCCTAGTCTCTCCAACACCTTTATCATAAAGGGGTTTTGATTTTTGTCAAATGCTTTTTCAGCATCCAATGAAATGATCATATGTTTTTTTTTCTTTCAGTTTATTTATATGATGGATTACATTGATAGATTTGCGTATGTTGAACCAGCCCTGCATCTCTGGGATGAAGCCCACTTGATCATAATGGATAATTTTTCTAATGTATTCTTGGATTCGGTTTGCCAGTATTTTATTGAGTATTTTAGCGTCAATGTTCATGAGTGAGTTTGCTCTGTAATCTCTTTCTTTGTTGTGTCTTTGTGTGGTTTAGGTATCAGGGTAACAGTAGCTTCTTAAAAGGAGTTTGGCAATGATTCTTCTGTTTCTATATTGTGAAATACATTAAGGAATATAGGTATTAGCTCTTCCTGGAAGTTCTGGTAGAATTCTGCATTGAAACCATCTGGTCCTGGGCTTTTTTTTGGTCAGGAGGTTTTTGATAACAGCTTCTAATTCTTCGCGACTAACAGGTCTATTTGGATTGTTCACCTGGTCCTGTTTTAACTTTGGTAAATGGTATTTATCTAAAAACCAATCCATTTCTTGTACATTTTCCAACTTTGTGGTATATAAACTTTCGTAGTAAGATCTAATGATTCTCTGAATTTCCACTGTGGATGTGTTTATGTCCCCCTTTTCATTTCTGATCTTATTAATTTGAGTGTTCTCTCTCTGCCATTTGATTAGTTTGGCTAGGGGTTTATCAATCTTGTTGATTTTCTCCAAGAACCAACTTGATTTTTTGGATTGTTTTCTTTGTATCTATTTTGTTGATTTCAGCCCTCAGTTTGATTATTTCCAATCTTCTACTCCTCCTGGGAGAGTCTGCTTCTTTTTTTTCAAGGTCTTTTAGGTGTGCTGTTAAGTCTCCAATATGTGCTTTCTCCGTTTTCTTTAATTGGGCACTTAGTGCTATGAACTTTCCTCTTAGCACTGCTTTCATTGTGTCCCATAGGTTTGAGTATGTTTTTCTTTATTTTCATTAAATTCAAGGAAGACTTTAATTTCTTTCTTTATTTCTTCCTTGACCCAGGGATGATTCAGTAGTTGACTGTTCAACTTCCACGCGTTTGTAGACTTTTTGATGTTCGAATTGTTATTGAATCTAACTTTATTCTGTGGTGATCCGACAAGACACAGGTGATTACTAATATTTTTTTGTATCTGTGTAAGTGTGCTTTGTTACTGAGTATGTTGTCAATTTTTGAGAATGTTCCATGAGCTGCAGAGAAGAAGGTATATTCTTTCCTTTTTGGGTGGAATGTTCTATAGATATCTGTTAAGTCCATTTGATTCATTACATCTAGCAATTCTCTTATTTCTCTGTTGAGTTTCTGTTTGATTCACCTGTCCATTGGTGAGAGAGGTGTGTTGAAGTTTCCTACTATTAGTGTGTGTGGTTTGATGACTGCCTTGAGTTCTAAAAGTTTTTCTTTTACATAAGTGTGTGCTTGTATATTAGGAGCATAGATATTCAGGATTGAGACTTCCTCCTGATTAATTGTTCGTGTTATGAGTATGAAATGCCCATCTCCATCTCTTCTGATTGATGTTAGTTTGAAGTCAAATTTGTTAGATATTAGAATGGCCATACCAGCTTGTTTCTTAGGTCCGTTTGCTTAGAAAACCTTTTCCCAACACTTTACTCTGAGTAGATGTCTGTCTTTGTGGTTGAGGTGTGTTTCTTGTAAACAACAGAATGTTGGATCCTGTTTTCTTATCCAGTTTCTTAGTCTGTGCCTTTTTATAGGTGAGTTGAGACCATTAATATTAAGTGATATTAATGACCAGTAGTTGTTGATTCCGGTTATTATTTTGTGTGTGTGTGTGTGTAGTAGAGTTTGTGTGTTTCTCTTCTTTGAGTTGTGGTTGTGAAGGGTCGCTAGATGTCTGAGTTATTGTAGGCAGTGTTGGCAATGTTGGGTTCCTTGGGTTATGATTTTCCTTCTATTACTTTCTGTAACGCTGGATTTGTGGCTACGAATTGTTTAAATTTATTTTTATCCTGGAATATTTTGTTTTCTCCATTGATAGTGAACGAATGTTTGGCTGGGTATAGTAGTCTGGGTTTGCATCCATGGTCTCTTATTTTCTGCAGTACCTCTATCCAAGATCTTCTGGCTTTCATGGTTTCCATAGAGTAGTCTGGTGTAAGCCTGATAGGTTTACCTTTAGAAGTCACTTGACCTTTTTCCTTTGCAGCTTTTAATATTCTTTCTTTAATCTGTATGTTTTGTGTTTTGATTATTATATGGCAAGGGGAATTTTTTTTTTGATCCAGTCTATTCGGTGTTCTGTATGCTTCTTGAAACTTCATAGGAATATCATTCTTTAGTTTGGGAAAGTTTTCTTCTATAATTTTGTTAAGTATATTATCTGGGCCTTTGATCTGCAGTTCTTCTCCTTCTTCAATCCCTATTATTCTTAGATTTGGTTTTTTCATTGTGTCCCAGATTTCCTGAATGTTTTGTGAAGAGAATTTGTTGGATTTGCCGTTTTCTTTGATCAGAGCATTTATTTTCTCTATGGTATCTTCAGAATCTGAGATTCGTTCTTCTATCTCTTGTATTCTATTGGTTATGCTTGATTCTGAAGAATCTGTTTGTTTACCTAGGTTTTCCATATCCAGCCGGTTCTCGGTTTGTGTTTTCTTCATTGCCTCCATTTCAGTTTTCAATTCTTGGACTGTTTCATTTAACTGTTTGATTGTTTTTTCTTGGTTTCTCTGGGTATCATTCACGGTTTTACTTATTTCTTCAAACTTTTTGTTATATTTCTCATCCATTTCTATACTCATTTCTTCAAACTTTTTGTTATAGTTCTCATCCAGTTCTTTAAGGGAGTTATTCATATCCTGTTTAAGGGACTCTATTGCTTTCATAATGGAACTTTTTCCCACTTCTTCTGGGTTAGAGTGTTCAAGTCCTTTTGTTGTAGGGTCGTTGGGATCTGGTGTTTTCATGTTGTTTTTCAGATTGTTGGATGAGGTCTTGCCTTGGCGTCTGCCCATCTCTTTGTTCAAATGCTCTCTATTGGAATTTCTGGTAGCGGGTCAGGTTCCCTTGTTGAGCAGGGAATTCACTGATAGAATGCCTACCTTTACTGAGGCAGGCTATGGAAGCACAGGTACTCCCTCTTTCCGGGATGCACCTACAGAGCAGGCCCAGTGTGCAAGGCAGCTGATTTGGGGAAATTTTATGGCCCCAGTGGGAAGGGAGAAATATAGGAATTTGTACCTGGATGGAAGCTGGGATGGCAGGCAGGAGAGCTTAGCAGGGTGGAGCCACCACTGCAGGATGACCTGGGAGTCTATGGGGTCGGGGAAAGTCTGAGCTCCTCCTCGCCGGGCCCCTACCGCAGGCCCAAGGCAAACTCACCCTTCTGATGGCCCTCTGGATGGAAGCTGGGATGGCTGGCAGGAGAGCTTAGCCTGGTTTTTTTTCTTTAAGTTTATTTATATGATGGATTACATTGATAGATTTGCATATTTTGAACCAGTCCTGCATCTCTGGGATGAAGCCTACTTGATCATAATGGATAATTTCTCTAATGTGTTCTTGCATTCGGTTTGACAGGATTTTGTTGAGAATTTTTGCGTCGATGTTCATGAGTGAGATTGGCCTGTAATTCTCTTTCTTGGTTGTGTCTTTATGTGGTTTTGGTATCAGGGTAACTGTAGCTTCATAAAAAGAGTTTGGCAATGACTCTTCTATTTCTATATTGTGGAATACATTAAGGAGTATAGGTTTCAGCTCTTCTTGGAAGTTCTGATATAATTCTGCATTGAAACCATCTGGCCCTGGCCTTTTTTTGGTTGGGAGGTTTTTGATAACAGCTTCTAATTTTTTGTGACTAACAGGTCTATTTAGATTGTTCGCCTGGTCTTGATTTAACTTTAGTAAATGGTATTTATCTAAAAACCAATCCATTTCTTGTACATTTTCCAACTTTGTGGCATATAAACTTTCGTAGTAAGATCTAATGATTCTCTGAATTTCCTCTGTATCTGTTGTTATGTCGCCCTTTTCATTTCTGATCTTATTAATTTGAGTGTTCTCTCTCTGCCATTTGATTAGTTTGGCTAGGGGTTTGTCAATCTTGTTGATTTTCTCCAAGAACCAATTTTTTGTTTCCTTGATTTTTTGGATTGTTTTCTGTGTTTCTATTTTGTTGATTTCAGCCCTCAGTTTGATTATTTCCAATCTTCTACTCCTCCTGGGTGAGTCTGCTTCTTTTTTTCCAGAGCTTTCAAGTGTGCTGTTAAGTCTCCAGTGTATGCTTTCTCCGTTTTCTTTAACTGCCTCTTAGTGCTATGAATTTCCTCTTTCATTGTGTCCCATAGGTTTGAGTATGTTGTGTCTTTATTTTCATTAAATTCAATGAAGTCTTTAATTTCTTTCTTTATTTCTTCCTTGACCCATGGATGATTCAGTAGTTGACTTTTTAACTTCCATGCGTTTGTAGGCTTTTTGGTGTTCGAATTGTTATTGAATTCTAACTTTATTTCATGGTGATCCGACAAGACACAGGTGGTTACTGATATTTTTTTTGTATCTGTGGAAGTTTGCTTTGTTACTGAGTATGTGGTCAATTTTCTAGAAGGTTCCATGAGCTGCAGAGAAGAAGGTATATTCTTTCCTATTTGGGTGGAATGTTCAATAGATATCTGTTAGGTCCATTTGATTCATTACCTCTAGTACGTCTCTTATTTCTCTGTTGAGTTTCTGTCTGATTGACCTGTCCATTGGTGAGAGAGGTGTGTTGAAGTCTCCTACTATTAGTGTGTGTGGATTGATGACTGCCTTGAGTTCTAAAAGTTTTTCTTTTACATAAGTGGGTGCTTTTATATTAGGGGGATAAATATTCAGGATTGAGACTTCCTCCTGATGAATTGCTCCTGTTATGAGTATGAAATGCCCACATCTCTATCTCTTCTGATTGATTTTAGTTTGAAGTCAATTTTGTTAAATATTAGAATGGCCACACCCGCTTGTTTCTTAGGTCCGTTTGCTTGGAAAACTTTTTTCCAATCCTTTATTCTGAGTAAATGTCTATCTATGTGGTTGAGGTGTGTTTCTTGTAAACAGCAGAATGTTGGATCCTGTTTTTGTATCTAATCTCTTAGTCTGTGCCTTTTTATAGGTGAGTTGAGTCCATTAATATTAAGTGATATTAATGACCAGTGATGGTTGATTCTGGTTATTATTGTGTGTGTGTGTGTGTGTGTGTGTGTGTGTGTGTGTAGTAGAGTTTGTGTGTTTCTCTTCTTTGAGTTGTAGTTGTGAAGGGTCACTAGATGTCTGAGTTATTGTAGGCAGTGTTGGCAATGTTGGATTCCTTGGGTTGTGATTTTCCACCACTGCAGGGTGACCTGGGAGTCTAGGGGGCCGAGGAAATTCCAAACTGTTCCTCACCAGGCTCCTGCCGTGGGCCAGAAGCAAACTCACCCCTCTGATGGTTGTCTGCTAGAATTCAGTGTCCTTTGCTGGTCAGGAATGTCGCTGAGCTGACACAGGGCCCACCTGTTCTCAGGCAGGCTTTTAAAACACAGGAACTGCCTCCTGCCAGGATGCGCCTACAGCCCAGGCCCAGAGTGCAAGGCAGCTGAGCTGGGGAAATTTTATAGCCCCAGGACGAAGGGAAAAATATAGGAAAGTGTACCTGGATGGAAGCTGGGATGGCAGGCAGGAGAGTTTAACAGGGTGGAGCCACCACTGCAGGGTGACCTGGGAGTCTAGGGGGTCGGGGAAAGTCTGAACTCTTCCTCGCAGGGCTCTTGCCGTGGACCAGAAGCAAACTCACCCCTCCGATGGCTGTCTGTTAGAAGTCAGTGCCCCTTGCTGGTGACATCCGTCTTTTTTAAACACCAGCAAAATGGTAACCAGACGCATGATTGATTAAAAATTGGTGGTTATCCAAATTGGAATCATGCCATATGGTTTATTTAAAATTACCCCCACATAGATTTTTAATTATTAATTTTTACTATTACCAATTTTAACATTTTATCTAACCAGATTTTAAACTATATCTAACTAAATCATATAAATTTCAAGTGACAGAATGTTCATATAAACTAAGTCCAGTTTTTGGACTCTTCTGCTTTGCTTTGTTCCTCTCCAAACTCAGACTGACAGAATGACATACAGGAAGCTGTTGCCTAAGCATACCTGGTTCTAGTGAAGGAAGAGGCATAATATAACTCTAGAGTAAGCTTTCCAATAAAGAATAGCATAGAACAATTTCAATGTTATCTACATCAATAAGTCATTTGATTTTCTGGTAACCTGAATCCAATGACCAGAACACAAAGATAAATTCTGAGCCTTGTCCATAAATGTGGCCACAGCAGCAGTGAATGGCAGAGATAACAAAATTATTCAGACTATTTTTCTTCAATCTCCATTCTTGCAAGAAAACTTATGAACACACCATAAGACATAGGCAAAAGTTTCCAAAAAAACAAATATACATAACTTTTTCAGGAAACACCAAATTTTTATAATTTTTAAATTAATTTTATTGAGCTCTACTTTTTTCTCTGCTCCCTCCCTTCCTCTGCCCTCCCCTTCTACCTTTTCCCATGGTTCCCATGCTCCCAGTTTACTCAGAAGCTCCTGAACAGAGAAATTTTTTAACAAGACAAATGAACTTTAGAACTAGAATCAACCTACTATGTTCAAAATTTAGCTTATTTTTTTTCAAATACAGCATTTGCAGGTATGAGAAACCACAGCAAGCATAGTTCATATCCCCTCTGGCCTCTTCTACAATTTTCTATATACCTTCCATTCATTCCTCTGACTTCAGACAAATTTCTCTTTTAATTTTCTGTCTTCATTATTTCAGTCTCATGCATTTTTTCCCAGACAACATAAAACTTTTACAAAAACCCTTCTTGACATTTCCCTCAGGAATTTAGAATATATTGTATGGCTACAATGCTTTAAACAAGAACAGAAACATGCATATACCACAACAAAATCCTTCTAAATTTTCATCAGCACAGAAACTTGCACCAGTATGATGCACCTGAGACTGACAGCATTTTTTTTCTTTCCTAACCTATAATAACTTGTAAAAACCTGCTCTGAATGATGATAGATATTTATAACCCATTGGATCTGAATGATCAAGCAGCCCTGGTGGGGAGATGTCTGGTTACAGCATCACAACACAGCCACCATAGCTTAGCAGTCATAAGCAGTGACTCCCCGCCTTTGGGTAAGAGTCAACCCACATCCTCGTTTGAACAGAAGTTGAGGCAGATAACCACCAGGGCAGGTTACAGGTGCCCTCTACAGCCCTGCCCATACTTATATGGCATACCTGGTAAAGACCTGCCCTGTCCACCTGCTATGCCCCCGTGCTACTTCTTTTCAATGAAATGTTAAAGGCATGTAGAGGTTATTTGTCTCATCCCTTTCAGGAACATATTCCCCCATTGTAATAGGAGGCTTGTTTGTTTTTTCTGGCTGCTCAGACCTGAAATAACCACACAGAAAACTGTTTTAATTAAATCACTGCTTGGCCCATTAGCTCTAGCTTCTTATTTGCTATCTCTTACATATTAATTTAACACATTTTTATTAATCTGTGTATTGCCATGTGGCTGTGACTTACTGGATAAAGTTCTGGTGTCTGTCTCCAGCAGGGCTATATGTCTTCTCACTAACTCTACTTTCTTTCTCCCAGCATTCAGTTTAGTTTTCCTCACCTATCTCTGTTCTGCCCTGTTATAGGTCCAAAGCAGTTTTTTTTAATTAATCAATGGTATTCATAGCATACAGAGTGGAATCCCACATCACTCTATTTTAGTATCAAACCCTAAGTCTATGACCCTATCTCTAAAGTCCTGTAAATGATCCAATATCGAAGTCAAAGGAGTCATGCTTTGAGTCTGTCCCATTATTTTAAATCAGAGAGAGAATAGACAAAAGATAAAAACAAAAGATTACACAGAACAACACACAGTCCTCCTGGTGGCTGTAGACTAAACTAAACTGAATACACCAGCTCTGTGTCAGAATGAGAGTGTGACTTTCTCTGTCTTTTTACAGAAATCAAAGGGATCCTATACAGAAGGGATCTAAATTAACCAGGGGGATCTTTGCCTGTGCAGATGGGCCCAGGATGTCTTCTCAGGTACCCCACCTGTGGTCATCTTGCTTGCATCCACTCAGAGTGTATATAGGATCATAGAGATTGTGGACTAACATACAGAAGGATATCCACAACATTAAGACACGAAACAAAGCACGTAAAAACAGAAAACACAGTTACCAGCTGAACGCTCTAGGGGGTGGTTGTCCCAGTGGGCTTGGGGATCCCAGAGAGCCCCCAAATGTTATGCTCAGGTCATGGAGTTCCTCCAAAACTGACAATGAAACCAAGTTCCATATGTAAAAGCAAAGAGTTTTATTCAAGTTCAAACTTTGATTCTCCATGTGTCTAATGCATTGACACAATTAAATAGCCTCAAGCTCATTTGGGGTGGGGGCTTTATAATAGCAGAAATTGGAGTGAAGGATTTCTAAGTTTCAGGACCCCCAATTGGCTGGCATTTGTCTAGGGGAGTCCTAGTAAAGGGGATGATTGTGTGCTGGGCTTTGAAATGTTAGATATTTTCTTGTGGGTGACCCATTCCTGAGTGGTGTCTGGGTGGTCCTTCTCGAAACTAGGTATTGTATTAGGGTAAACTGAAACTGAGGCCTCTGTGGAGCTTGTCATGGCTGGGCCCTACTTAGAGATGTCTTGAATAGGTTAATGCAAAGCCTTTCATTGTACCTCTTCATTCCATGTTGAGGAATGTGTTTGACTCCTTGTTAAAGAATGATGCATTCTTACTCATGAAACAACTTTGAAAAAAAAAATGAACCAATCTGGTGCTAAATTCTCCCCTTCTAGAAAATTTTACTGGATCCTATTTAGTAAAAAAGTACAGTAAGTAGAAAGAAATAAAATTTCATGAAATATAAGCAGATGAATATGGCTTTCTTTTATGCAATTTGTGGATTTTCTTAACTTGAATATAGTACAACATGGTTTCTAAAATGCTATTACCAGAGATTGGGAGTAAAAACTAAATCAATGCTAGAAGAAATGAGAATCATAGGTAGATTAATAGCCCTTTGAAATGCGAATTTCTCTTAGATTAACTTTCTATTCCTATTGACAAGATCAGTTGATATTCTTAAGTTCAAAGGCATTGATTGCCACAATTGATTTCTTAATAGAATAATTGTATTAATTTATATTTTTGTTCTCAAAAATTTTGGTTTATTTTTATATTACAATTAGTGTCAACTTATTAAACTTCATAAAACAAACCTTTTTTCCTTCATTTTTAAATTGATTTTTATTGAACTCTACATTTTTCTCCGCTCCCATCTCTGACTCTCCCCTCCCCACTTCAAGCCTCTCCCAAGGTTTCAATGCTCCCAATTTACTCAGGAGATACTGTCTTTTTCTACTTTCTACTTCCCAGATAGATTATATCTATGTAAGTCTTTCTTAGTGTCCTCATTGTTGTCTACATTCTCGGGGATTGTGATTTGTAGGATGGTTTTCTTAAAAACCACCTATGAGTGAATACATGTGACAATTGTCTTTCTGGGTCTGGATTACCTAACTCAGAATAATGTTTTCTACCTCCATCTATTTTTCTCCAAAATTCATAATATCATTAATTTTTTATGCTGTGTAGGACTCCATTGTGTAAATGTACCACATTTTCCTTATCCATTCTTCAGTCGAGAGGCATTTAAATCATTTCCTGGTTCTGGCTATGACAAACAATGCTGCTATGAACATAGTTGAGCACATGTCCTCGTGGCATGATTGAGCATCCTTTGGATATATACCCAAAAGTGGTATTATTGGGCCTTGAGGAAGGTTGTTTACTAACTTTCTGAGAAATCACCACACTGACATCCAGAGGGGTTATACAAGCTTGCATTCCCACCAACAATGGATGAATGTTCCCTTTTCTCCACAACCTCTCCAGCATAAGTTGTCATTAGTGTTTTTTAACTTGGCCATTATTATAGGTATAAGATGGAATCTCAGAGTTGTTTTAATTTGTATTTTTCTGATGACTAACGATGTTGAACATTTCCTTAAGTGTCTTTCAACCATTTAGATTCCTTTGTTTGGAGTTCTCTGTTTAGGTCTGTACTCCATTTTTTTTATTGGATTATATGTTCTTTTGCTGACCAATTTCTTGAATTCTTTGTATATTTTGGAGATAAGACCTCTGTCTGATGTGGGGTTAGTGAAGATCTTTTTCCCATTCTGTAGGCTGTCGTTTTATCTTGATTGACTATATCCTATGCTTTACAGAAGCTTTTCAGTTTCAGGAGGTCCCACTTATTAATTGTTTCTCTCAGTGTCTGTGCTGCTGGGGTTATATTTAGGAAGTGGTCTCCTTATGACAATGTATTCTAGTGTAGTTCCCATTTTCTCTTCTTAAGGTTCAGTGTGGCTGGCTGGTCTTTGATCAATTTGGACTTGAGTTTTGTGCATGGTTATAGATATGGGTCTATTTTCATTCTTCTACATGTAGATATCCAGTTATGCCAGCACCATTTGTTAAATACACTTTCTTTTTTCCATTTGATTTTTTTGCTTCAAAAATCAGGTGTCCAAAGGTGTGCGGATTAATATCTGTTTGTTTGATTCAGTTCCATTGGTCCTCCTGTCTGTTTTCATGTCAATACCTGGCTTTTTTTTTCATACTCTAGCTCTGTATTAGAGTTTTAAGACAGGCATTGTGATGCTTCCAGGATTGTTTGGGCCATCCTGGGTTTTTTGCTTTTCCATCTGAAGCAAGTACTGTTCTTTCAAGGTCTGTGGAGAATTTTGCAGGAATTTTTATGGGCATTGATTTGAATCTATAGATTGCCTTTGGTAAGATTTGCTATTTTTACTGTTAATTCTGCCTACACAAAAGAATGGGAGATCTTTCCACTTTCTGGTGTCTTTTTCAATTTCTTTCTTCATTGATTTAAAGTTCTAGTCATACAAATCTTTCACTTGTTTGATTAGAGTTACTCAGAGATATTTTATGCTATTTTTGGTTATTGTGAAGGGTGTTGATTCTCTGATTTCTTGCCTAGCCATTTTATCATATGTGTACAGGAGGGCTACTGATTTTTTTGAATTAATATTGTATCCTGCTACATTACCAAAATTGTTTATGAGTTGTAGAAGTTCCTTAGTAGAAATTTTGCGACTGCTTATGTAAACTATCATATCACCAGCAAACAGCAAGAGTTTGACTTCTTCTTTTCTGATTTGTATACCCTTGATCTTTTTCTGTTGTCTTATTGCTCTAGCTAGTACCTAAAGAACTATACTGAAAAAGTATGGAGATAGTGGACAACCTTTTCTTGTTCTTGATTTCAGTGGATTTCACTGGGAGTATTGATATATACTTTATCTTTTATCATAATGAAGGAAAACTATAACTAGAACTATCTATTTTTCAACTCCATCAAAGACCCGAGAAGGATAGAATATTACCTAGGTAAACAGAAAATGCATTGTAAGTAAATTCCAAAATGTGCAATAATGACAGAGACAACTGGCTACTTGGGCAAACACCCAAAGTCTCATTTGTAATGTTGGAGCAAGCAATTTAGAATAAGGCCTAGAGTAACTGACTGACCATTTTCAGAGGCAAGAAATTTTTCAAAACCATTTTACCTTGTCTTGTCAAGATTTAACAGTTCTTTTTTTCATGTATTCTGTTTGCCCTGTCCAGACATCATGCATTTTGTCAGTGGTCAAGGCATGGGTAGTTTCTTGCCCAAAGGCCAGTTTTGCCAAGAAGAAAACAAACTCCTTGTGAAGTGTTTTTGGTACTCAACATTCTCTCGGGAATAGAATCTTTTTTTTTTTTTTGAAAGTCATCTATTGTGACACTATAGTCCAGTTAAAGTTCCTTTAATTTGGGGGACATCATAATTATTCTAAAATTACTGTCAGCCACTTTAGTATATTATAAGCACAAAACCAGGAATATTTAAAGATTAATCAGGAAATGGAGAGTTTCCAAAATTTTTTCTTTAATTATTAGCCATTAATAGTATAATTTTAAGCTATATTTTGTCTCCATCTAGTACAAGTAGACTGGATTCATTAGGATAATTTTATGAGAGAATAGCTGTCATTTCTTCAAATTTGTTCACCTATAGAGCAGCAGCTACAGAAAGAGAAAAATTACATACTTGTTGTGTATCTGGGTTTATTGAACTATGTGCCCAAATTCAATCATACCATTTCTCCTGTTCTTTGTAATGTCATGTTCTCTAGTGCAGAAGTGCAGTTTGAAGCATTGGTGCCTGGCTAGTGTCTGCCAGCTTCCCTGAAGAACAGCCTTAAACTGAGCAGCTACTGATTTTCTGGAGGCTGTAAGGAGGACTTGATAATTTTAAGCACTTTTTTTGTATGGAATTTGTGTTTTATATTTTTATTGTTGTCTAGATTTGTGACCACAGGATGCTGGTAACACTTATAGGCACATGTTGACCTGGAATAACTTTAACAGTGGTTAATGTTTAAAATGTATTTTCTGACATGACAAGACCAGGTCTAATGCAAAATGATGAAGTCCTTTTTCTCCAAACTTTTTCACTTCCAAACACACCCTAAGCACTTCAAATCATTAAGGAAGGAAGCACATGAGAGATTATTGCTTATTAAAATATGGGAGACCTGCATTTTTAATGCTATTGGCATTTTAAAATAAATTTCACCTGTGTAAACTACACTTCTGACAAAATCAGATCTATTTCCTTATAGTTTTCTTATGTTTTTCCCAGCTAGCAGTAGACATAGCTTTAAAAAAACAAGCCCAAATTTATGGAACACTATGAAAGCCTTGCTAAGAGGCAAGTTCATAGCGCTAAGTGCCCACATTAAAAAAAAAAACGGAGAAAGCTCACATCAGTGACTTAACAACACATCTGAAAGCTCTAGAACAAGAAGAAGCAGTTGCACACAGGAGAAGTAGAAGACAAGAAATAATCAAGTTAAGGGTTGAAATCAACAAAATAGAAACAAAGCAAACAATACAAATAAAATCAATGAGTCAAAGAGTTGGCTCTTTGAGAAAGTCAGCAAAGCAGACAAATCCTTATCCAAACTAATCAAAAGGAAGAGAGAGAACATCCAAATTAACAAAATCAGAAATGGCATAGTTATTGAAGCTCTGACTATAGTAAAAAGACAACAAAAGGAGATCAAGGGGGATCAAATTTGAAAGGAAGATGTCAAACTTTCATTATTTGCAGATTATATGATAGTATATATGTGACCCCAAAACTCTGGTAGGGAACTCCAACAGTTGATAAATACCTTCAGTAATATGTCACGATACAAGATCAACTCAAAAAAAAATTTAAGTAGCCTTTCTATATACAAATATAAATAAACTGAAAAACAAGTCAGAGAAACATCACCTTTCACAATAGCCACAAATAACATAAAATATCCTGGGGTAACTCTAACCAAGGAAGTGAAAGACCTATTCGACAAGAACATTAAGCCTTTGAAGAAAATAATTGATGAAGATAATAGAAAATGGAAAGATCTTCCATGCTCTTGGATAGGTAAGATAAGCATAATGAAAATGGCAATCATACCAAAAGCAATCTACAGATTCAATGCAATCCACAACAAAACCCTAAAACAATTCTTCAGAGACATTGGAAGAACAATAATCAACTTCATATGGAAAAACAAGTAACTCAGGATAGCCAAAACAATTTTGTACAATAACGGAATTTCTGGAGGCATCCCCATCCTTGACCTCAAAGTCTATTACAGAGCTACAGTAATGAAAACAACATGGTACTGGCATAAAAACAGAGGGGGTGACCAATGGAATTGAATCAAAGACCCAGATATTAATCCACACAACTGTAAACACCCTATTTTTGACAAAAAAGCTAAAATTATATAATGGAAAAAAAGAAAGACCCCCCCCACAAATGGTAATGGCATAACTACATGTCAACATGTAGAAGAATGAAAATAGATGCATATCGATCTCCATTAACAAAGCTTAATTCCAAATGGATTAAAGACCTCAATATATATCCAAACACACTGAACCTGATAGAAAAGAACTTGGGAAGTAGCCTTCAATGTATGACCACAGGAGATCACTTCCTAAATATAACTCTAATAGCCCAGACACTAAGATCAAAAATGAATAAATGGGACCTGCTGGAATGGAGAAGCTTCTGTAAAGCAAAGGACACAGTCAATAAGACAAAAAGGCTGACTACTGAATGGGAAAAGACCTTCACCATCCCCACATCAGACAAAGGATCAACCTAGAAAATATAAAAAAAAAAACTGAACAAATTAAATATCAAAATTCTAAATAACCAAATTTTAAAATGCGGTATAGAACTAAACAAAATTCTCAACAGAAGACTCTCAAATGGCCAAAAGATACTTAAGGAAATGTTCAACATCCTTAGCCATCAAAAAAATGTAAATCAAAACAACTCTAAAATATCATATTACCCCTGCCAAAATGGCTAAGATCAAAAACACCAATGATAACTTATGCTGGAGAGCATGTGGAGTAAAGGGAACACTCCTCCATTGCTCCGTGAGAATGCAAACTTGAACAACCACTTTGGAAATCAGTATTGCAGTTTCTCAGAAAATTGGAAATCAACCAACCTCAGAATCCAACAATACCATTTTTGGGCATATATCCAAAAGATTCTTAATCATACTACAAAAACATTTGTTCAACTATGTTCTTGGCAGCATTATTTGTAATAGCCAGATCCTGGAAGCAACCTAGATGCTCCTCAAATGAAGAAAGGATAAAGAAAATGTGGCACCTTTACACATTAAAGTACTACTCAACGGTAAAAATCAATGACATCTTGAATTTTGCATGCTAATGAATGGAACTAGAAAACACCATCTTGAGTGACATAACTCAGATCCAAAGAGGTGAATATAGCATGTGCTCACTCATAAGTGGATACTAGCCATAAACAAAGGATATTGTTCATGATCCTAGAGAAGCTAAGTATCAAGGTGAACCCTAAGAATGACATATATAGATCCACCTGGTAAGTTGAAGTAGTTAAGATCACTTGACATAATTGGGATTATAGGAGTGGGAGGAGAAGGGAGAGTAGAATGAGAAGAGGAACAGAAATGGGGAAGGGCAAGAAGGACTTGAGGGAATGGTATAGTTGAGATGGAGGAAGGACAGAGATGGGAACAAGAAGAGAGGTATCTTGATTGAGGGAGCTATTGTGGGGTTAGCAAGAAATATGTCACTAGAGAAATTTTCAGGAATCCACAAGGAAGACACCAGTTAAAACCCTAAACAACATAGAAGGGGGTGTCCAAACTGGCCTGGCCCTGTTGTCAAGCTGATAAATTTCTTAAATATCACCATAGATCATTCATCCAGCACCTGATGAGAGAGATGCAGAGACCCACATTGGAGCACTGGACTGAGCTCCCAAAGTCCAGTTGAAGAGCAGAAGGAATGAGAATAAGAGCAAAGAGGTCAAGATCATAATGGGAACACCCATTGAAACAGGTTACTTGAGATAATGGGAGCTCACCAATACCAGCTAGACTGGGAAGGAACAACCATAGGACCAAACTAGTCCTTCTGAATGTGGATGACAGTTGCCTGGCTGGGGCAGACTGGGGGGCCACTTGCAGTGGCACCAGGATTTATTCCTATTGCTTGTATTGATTTTTTCGGAACCTATTCTCTTTGGATGGATACCTTGCTCAACCTAGACATAGTAGGGAGGGCCTTGAACCATCCCCAAAGCAATGTGCCTTGCCCTCTCAGAAGAATGAATAGGGGTAGGAGGGTGTGGAGGGAATGAGGGAAGGGAAGTGGGAACTTGGACTGGTATGTATAATGAAAAAAGATAGTTTGTTTTCTTTTTAATAAATAAATAAAGAAACCTCAATGTCCTTAAATAGTTGGATGGATTTGATCATGTGGTACATCATAGACACTGGAGTTTTATTCAGCCATATAAACAAGGTAAACTTGAATCAAATACTTAAAATTAGAAAATACTATGTCTGTGAAAAATTGGGCTGGAATTACGATGGGAATTGTGTTGAATCTGTTGTATATTGCTTTTAGCACAATGACTGTTTTTACTATATTGATCCCACCAATCCATGTAAATCATGATTAATAAAAGCTAAGGGTCAAAAACTGGGATTTAATCTGAAAATCCAAAAAGCAAAACAGCCAGCCACTTGGTCTTACCTTGACCTCAGTCTGAAATAGTGATCCTGCCTCCAAGAATCTCAGAATGAGACTTTCTGAGAGCTGTCTCCCCGCTTCTTATATTCTCTTCTAGAACTGGGATTAAAAGCATGCACCACTCTGATTAAAGGCATGCACTGCCCGGTTTCTATGACAACTACTGTGGCTACTGGGATTAAAGGTGCATGCGTGTCATTATCGCTACTGGTATTAAAGGTGTGTGTTTCCATAACCTAGTTTGTAAGACTGATCAATGGGACTGTTTTACTCTCAGATCTTCAATCTTACACAACTAAAATACCACTATATCCATAAACATGAAAGACCTTTCCATTTTCTGGGATCTTCTTTAATGTCTTAAAGTTTTCATCATACAAATTTTTCACTTGCTTGGTTAGTGTTACTCCAATGTGTTTTTGTTTGTTTGTTTGAACTTTTTCATTCGTTTTTGATGCTGTTGTGAAAAATTATTGTTTCCCTGATTTCTTTCTCAGTTCATTTTTAATTTGTATGTAGGAGGATTACTTTTTTCTGAGATAATTATCCAGATACTTTGCCAAAAATGTTTACCAGCTATAAAAGTTTTTTGGTAGAAATTTTGGTACCAATTTTTTGGTAGAATTATATATATATAATCACATAACCTGCAAATAATGATAACTCTAATTTCTTCCTTTCCTGTTTGTATTCTTTGATATCCATCAGTTGTCTTATAGTTAAGACTTCCAGTAGTAAGTTGACAGCCTTGTCTTGTTTCTTATTTTAGTGTAAATGCCCAAGTTTCTCTCCATTTAGGTTGATGCTGTTTGTGGGCTTGCTATAAATCTTCTTTAATATTTTGAGGTATGTCCCTTTTATATATAGTCTAGTAACCAACCAATATCTGATTTCATTCTACTCAAATGGCTAAAGAAACTGATACTAGATAGCCCAGGGACCTAGGAAGAAACCAAATGTTACTTTTCTGCTAATGGACTATAGCAGTAAAATGACTCCTAATGACACTCTGCAATGCTCATAGATAAGTGCCTTGCTCAAGCACCATCAGAAAAGCTTTCTCCTGCAGTAGATGGGAACAAGTATAGAAACCCACATCCAATGTGCAGAGAGTGAGAGAACATGGAATACTCAATCCTGAATGGAATGTCATCAAATCCCTGCCCTCATAACTCAGGGAACCTTTTGGAAAGGAGACAAAACAATGATGAGAGTCAGAGGAAATGAAGAAAAGTAAGGCAATAAGGCCTTCTAAACAACAACGGGACAGTCCGTTCTGTGACAATGGGACAGTCACATATGAGCTCCTAGAGCTGGGGCAGCATGCACAGGTCCTGCATTGGCATGCATGATATGGGTCCCAACAGTGAAAAGAAGTGGGCACAAGTGCCTATCCCTAACCCAGAAGCACTCTCCAGTTGGTAACCACTGTCACAATGGCAACAGAGCACATTTGAGAGCACATCACATGCCCACCAGTAATATTGACCAATACAAAATGAAGTCAATGGCATATTTGGAGGTTCTTTGACAAAACATAAGGTTTTTGGGGGCTCTTCATTTTATTTCATTTTTGCCGTATAGCTCCTTTAAGTATATTATACCACACCCATCCTACCCTGGTTTGGTGTTTTTACTGGATTCTTGTGTATCTCTGAGTCTATATGTGTTTGGTGTATTTTTTCTTCAGATCTTCTGTCTGTTTATTTATTTTGTCTTATTCCGGGTTATTTTTTATTTTATTTTGTTTTATTTTATTTTATTATTTAGGTACTTGCTTGTTTCCTAAGGAGAAACAGAAACAATGTATATTCAGATGTGAGAAGAGGTTAGGAGCCTGGAGGAGTTGGGACTAAGGAAACCATAATCAGAATATATTGTACAAAAAAATCTATTCTCATTAAAATAAAGCCAGTTGAAAGAGAAAACAATGTGTTAAGTTAGATAACAAACCTCAGAAAGACATGTTACCCCTAAGATATGAATTCTAGATTTTTTAAAAAAAACTATTCAGTGATGTGTCTATCCCCATGTATGCAGGTGTGATTATCTGTATATCTTCATACATGCATCATGACCAGAAATTGAATGCTAAATGCTCCATCTGCGTCTCTCCACCTTACTTTTTGAGACACTGTCTTTCACTGAACAAAATGTTCATCGGGTATGTGGCAGGTTCCAGGCTCTACCTGTCCAGCTCCCAGCATTGGGATCATGGGTGTTGTCACGACATCCAGTTTTGCTTGTCTTTCTCTTTTACATGGGTTTTGAGGACAGGACTTAGGACTTTATGTTGTGTCGTAAGCACCTTCCCCACTGCACCATCTCCCCAGCCCTCTAAGTGTTTATTCATGTGTGTGTGTACTGATACTTACACACTAAAAAGGGTCCGTGAGGAGAGGCAGGAAACAGGTCTTAAGAAAGGCTTTGAGGGATAGAACACATGCAGCATAAAGACAGAAAGGGAAATGCTGGGGCAAAAGATGGCAAGCTGAGAGGAGGGCAGCAAGATGGTGGAAAAAAATGGGAGGGAAGGAAAATTGTTGCATTGTATGCTAATTAAAAAGTAAAAATAAAGAAAATCAATAAAGGAAATAAGGGCAATTAAATAGATTAGAACAATGTACATGGCAAAAGAAAATTAACTGAAGTAAATGTTTGTTTTAAAGTACACAGTGGAGTACTGCTTGGCAGTAAAAATAATGACATCTTGAAATTTGCAGGCAAATGGATGGACCTAGGAAACAACCATATTGAGTGAGGTAACCCAGACCCAGGAAGACAAATATAATGTGTGACTCATTCATAAGTGGCTTTTCGACATAAAGCAAAGGAAACGAGCGTACAATTCACAATCCCAGAGAACCTACACAACAAAGAGGACTCTAAGAGAGACATACTTGGATCTACATAGGAAGGATGAAAAGACACAATCTCCTGAGTGAACTGGGAGAGTATGAATCACAGGATAGGGAAGAAAGGAAGAGGGGAGAAAGTGAGGGAAGGGGAGAAAAATGTATAGTCCAATAAAAACAACAAAAAATAAAAAAATAAAGTACTGAACAATGTATTTTTAAATGAGTGAGAATTTAAATGGATACAATTTTAAATAAAAGGGCACAGATAGTTGTAGCTGTAGTAAAGTATCTTTGAAAATAAAAATGTAATAAATTGATTAATTTAACCTAACTGTATATTGAAAGAGGGGTCAGAGACTAATGCTCTGTAGAAAATAAAAATACTGACAGTAGGAAAATTGTCTATCAATAATATTAAGAAGTCTGAATTTCTTATTGAAATTTGAAGTCTTGAGAATTTTGACATCGTCCATGAATTCTTTTTGAAGTGGCCAGGGTTTAGTAGCTGGAAAATGGAACCTTAGAAATCAGTTTGAAGATGTGATTTGGTGGAGGGGTGCATAAGCCAGAGGAAACTCACCCTCAGTCATGCAGAACTGTGACTGAGCTAGTGATGGTGGCCATTTTGTGACCTGAGATATCTGTCACATGAATCAACTTACCTGAGTGCTCTCTACCTCCCTGCAAACAGGTACCCTAACTGACGGGAGTGTAGCAAAACCTGGACACTCACTCCTCCACAGCAGGAAAGTGCAGAGGCATGTGATGCCACGTTTTATCAATCAGTCATGTATGTAATACCACCACCAATAAATTATTGTTAATAAATTGTGATTACCTTAGCCTCAAACTATACACACATGTGCACACGCACACATGTGTATGTATTTTCTTGAACTTTGTTTTTATCAAATCATTCATCAAACATTGTTTTTATCAAATAATCAACTTTGTTTTTGTCAAATCATTCATCAAAACATGAGCATTTCTATGACATTTTTCGACAATCTTTCCAGGCATTATTAAGAACCACAGATTTTATAAAAAAAAATTCAAAACTTAGAGGCTAACCATTCCTGTAATCTTAAAAATCACGATGATGAAGCAGGAATATTGTGAATATAATTCAGTATTGGACTTCATAGTGATACTGTGTCTCAATTATAACAATACTACTTAAAATTAATGAAATAAGAAAAAGTGTTCCAGTTATTTCTTTTCCTCTGCTAACTTCTGTGTATTTTGATTTTATTTTAAATTTTAGACATTTTAATTCAAGAACAAAAAGATATTCTTGTTTGTAAAAATCCATAAATAGTTAATTGTCCTCATATTGATTAACAACTTCCAACCTTACTGTATTTTAATGTTAGCATTCTCTATATGAGACAATGTGTTAGTATATGCCTATAATCGTTTGAAACAGTAGCCTGTGATAGGAGGATTGTGGATCTGAGTTCAGTCTGGATTATATCATGAAAGTTTTCAAGCTAAGAGAAAAATCTGGGAGGATAACAATGACATGATGGCACATGTTTCCTTGTTCTGTGATTAACATCATTTAAAACAAAAGATTATAAATGAACTCTAAGAATCAGTGAAGTGACCTGAAGTGAGATGACTTCAGAGTCACTTTGAAACTAAGCATATTTAGGTTGTATAAAAGAAATATATTGCTTTGTGTTGCTATTTAAGCTATATTTTCCTTCAAGCCAAGAGTGCATCCTAATGGCTAATTCTTTAAAACTAAATTATAGTTCTGATTATTAGCTTATCTTTTCTCAGTTAATTCCTATTTGGATGCAGCACTTAAATCCCTTTTGCTTCTTGTTCTCAAGGAAAACAGTCTGATCTTGTGATGACCCCAGCATTCTCCTGAGCGTTTCTAACTCAGTGATAGGCATCCTACTCAAAGCAAAGTTGACATCAAGTCATTGAATTCTAAAGCAATTGTCCTTCCCTTTACCCCAGTTTTTGTATAACTTCTCCTTCCTAACTTCTCCAGTCAGATAAATTCTTCTCAGAGAACAATTACACTTAGCAATCCTCTGTGTGGATAAAGAGTCTGATTTCCAGAGTCCATCACTCCCTCTTCTAAGCAGTTTAGATGCTGTCAGTCCAGCCACCAACCACATCTCCAGTTTCTCTGCTTCTTCCCTACTTCTGATTTCCAGTTGATATTTGAAGTATTCTGTTATGGTAAGTTTAATAGAGTTAAGTCAGAGTGTCAGCCAAACCCAGGATTTGGTCCAGGCATTACAATATACTGAAATGGAGAATTGTTTACTCAAATAAAACTGATATCAAAAGGCTTTAGACTATGGATTCTACATACAACCTAGGTTTTATATCTTCCCTCTGAAGTTAAATTCTTAGCCACTTTCTTTTGTTGGCTTCCAGTGGGCAAATAGATTTGGATATGTGTTTATACAGTCAGTGAGCTTCTACTGACTGCAGCAATTGAGAACACATGTTGTATCATGAATATGAAGGAGATGTGAGGCCCAAACACGCACAGTTGCTCAAGGTGTAGAGCAAGTATTTGAAAACAATGCCAGGGATAGGGAGTTGCCAAGTTGTAAAATACTTGACGGATTTAATAGCTGTGGATAGTGAAGATGTTTACAAGCCATGCATTCTACTTTCGAAACTGTATGTTGTAGAGAGGAATAAAAAGATACCTAATTCTGATGTCAGAAAGCATATGAAACATAATTCTATTAATTGTAATATATTATCCCATGAATCCTATTTATCCCATTATGTACTTTAAACAATGTAATTCTAATTTTTGGACAAACAGTATTTCAGATTTAAGTTGATTTTGACAAGGAATTTTATTTTTCTTCTAAGTTTTTGTTTTGTTTTGCTTTGGTTTTGGATTTTGGTTTTTCAAGATAGAGTCTCTCTGTGTATCCCTGGTTGTCCTAGAACTTACTCTGTAAATGAGGCTGGCCTCAAACTCGGAGATCTGCCTCTGCCTCTTGAGTGCTGGGTTTCAAGGTGTTCACCACTACTGCCCAGCTTCTTCTAAGTTTATAATGATTTTAAAAAACATGTTAACATATTCAAAGCTGAATCTTGTTGCTCACCTACGGAAAGGATGGATGGGGAGCAGATGCCTACTACAGTGGAACAAGCCTTGACCCCAGAGGGGAACATCCCAGGGCTCTTTGCATTTTTCTTTTATGTATTCAAAATCAGTATTTATTTGCTTATTGTTTCTGTGTATATACTAAAAATATTAACCAAAAATAGAAATTAGTGAGTCAAAAATAATTATGGAGGCTGTATAAAACATGTATTCAAATAAATAATTAAGCCATATGCATAGCTTCCTGTAGACTCTCTCTAGAGAGATAGAAATAGTGATGGTGACCGAATACTTGTCAGACTACTAAGAACCCTCAGAAATTCAAACGCTAATGCCACATATAGCTTCACAGGTATGTTTTCCTTTTTATTTGTTGTTTTCACTGGGAAGAAAAGGTAACAAATCTGTGAATAGTCAGTCTCTGTTTTAAATATTAGAAATATCATAATAAACCATGTGCATCTGCACATGGGTAGTAGATTTAAAGATATACAGATTTACTATGTTCATATACACATACATGCTTTTATGATATATTTTATGTAATGAGACAGTGAAGTTGGTTTGTAAACTCAGAGCTGATCGTCTAATAAGATGAATTCATTGTGAGATTTTGTAACAACTGAGAATAATGTGCTCTGGAGAATAACTCTTTTTTCAAATTACCATAAACTTACAGGATGAGCCGTCACCACTGCACATGGAAAAACCAGTTCCAGGCTTTTGTAATGTTTAGGTTCTCAATGTCATGAGCTAGTAAAAAGATCTCACAGTAGAGATCACAGAGTCAAGAAGAACAGGCACATTGTGAAGTGAGTGCAAACTCCCAGGAGGGTTTGAGGACAGTACATTGAGGCCTCTACCCGCTTTGCCCCATTTTCTCAATGGTTGGCAGGTATGTAATTAACTCCATGTATGGTCAAGTACTAGATGGCAGGGTCAGCCATGTGCACACTTTGTTAGCCACACATGCTTTCAAAGTACATGTGTGTGACCACCAGGAGAAAGGCCTCCCTTTTCTTTATTATTATTTTTTTTCTGATATTGAGTCTCATATGATTACCTAGGTTAGCTTCAAACTCAAAGCAAATCCTCTTCCAAGGGCTGATATTACTGATAAGGGTGAGGCACCATGACTGGATGCTGTTGATCTTAAAACAAAACCCAAGGCAAATACAAAGGTTATTTTGAAAAGGGGTTTCAATGTAGCCCACATTGGTCAGGGTGGCCCTCAAGAGGACAGCCACGGTGGAATCAGAGTTTCCTCCTCCATTTCCTAGTGCCTCTGGTCAGTCCTACTTCTACCTCCTGCATGGAGCCTGCAAGGGGCATAGGAAGTTCCTCTTGGGCTACTGGCCCAGGTCCAGGAGTTTGGGTATAAGGAGGGGGAGGGAAGATGTCATTCTCTGTGTTTCCACCCTACGATACTGGGGGCATGGGTGGGGCTAATGGGGCTGAGATGCCCCTGACAGATGGCCATTTCTTCTCTGCTGCCATTATCTTGACTTGCTGGGGAATAAAAGCTTTAAGCCAGGAAGGAGGGCCTTCTACCAGACTTTTCCAGGTTACAATATAGGTATTGTGTACAATATAGGTATCTCGTGTGTAACTAAGCCAGGAAGGAGGGTCTTCTACCAGACTATTCCAGGTTACAATATAGGTATTGTGTGCAATATAGGTATCTCGTGTGTAACTAGAAGTCTGAACACAATGTCCTACATATCTCCAATCAGACCAACATCAAAAGGTCCCTCTGGAGGGCATCTGACATTCAAAGCAGGCCATTCTGTGCTGCAAACAATAATGAACTTTCCTTTGTGAATTTTAATCCATTGTTTGTGAGCCATGGCTGCTATGTCCTTCCAGTGAGGCTAACATAAGTCTAGGGGTAAGGAGGGTACTGTCCCATAATTTCTACCTCAGTAGGAGATATAAAGACAAAGACTGTCGCACCTGCATGGGCTGGAACCACGAGTCTGCACGAGTCTCGGCAGAGGGTGTCCAGGTTGAATGAATCTACAGAGCAAGAGGTTGAGGTGGAACAGCTTCTTTATTGTTCTGCTGGGGCTAGCTTTTATACCATGCCACCAAATGAGGAGGGGGCTGCAAAGGGACTGTCACCTGACCCCTGTAGGGACTGTCACCTGACCCCAGCAGGGATCAAGGAATGATCACGTGCACTTAAACTTCCTTACCCAACTCCAGGAGCAGAGGGAAGTTATTATGTTTTCTTTGCAGATAAGCACCTCAAATGGGGGCAGGGAAATGTAACTCGGGGCTGCAATTCCCACAAAAGACAACAGACAACAACCCAAATCAAAGACACACAAATGCCTTAAAATTTTTCTCAGGAGGCAGCAACCCACCATCCAGACACAAGACTTTCTGTCCCTGATTAAGCAGACCCAAATCCATGATCTACTTCCACAGGGAAGTGTGACCCAAACTCACTTCTCCCTCCTCAGGGAGGTGGAACTCAAATCCATGATCTCCCTCCACAAGGAGGTAAGACCCAAACCCATGATCTCCTTCCACAGGGTCTGAAAGCCTCACATCCCAGTCTCCAGCACATCTGCTGGTGGTCTCAGCAGCTCAGGTGGGACTCTAACCCACTTTGTTTTAACCTCCGCTGTTGCCAGACCGCACCACATACTCTGTGTGCTTTGGAAAATGAAAGTATAAAACAGCATAGAGACAGAAACAAAGAAAGGCTTACCGGCCAGCCAGAAACCCCTCAGGCTGGGGACTGGGAGGTGTCTTGGGGACTCCTGGATGATCCCTCAAATAATGTTGTGCCTGTGTTGCAAGATTCCCAAACAAGAACACCGCAGAACAGGTATCCGATGCAAACACAAAGGGGTTTTATTGAGGAAGGCAGATCCAGATATGGGCAGCAGCTCAGGTTTTGGGAAACAGAGCCATGTAGAACATTTACAGGATAGAGCTGATATAGGGAAAAACCAAAGGGAAGCAGACAAGTAGCTCACAGCCTTGTCAGAGGGTCTTAGGGTTGTTGACATTTAACATGAATGCTTGTGGCAAGAGAAAGTACAGAATTTAACAGTAAAATAGTTAAAAATACATCATGTATGGATGAGGCATGTGGTCAGGAGCTGTCCCTAGCCTTGTGATTAATGACTGTCATTAATCATACCCTCGGTGGAGTTCAACTCATTTTGGGAACTAGTGAGTACTCGTGACCATGGAGAAGGCATAAGAGAGGTGATCTTGGTTTGGTTCAAATTTTACCCCCATCAGTGGCAATGCATCATAGATGTAAATTCCCCATCCAGAGTGATGGTGGTGCTGCTTGCTCTCCTCCAGCTCCTGCAGCAGGTGTGTGCTGGCTTCCTGTGGTGCCCAGATTCCTATGCTCAAGATTTGTGGAAATGTTTCAGGTCTCATGCTTATTTCCCAATTAGACTGGTTTTCTTTATATTCAGTTCTTAGAGTTTTTCACACATTGTGAAGTTGTTGTCACATGCGAGAGAAATACTGTGTCCCAGCATGTAATATGCGGCATACTTGGCACTTTGAGGTTAACACACATTATTAAAATTCAGTCATTGTCTCCATTTAAGTTAACAAAATATTTTTTGTTGTTGTTGTTTAGAATTACCCATACATGATGATAGGAAAATGTTGGCCAAATGCAATATGATTTATTATTGCTTCTAAATTTTCACAGATACATTTGTGTGACATTATCAGAGTAACATAATTTGCAAGACTGATAAACATTTCACTTGTGCAGAATCATATAATTCATTCCCCGTGTAACTTTTCCCAAATTATTGCTTAATGATATATTCCAGATAGCAAAAATAGCTTAAAATTATGACTTTAAAATATGGAAAATAAAAATTTGCCTTTTCTTAACCACTTCAATTCAGTTCACAATTTAGTTCTCAGAGTAAACTAGACCCTTTGTCAAGGCCCCCCACTATTCCTTTTTTATTTTCTCTTCTAGTCCTCTATGTGGGAGCATAACTTTTTCTGGGGTATGTTTTCTACCCCATAGTCCAGATAGTAGCTAACATACCCTACATCCCCATTCACAACACCAGTTGTCTGTGTATATATACAAAGAGCATGTCTTAAGATGTGATGTGGTACATGTCATTCACTCTGGTAAACACTTGGGGAAGTAACTGCAGAGACTTTAATGGGGAGAGCTCTTAGAATTCTGGTGGGGGACAATTCTGTATTCTGTCAATCATGTTTTAAGTAAATGCTGATTGGCCAGTAGCCACACAGGAAGTATAGGTGGGGCAACCAGACAGGAATTAGAGGCAGGGCAATGAGAACAACAGGATTCTGGGAAAGAGAAAGCTAATTCCTCCCCAGTCCTATCCAGACACTGAAGAAGCAGTGATCTGCCCCGCTGAAAAAGGTGGCTAACATAGATAAGAATAATGGGTTAATGTAAGTTATAAGAGTTAATAAGAAGCCTGAGCTAATGGGCCAATCAGTTTATAACTTATGGAGACATCTGCGTGATTTTCTTTGGGACCCAATGACTGTGGGAACCAGACAGGACAGAAATCCCAACAAGCAGGCACTCATATTGCAGAAGCCCTGCTGGCAAACCAGGTTGGGCTGCAGTCCAATTCCAAGAAGATTATTTGTTGACTCCATATTCATTCACCACCAGCTGAAACTGAGTAGCTTTAGGAGATTATTATTATTATTATTATCATTATCATTATTATTATTAATTTCTTCAAGAACAGAGTCTTCTATGGCACACCTGTAACACCATCATGTGGACTGGATAATGAGTGCAGATATTCTGAAAAAGAAATGTGACCTTTTTCAGGATGATGTTCTTCTACAGAACTCAGTTTAGGCTGAGGGCCAAAGAATGAGGATTGTGAACAAGCCCAATGTAAACTGTGTACTTCTGTTGGTTAGTACCCTGGCTTACAGAGAAGAGTGGCTTACAGTGTACAATTCCTTTACTAACTGTCATAAAATTTCTTTATATGCTTTTAAAATTATTTTTATTTATGTGTAGTATATAAATTATATGTGTGTATGTGGTATGTGTGCCCAGTCCAAATAATTTAATTAAACCCATTGTTGAATAGCTGGTCAGCTTTGTTACAAAATACCTCAAAATTAAAATGTAAAGTACATGTATGTAACATGAAGGGCCGGCTTGTTGGGGTATCTGTTCCCGCCCAGTACCCTACAGCCGGCAAGTCTGAGAGAAAATCAATCACACAGAGTCTACATTAGGTTATAAACTGATTGGCCCATTAGCTAAGGTTTCTTGTTAACTCTTATAGCTTATATTAACCCATTATTCTCATCTATGTTAGCCACACGGGCTCAGTACCTTTCTCAGTGTGACAGCTTACATGTTGCCTCTTTGGTGGTCTGCGCAGGAGTGGCTAGGGACCTTCCTGCTTCCCAGAATTCTCCTGTTCTCATTGCATCACCTCTACTTCCTGTCTGGTTTTCCCGCCTATACTTCCTGCCTGGCCAATCAGCGTTTTATTAAAATATGATTGACAGAATACAGATAATTCTCCCACATCACATGTATTAGAAAATATTTTTTCTAACCAAAATACATCCTACTTCCACTTTGAAAAATAGAATTTGACATGTATCACTTAGAAAAGGACATAATAGACCATCTGGAGATAACATTTCTAAATCACTTTGGCTCTTTACTAGCATTGTGGTAGCATATTATTTTATATCAATATATTTTGTTAAAATATATTGGGTAGATAGAAGTTTCTGTCCCACTTGGTCCTACAACCATTTAGTCCCAAAGTTATACACAGAGGTTTATAATAATTATAAACTGTTTGGCCTATTGGCTTAGGCTTATTGTTAACTAACTCCTACAACTTGAATTAACCCATAGTGTTATCTATGTTCAGCCAAGTGGCTTACTACCTTTTCTCATGAGGCATTCTCATTTTGTTTCTTCTGTACCTTGCTGGTGACTGACTCTCTGCCTTTCCTCTTCCCAGATATCCTAGTCTGGTTGTCCCACCTATACTTTCTGCCTGGCTACTGGTCACTTCGTGTTTTATTAAGTCAATATGAGTGACAAATATTTACAGTGTACAAGAGCATTGTTCCATAGCAATACTGTTTAGTTTTGAATTCATGAAAATACAATAAAAAGGCTTGCCATGGTGCCTGTGATGTTTATCCATTTGTGTTTTCAATGTTGCCTTTATAAGATACTTCTGTCTTAAGAGATAGGCGTTCTTTTATTTTTATGTTTAATTTACATAAGTCCAGTTATTTGGGACTATAATACTCTGTCATGCCTGGACTGCAATTTATAGTATTTATGTATGGACATTTGATTGATTTGCAGTTATTCACACAAGTACATACCTGTATTATGTGCATATGTGTCTACTGATGTGTTCATGCATGTATATTATAAATACTTCTGAAGTAAATATTTTGTATGTATGTTGTTACAAAACAATGTGTTTATCTTTAAATTATTTGAATTTTTAATTTTGTTTGTTTCCTTTGGCTATGATCCAAAACACAGAACCACTATAAACAGGGAGATTTTAGGTCTTGTAAGTGGAGTGCTCTTATGTCTGATAAATAGTGTGGTTTTAGTTCCTGTAAGTGGAGTGATTTTCACAGTCAGACTTGGACAAAGGCTTAGTTCTAATGGCACATTTTAGGGAATATATCTTGCTTCTACTTAGCGCCAAGACTAAGATAAAATGTTTCTTTGACATTTTCCTTGAGGGCCCTTTTTTAAGATAATGAAATTATTGATGTTTAATTTGGAAAATCTCAGCTATTAATTAGGTTTCCCCATGAGAAGAGAGCCACCTGACTGTCATAAATATCATCTCAGGTCCATTTCTTAATAACATTATAATTCTGTTTGTCATTTTGCAAGCAACTAACATCCTGCTAGTCTTACCACATTCCTAGAGACATTGTCACAGAACTCAGGTTGGTTGTAAATATACTTAAGTTACTCTTACTCTTGTAGTAATTTTGTTTTAACTGGGGACGTGATGGATGCTAAGAAAATAAAAGATTAACACATAAAGACCTTATCTGAACAGGTAACAATCACAATAATAAAAATAATGTAGGTTTCAATATTTATTAGTTATTTGAATCTATAGCAATGATTTATACTTTATTTAAAATTTCAAATTCTGGAATAAAAAGATAAATACATCAGAAGAAATGCTTATACATATTAAAATAACTATCCTGTTGGTGTACGATGTGCTGCTTTCATTGGTTGAATAAAGAGACTGTCTTGGCCTTTTGATAGGTAGAAACTTAGTTAGATGGGAAAGACAGAACTGGATGCTGGGAAAAAGAGCAGAGTCAGGCAGATGCCATGAATCTCCAGCCTGAGATGGACATAGGTTAGAATCTTTCCTGGTAAGCCATGACCTCATGGTGCTATAGTGATTATTAAAATGTGTTGAATCGCTTTTTTTTTGTATCCTGGGTCCTGGAAACACCAGATATCCCTGCTGCAGTGCTGAGAAGTTCTATCCAGAGAGGTGAGTGGGTGCTCGCCAGGGCTGTCTGTCCCCAAAGAGAGCACAGCCCCTCCCCCCTCAGCTTCTGTGGCAGGGTCTTAGATGTTCCACGGGACCCCTCCCTGCCCCCACTGCTGCCGCCCTTTTGGTTCCTGGGTCCTGGAAACACCAGATATCCCTGCTGCAGTGCTGAGGAGTTCTACCCAGAGAGTGCTGAGGAGTCCTATCCAGAGAGTGTTGAGAAGTTCTATCCAGAGAGTGCTGAGGAGTTTCATCCAGAGAGGAGGAAATGGGCAGGCGCCAATGCAAGAATTCCTCCAACAACCTGAAAGGCAACATGACATCTCCAGAATCCAGTGATCACGAAACTAGAAGAATTGAACACCCTACTCCAGAAGAAATAGAAGAAACCGACTCTAAGCGGATCTTTATGAAAATAATAGAGGAACTTAAACAGGAGGTGAAAATCTGCCGTAAAGAAATGGAAGATAAGTATAACAAAAAAATTGAGGAAATGAGTAAAGAAATGGAAGAGAAATATACCAAAAAGTTTGAAGAAATGAGTATATCCGTAAATGAAATTCTGGGAAACCAAGAAAAAACAATAAAACAGGTAAAAGAAACAGTTAAAGATTTGAAAACTGAAATGGAGTCAATGAAGAAATCACAAACCGAGGGCCAGCTGGCTATGGAAAATCTAGGTAAACGAACAAAGACTTCAGAAACAAGCATAACCAACAGAATACAAGAGATAGAAGAAAGAATCTCAGACTCTGAAGAAACCATAGAAAAATTAAATGCTCTGACCAAAGAAAACAGCAAATCCAACAAATTTTCATCACAAAACATTCAGGAAATGTGGGACACAATAAAAAAACCAAATCTAAGAATAATTGGAGTAGAAGAAAAAGAAGAATTGCTGATCAAAGGTCCAGAAAATATAGTCAACAAAATTATAGAAGAAAACTTCCCCAACCTAAAGAACAATATCCCTATGAAGGTTCAAGAAGTATACAGAACACCAAATAGACTGGATCAAAAAAAAAAATCCCCTCGCCATATAATAATCAAAACACAAAGCATTCAGATTAAAGAAAAAATATTAAGAGCTGCAAAGGAAAAAAGTCAAGTAACTTATAAAGGTAAACCTATCAGACTTACACGGGACTTCTCAATGGAAACCATGAATGCCAGAAGGTCCTGGATAGAGGTACTGCAGAAACTAAGAGACCATGGATGCAAACCCAGGCTACTATACCCAGCCAAGCTATCATTCACTATCAATGGAGAAAACAAAATATTCCAGGATAAAAACAAATTTAAACAATATGTAGCTACAAATCCAGCCTTACAGAAAGTATTAGAAGGCAGATCACAATCCAAGGAATCCAACATTCCCAACACTGCCTACAATAACTCAGACATCTAACGACCCTTCACAAGCACAACTCAAAGAAGGGAAAAACATACACTCTACTACCCCCCCCCAAAAATTAAATAACCGGAGTCAACAACCACTGGTCATTAATATCACTTAATATCAATGGACTCAATTCACCTATAAAAAGGCACAGACTTAGAGATTGGATACGAAAACAGGATCCAACATTCTGCTGTTTACAAGAAACACACCTCAGCCACAAAGACAGACATCTACTCAGAGTAAAGGACTGGGAAAAGGTTTTCCAAGCAAACGAACCTAAGAAGCAAGCAGGTGTGGCCATTCTAATATCTAACAAAATTGACTTCAAACTAAAATCTATCAGAAGAGATAGAGATGGACATTTTCTACTCATAACAGGAACGATTCATCAGGAGGAAATCTCAATCCTGAATATCTATGCCCCTAATATAAAGGCACCCACTTATGTAAAAGAAACATTACTAGAACTCAAGGCAGTCATCAAACAACACACTAATAGTAGGAGACTTCAACACACCTCTCTCAACAATGGACAGATCAATCAGACAGAAACCCAACAGAGAAATAAGAGAATTATTGGAGGTTTTGAATCAAATGGACTTAACAGATATTTATAGAACATTTCACCCAAATAGGAAAGAATATGCCTTCTTCTCTGCAGCCCATGAAACCTTCTCAAAAATTGACCACATACTTGGTAACAAAGCAAACTTCCACAGATACAAAAAAATATTAGTAACCACCTGTGTCTTCTCAGATCATCATGGATTAAAGTTAGAATTCAACAACAATGCTACCCACAGGAAGCCAACAAACTCATGGAAGTTGAACTGTCAACTATTAAATCACCCCTGGGTCAATGAAGAAATAAAGAAAGAAATTAAAGTCTTCATTGAATTTAATGAAAATAAAGACACAACATACTCAAACCTATGGGACACTATGAAAGCAGTGTTAAGAGGAAAGTTCATAGCACTAAGTGCCAATTACAGAAAATGGAGAAAGCACACATTGGAGACTAAACAGCACACTTGAAAGCTCAAGAAAAAAAAGAAGCTGATTCACCCAGCAGGAGTAGAAGAATGGAAATAATCAAACTGAGGGCTGAAATCAACAAAATAGAAACACAGAAAACAATCCAAAGAATCAATGAAACAAAAAGCTGGTTCTTGGAGAAAATCATCAAGATTGACAAACCCCTATCCAAATGAATCAAACGGCAGAGAGAGAACATGCAAATTAATAAGATCAGAAATGAAAAGGGTGACATAACCACAGACACAGAGGAAATTCAGAGAATCATTAGATCTTACTACGAAAGTTTATATGCCACAGAGTTGGAAAATGTAAAAGAAATGGACATTTTTTTAGATAAGTACAATATACTAAAGTTGAACCAAGAACAGGTGAACAATCTAAATAGACCTGTTAGTCGTGAAGAATTAGAAGCTGTTATCAAAAATCTCCCTATCAAAAAAAGCCCAGGACCAGATGGTTTCAATGCAGAATTCTGTCAGATCTTCCAGGAAGAGATAATACCAATACTCCTTAATGTATTCCACAATATAGAAACAGAAGAATCATTGCCAAACTCCTTTTATGAAGCTACAGTTACCCTGATACAAAAACCACACAAAGACACAACCAAGAAAGAGAATTACAGAGCAAACTCACTCATGAACATTGATGTGAAAATTCTCAATAAAATACTGGCAAAACAAATCCAAGAATACATTAGAAAAATTATGATCAAGTAGGCTTCATCCCGGAGATGCAGGGCTGGTTCAACATACGCAAATCTATCAATGTAGTCCATCATATAAATAAACTGAAAGAAATAAACCATATGATCATTTCATTGGATGCTGACAAAGCATTTGACAAAATTCAACACCCATTTATGATAAAGGTGTTGGAGAGACTGGGGATACAAGGATCATACCTAAATATAATAAAAGCAATATACAGCAAGCCGATAGCTAACATCAAATTGAATGGAGAGAAACTCAAAGCCTTTCCACTAAAATCAGGAACACGACAAGGCTGTCCACTCTCTCCATACCTCTTCAATATAGTGCTTGAAGTTCTAGCAATAGCAATAAAACAGCATAAGGAGATCAAGGGGATTCGAATTGGAAAGGATGAAGTTAAACTTTCGTTATTTGCTGACGATATGATAGTGTACATAAGTGACCCTAAAAAATCTACTAAAGAACTCCTAGAGCTGATAAACACCTTTAGTAATGTGGCAGGATACAAGATCAACTCCAAAAAATCAGTTGCCCTCCTATACACAAAGGATAAAGAAGCAGAGAGGGAAATCAGAGAAACATCACCTTTCACGATAGCCACAAATAGCATAAAATATCTTGGGGTTACTCTAACCAAGGAAGTGAAAGACCTATTTGACAAAAACTTTAAGTCTTTGAAGAAAGAAATTGTGTAGGATACCAGAAAATGGAAAGACCTCCCCTGCTCTTGGACTGGGAGAATCAACATAGTAAAAATGGCAATTCTACCAAAACAATCTATAGACTCAATGCAATCCCCATCAAAATCCCATCAAACTTCCTCACAGACCTTAAGGGAACAATAATCAAGCTTATATGGAAAAACAAAAAACCCAGGATAGCCAAAACAATCTTATACAATAAAGAAACTTCTGGAGGCATTACCATCCCTGACTTCAAACTCTATTACAGAGCTACAGTATTGAAAACAGCTTTGTATTGGCATAAGAACAGAGAAGTAGACCTATGGAATCGAATAGAAGACCCCGATATTAACCCACAAACCTATGAATACCTAATTTTCGACAAGGGAGCTAAAGGTATACAATGGAAGAAGGAAAGTATCTTTAACAAATGGTGCTGGCATAACTGGATGTCAACTTGTAGAAGAATGAAAGTAGATCCATATCTATCACCATGCACAAAACTCAAGTCCAAATGGATTAAAGACATCAACATTAATCTGTCCACTTTGAACCTGATAGAAGAGAAAGTGGGAAATAGTCTACAAGATATAGGTACAGGAGGCCACTTCCTAAGTAGAACCCCAGTAGCACAGACAATAAAAGAAACAATGAATAAATGGGACCTACTGAAACTGAGAAGCTTCTGTAAAGCAAAGGACACTGTCAGTAAGACAAAAAGGCTACCTTCGGACTGGGAGAAGATCTTCACAAACCCCTCATCAGACAAAGGTCTGATCTCCAAAATATACAAAGAACTCAAGAAACTAGACACTAAAACTCTAATTAACCCAATTAAAAAATGGGGTACTGAACTGAACAGAGAATTCACAACAGATGAACTTCGAATGGCCAGAAGACACTTAAGGACATGCTCAACCTCCTTAGCGATCAGGGAAATGCAAATCAAAACCACTTTGAGATACCATCTTACATCTTTCAGAATAGCTAAAGTCAAAAACACCAATGATAGCCTATGCTGGAGAGGATGTGAAGTGAGGGAAACACTCATCCATTGTTGGTGGGAATGCAAACTTGTGCAGCCACTGTGCAAATCAGTGTGGCAGTTTCTCAGGAAACTGGGAGTCAACCTCCCTCAGGACCCAGCAATTCCACTCTTGGGAATATACCCAAGAGATGCCCTATCATACTACAAAAGTATTTGTTCAACTATGTTCATAGCTGCACTATTTGTAATAGCCAGAGCATGGAAACAACCTAGGTGCCCCTCAATAGAAGAATGGTTAAAAAAGGTGTGGAACATATACACATTAGAGTTTTACTCAGCGTTAAAAAACAATGACATCTTGAATTTTGCATGCAAATGGATGGAAATAGAAAACGCTTTACTCAGTGAGATAACCCAGACCCAAAATAAGGAATATGGTATGTACTCACTCATAAGTGGATTCTAGCCATAGTTAAAGGTCTTTGAGTTTATAATTCGTGGTCCTAGAGAAGCTAAATAAGAAGGTGAACCTGAAGAAAATCATATAGCTATCCTCCTGGATATTAGAAGTAGGCAAGATTGGCAGGCAAACTTGGATGCACGTGGGGTGGTGGGTGAAAGTAAGGGGAGATGGTTAGGGAGAGGGGAGAGGGGTAGGATTGGGGATGGCTTGGGGGAATGGGAGGGGGGAGGGAGGAAGGATGGTTATGGGAGCAGGGAAGTTTATATCTCAACTAAGGGAGTCATTTTAGGGTTTGCAAGAGACTTGATTCTGGAGGGGTTCCCAGGCCCAAGGAGAGGTCCCCAGATGGTACTCTGGACAGCAGAGGAGAGGGTGCCTGAACTGGCCTTGGCCCATAACCATACTGATGAATATTTTGCATGTCACCACAGCACCTTCATATGGCGATGGATAGAGATAGAGACAGAGACACGTATTGGAACCCTGGACTTAACTCCATAGGTCCAAATGAGAAACAGAGGGTGGGAGATTGTGAGCAAGGAAAGCAAAATCAGAGGGGGCCTTCATCTGAAGATGGATGGAGATAGAGACGGAGACCCCCATTGGAGCACTGGAAGTCAGGACCGCCAAGGGTGCGTTCACCCACTGATACAAGGGGATTGATCGAATGAGAGCTCACCAAGTTCAGCTGGACTGGGACTGAATGAGCATGTGGTCAATCCGGATTCTCTGAATGTGGCTGACATGGGGGCTGACTGAGCCCCCAAGGTCCAAATGAAGACTGAGAAGCCATTGACAATGGCACTGGGTCTTGTTTCGTCTACATGGACTGGCTTTTTGGGATCCTGGCCTGTTTGGATGCTCACATTCCTGGACCTGGAGAGAGGGGGGAGGAACTTGGATTTCCCACAGGGCAGGAAACCCTGACTGCTCTTGGGAATGGTGAGGGAGGAGGAGAGGGAGTGGGGGGAGCGGGAGGGTATTGGGAGGAGGGGAGTAAGTGGAAAGAGTGTTTGATACTTGAACAAACAAGTCTAACGAAAAAAAAAAGAAGTGAGAAAAAAAAGAAAAGGCAGTTGTAAATGATCTTTCCATTTTGGTCAACATTTACATCTCTTTCTGGCCTATTTGGTGTATGTGTGTCAATGAAATCAAATAATAAACACCGTTCGTTCAGAAAAAAAAACATGTAACTTTATATTTACACATGCTAGATTTCCATAAAATTTTTCATACTTACTTACATATTGTTTAATCCAATCTTTCTTTTCAATTACTTTGAATTTTTTGAAGTGGATTTCCTCCTCATACCAAACCCCCATCCTGGCTTTCTTTTCCTTTCAGATTTTATTTTTATTGGTGTGTGTGTGTGTGTGTGTGTGTGTGTGTGTGTGTGTTCAATGGAGAAGTGTCTATGGAAACCAGAAGATAGCTTTAGATCTCATTTAGCTGGAAGCTTCCAACAGATGCTGGACTTGGACTGTCTAGAATAGTGAACTGGCTTTTCCTATAGCAGTCTTGCACTAGATCATGGTTCCCAGCCTGCCACAGGATGGCTCCCACATCATGTGTGATCCCAGCACATCTCTTTGTTCTCTGAGGAAAGCTTTGGCCCATGTTTGTCATTAGGTCTCAATCCAACCCAATAGCAGTTGATATGAGAGCTTTATGGGCTACATTCTCCGCTGAGGAAATACTGGTATATAGATTCTACAGGTATCTGTCCAAGTGCACAACAGCCTTAAAGTGGCTAACATTTCAAATTGTTTATGGGCAAATTTCAGGACAAAGTCCAAGTCATATCATGCTTACAGTTTTGAGTCATGATCTGTGGGTTACAATTCAAATTGTGGGTGAAAAGAATTAGAGGAAGTGGGCAGCATGACAAAATCTGGTAACTTTTCCACATCAGGTATGGTCATAAGTGACAGGGGTGTCCCATCAAAGGAAGAGAACCGTAGATTGTAGGGTATCTTCAAGTAAACACATGACCAGCAGGCCAACTAACTCTGAGTTCTTGAGATCAGAACCGGGCAGTGGCTAAATCTAACATTGTGGAAAGAAGTGCTTTTTATATTATGCAGTGTGTGTGTGTGTGTGTGTGTGTGTGTGTGTGTGTGTGTGAGAGAGAGAGAGAGAGAGAGAGAGAGAGAGAGAGAGAGAGAGAAATAGAGAGAGAGAGAGAGAGACTGCTTTGTAAGGATGCATTGAACGCAGCAAGGGATGAAGCAGAGGTTGCAGGACTGACCCCTGAAAAACGTGATGGAAGAGATCCAATTTAGGCCTGGGGTGTATGTCATGAGTAGAGTAACGATTCAAGAGAAAGGGACTCAGATGAAATTTAAATAAATATATTTAATATATGCAAGTGATACTATATTAAGAATATGGTTAATATTAAATAAATGTATGCATATATATTTGTCTATGAAAAAAATAAAATGGGTTGAATCAAGAAGTAAGAGTTATTCAATAAGAAATTAGAACTAATGGGCCAGGCAATAATTAAATTAATACAATTTCTGTGTGGTTATTTCGGGGGTTAAGCTATCCGGGCAGCAGGACGCGGCCCGCCCCTCATACTACAGATTGGCACCTCAACGTTTGACCAGAAACAGGTAAATTGATAGTCTGACAACATGAAAAATATTTATTTTTGCTACATAAAGAACAAAATCAAAAAAATAAAGTTTCAGCCATAAATATGACAAGAAAATGGCTATTTGTTTAAAAATGAAAAAACTAAGTTGGTTTCTCCATGAAGCTTTGTCCTTACTGCCTAGCATTCATAGTATGGCTGTGTAGGGTCCTGGTGAAAAAAGTCATCAACAGTCCCACCCAGCTGTGAACAATGAATTACAATAACAACCAGTGTGACAAGATACACCCTTGGAGCCAGGGTGGCATGAATGATTTAAGGGAACCAACTACTTTCTGATAGATTTAAAACCTGCTCCTGAAGATACAACACATGGCCAGTACTTACAATTCCCAATGGTGAACCTACTATTATTTTGCCCCATTTCGAACAAAGTATTAAATTGTCTTTAGCATTCATATCTCTCTAATCATAATCAGTGAAGCTCTCATACTTCATCCATGAAAATTTCTTTGTAAAGTAGACAGTGTTTAATGCAAAAACTCACAATTGGTCAAATTGCAGAGAACAGGCTAAGCAGAGTGTTCAGCCATAAACCAGATATAATACCTATTTCCAAGGCTAAGGAACCATCAGTGAGGAGGGGGCAGAAGTTAGGGAGGAAGGGGCAAAAGACCTTGAAGAGAGAGATTATGGAGGACCAGAGACAACACTGTCTTCTGGACCTGAGAGGACCACTGTGCTCACCATCTCATAGCAGCTGTGGGTGTTTGCTTAAGAACCACTCAAGGTCAAGCCAGTCACCATTCTAGTGTGAACAGGAGGCAGTTCATGAACCTTCACCTAGCTGAGAAGCTTTGGGAGCTCATAGCTTCGGGCAGAGGAAGAGTCAGTTTTCTTTCTCCTGGTAAGTTGACTGCATTCTAGTGAATTCCACACACCAAGAAGTATATGGACAACACAAATTGAATTCAAAGGCTTATGAAAAAATAATAAAAGAGGACATGAAATTGGGAGGTTAAGGAGATAGGGACAAATCTTGTTGGAGTTAAAAGGAAGAGCTAGGAATTAAAAAAGAATCAATTAATTTTTTAAATTCAAACTGAAAAATTTTGAAATTGACAAGACTATGTCAAGTTGATAGTTAATGCAAAAACTATATAAACCGTTTTATTATAAACTTTTTATTTATACAAAGAAGAATTATTTAAAATGTGACTCTTATATTTGCTTTGGAAATTACCTAGGGGAAAAAGGCTTTCTAAATGTTACCTATAGTTAGCAATAGGAGTGTGATAGATCCAGGTGGAGGCAGAATCCTGTGCTCACTGAATGCTCTATTTCATGTATATTTTACTTTGATGTTTAAGTAACAATGCAGCTAGGATAATATTGAAAAACAAGTAAATTATATTGAACTAAAATTGAAATAAATGTTATCAGTATGTATCAGGTAATTTTAAGTGTTTGAAAATATAGAAAATATGGTGTCCTTGCACATGATCTATCAGAACATGGCATTTGTGAGATGAAATGTTGCATTCTCTGTTGTCATATGAGTCTTTTTTTCCTCCAGACAGAACCAAAGGAAGATCAAGAGCAGGGACCCACTTTGACTCTGCCCGGAGACGGAGCCGAGCCGTCCTTTATCACATCTCAGGACACCTGCAACGAAGAGAAAAGAACAAATTGAAAATAAATAATGTAGGTTGTGTGTGTGTGTGTGTGTGTGTGTGTGTGTGTGTGTGTGTGTATTGTGGACCCCAGTTCCCCTGGAGAGCTATTTTTGATACCTAAGGAAAAGTTCCAATTATTCATTTTTTTTTTTAGTTTCTTTTAGCTTTCTTCTTCCCACTTTGACTTGCATTTACCCGTAAAGAACAGACTAGGAAAGGTCAGCATCAAGAGTCTTTTATGTGAAACACGTGCAATCGTAGTGTTACCAGAGCACAGAGGCTAGAGTGCTGTTGAGGTGACAGCACGGGGTGCTGGGGAGCAACATACCAGACAGACTCTGTGCTTTAGGAAACAAGACAGTGGAGCAAGTCACATTTATAGTGATTGTCGTTTACTGACTACTTTGTAAGTTTAATTTCAGTGTCAACGCTACTTTTGATCTCATTTCCCTTTGTGCCTTCATTCAGGGTAACCAGGGGCCAATATAGGGCATCATTCCATTGAAGACTTTGCTTCTATACAAAACAAATGGAACTTGTATTGGAATTGCAGGCTATCCTGATTAGGATACATAAAAAGTTTCACTTTTAGTGAATTACAGTGAGGACTGCTTCCTAAAGCAGTGTGCTCACCTCTCAAAAGCCATTGTGCCGATAAAGCCTGCTTGTCTTGTTTTTGTAGAGATCTAACCACACATCATACTCTCAAGAAATTTATCTTAACTGGTTTTGAACACAAAGGAACTTGGTGGAGGAACCCAGAACAGTGTCTGTTTTGTTCCTGACCTTCAAAGACAGCTTTTCAGTGTGGAGTGATCAGACTCCGTAGGCTTGCAGGTGACTATGGGTGGAAAGCTGAACGCTCTGTCTACTTGTCAGTGGAATCAGAAACAGTCATACCCAACAAGCAGAACTTCTTTGGGATTTTGAGACTGATCCAGATGTCCTAGGAGCTCAGGACACTGGGTTCTCACAGCTTTCCTTTACAGTCAACACCATGGGGACACTGACTTACAGCCAGTCTTGATGACACAAGCCTTGCTTCAGGGTTACAAAGTACCAGTTTGTAGCCAACAAAGAAAGGTGTATAAGCCTAGGGTGTGGGGGACAACTTGAATATGCTACAAATGTGATTTGGCTTTAATGTGACTCCCTTCTGGAAGTCACAGTCCATGTTCTGGTCCATTTCAGCCAACGAGTACTGGCTGTTCAGCCCTTCACTCCTGTGAAAAGTTCAACATGGTGGTGTAGAATTTTTTGTTGTTGTTCTGACTTACTATGATAGTTTTCTGTTTTTGGTGTGTGTTTTTAAGTGTGTGTATACCATTGATAGACATATATGCAGAGATTCGGTTATGCTGTCTTTTTCCTTTAGTTGAAAAGCATTTACATGAGATTCACTGAAACAGTGCGTGTCTCAGTGAGATTAAACTGCCTTTGTCGAACCTTGCTATTTTCCCCTATAGATTTAACAAACTATAAAGTATTACTTAAAAATCTGTATGAAAGTTATAACTCTCACTCTTTAGTGACTTACTTTATGTCTCCTTCCTATTTCAGGAGGGAGGGTGGTAACTAAGAATGCTTCAGCAGTTCAGAGACACCGAGAGCACAGGGGCCCTGATTCTGCAGCCTGCTGTAGACTCTGCACTGGCCTCAGTCACTGTACCCTTCTCAGCAGGACAGACAGCAGGAACACAGAAGGAAGGACAGAAAAGGCCTTGCACTTACTGGCAAAGGAAAGAAGATCTTAGAGGAATTCTAGTTGCTATGCACCATGCACATAAATAGAACCACCATCATTTTATCACACTGGATGTTTACATCTTCCTTCCTTTCATTCTGTTATTCCATCCTCACAGCAAGCTAGTACTACATTTGACTTCATCTTAACAAAGGGAAAATCCAACTATGTGGACAAGTTATTAAAACTCTCTGAAATAGAAGAGCCAGCTAAGGTTCTCAGACATGAATTTTTCTGGCTCAAATCTCTGTTTTGCTCTTGAGCAGCTTTCCCCATCGGTGGTCCTATAATGCAATTATGGGCAAAAGAACTGTTCCTGTGTCCAGGTGTGGGGATGGGAAGATAATACCTTTAACACAGGTTCTAAGTTTCCCTGGAAACTGCTGGAAAAAGACTTTAATTCATTTTTATTTTGATTCTTTGCTCTGTGAAATGAGATGAGAAAGGAGCTAGTCTATGCAAAAGAAATAAATATTGTACAGCTCTTAGGAGAGAGCCACTCAAAAGCTTGGGAGGAATGCTAGCCATGCCCAAATATCACCAGCTCTAGGAAGCCTCACTCATTAGTAGCATTATCAAAGACAGGCCCTGCCCAGTGTAGTGATTTAAGAACACTTTTTCTGCCCCCTCATACATTCAGAGGAGAATGTCAGAGAAATGTTGCAAAATACTTTAGAAAACAAACATCTCAATTAGACTTTGGAGTTAACTAGTGAATTTGAGTAATTCATAGGATAAAAATTAACCAACTAAAACAAGATTATTTCTAAAGCATGACCCTCAAAATTAAGAAATACAGCTGGTCTAAATCTATTATTTTTGTTTAAAATCTTATCATAGTCCTTAAACAAGCACCATGTGTTTAACAATTATAAACACTGAGACATTCCTTCCGTTTCCATAGATTGCACAACTCTTTCAAATTTTATTTTGTCTTGTTTTGCTTTCTGGATTTTTGAGACAGGGTTTCTCTAAAGCTTTGCAGCCTGTACTGGAACTAGCTCTTGTAGATCAGGCTGGCCTCAAACTCAGAGAGATCTACTTACCTCTGCTTCCTGAGTGCTGGGATAAAGGCGTGCACCACCACTGCCCAGTCTCACATGCATATTTTTATGGTTGTAAGAATTTGCTTGATTCAAGAGGATTTTGTTAAAGACTCTGGTGTAGTAAGTCTCTTGCCACTCAGGTGACTATGTAGTAATGTATCCAGGTTTGAATTCTTGATCCTTCAAAAATTAAGTCAAACCTGAGATGTATTGAATCCTAAGTATAAATTTTAAATACCATGCTGTAACAATAATTTGACAGTAACTTTAGCTTACATGGTTGAGTTAGTCTATGAAACTGAAAGATGGTCACATGTTTCTCAGCTTTCGTGTCAGCATTGCAGACTGAAATGGAATCAGTTTGAACAAAACAGACATCTTGCCATGAGTGCACGGTCTTCAGTCTAGGCCTCCTTCTCTCACACTAGGTACAATCCAAGGCACTGCAGCAAAATGGTAAAGATAGTAGTTATTTGGATAGAAGCATAAAGTGCTTCTGGTGAATACTGATAGTTTCCTATTATAAATAAAGTATAAATGTCTAGGGATAAAGTTGTAATTCAATCTGTCATGCAAAGGGCCAAAATGATGGCTCATCAATTAAGAGCACTTCCTAGTCTTAAAGAGAACTGGGGTTTGAGTCCCAGTAACCAAACAGTGGATCAAAACTGTGTGTAACTCTTTTTCCAGGGAATTTGATTCCTCCTTCTAACCTCTATAAGCACCAAGTATGCATGTAATGCATAGACACACATACAGATTTTAAAAAGTCATACACATAAAACAGAATAAATAAACCTTTAAAAATTATTATATGCTATTATAACTTCATAAGTATCTTATCAACCTTGGGGAGATGAGTATTTGTGGACACCAGTTCTCTCTTCTGTGTTCTTGAATCAGCTTTTCACACACACACAAACACATACACACACACAGCCCATAAACATACAAAGTAATTCATTGTCTTAGTTTTATGACACAGTCCTGCTTTGGAGATTGTCCTTAACTACCGGGTAGTAGTATGGAACACATGCAATGTCACTAACCAATCATTTAGAAGTGAAACAATGGCCCACCGTGCTCCAAGAGCATACTTGTTTGACTAAGTAGATTTGCTAGCAGCAAATAGACATTTGTTGGGAACCACTACCTTCCAACAAGGAGTGGAGCCAGTAATTACAAGTCTTATCTCTATCAATGTCCCTGGACTCCTCTGCTCTGGTACTTCCTGAACACATAATATTATCTGCCTTTCCCTCCGTGACTGAGACAAGGAAACAGCACTGTGGCCTACAAGTACTATATATCCAATACTTTCTTCTGTTCATTCAAGTTAAATTTCAAGTCTAAGTTCTCTTTACCTTTCTTGCATTTCTCATTAATTAAGGTCAAAGCAAAATCTGTAAGTACCTGGCCACAGGCTTGTGGAATTTCCGCACATGTTATTGTTGAGCCTCTTTTTATTTCAAAGAAACAAGGGAATTGTTCATCAGTTTGGCCTGCTTTTAAAGCAAAGTGCTTCAGCAGCCATCCAAAGCTCTAGCTAGTCTCCGTTGATCCACTGTGTGGTGAGCATTACCTTCCTCCTCCATGACTTGAATAATAGTAGCTGTTTCTCTCCTTACTGGGTGGTCCATTTTTATATGTATCCATATTAATCAAAGTAATGAAGCTTGGGTTGTGACTAGAAACATTACCAATACCCACAATGCACAATAGCGTGCACCACCGGTGCATTTTGACAGGGATGTCTGCAGGAAAATGTTGATCACCCCTACCATCAGCAGAACCCCAGGTCAGAGCTCTTTGGTTCATGACTGTCATCTGAAATCTACCCATGTGCAGACTATTCATACAAATGAGCATGCAAGCGTGCCTTTCTTGTTACTTGATGTATAGGATGCCATTTGCAACTGGATGCTTTTAGCTGACATTTGAGAGCTTTTTCATTTTTAATGACCAAAATTTAGATTACTCAATTAGCAGTCACAATCTGCAGAGTACTATGGACATAAAAAGATCACTGTTTAGTTTTAGTTCAATAACAAGCAGGACACATTCTAAGAAGTGTGTTATTAGGATATTTGTATTGTATTTGTCTAAGGGTATTTATATTGTAGGAACTCCACAGAGGGTGTCAGTAAAAATCTCCACAGTGCAGGGCTGGACTGGAGATGCCTGAGTGTAAGCTGACTCAACACATTCTGCCCCTGCAGAAGAGCTGAGTTTGGTCTCCATTACTCTGGTCAGGTGTCTTACAATTGCCTGTAATTCCATTTTTAGTAGATCCAACATACTCTTTTGACTTCCTTGGGCATTTGAATCTATGTGTACAAACCTATAGGTTTGCTAGCCAGCCATTCAATGTGCCAATAAGCAATGAGGTCAGCAGTTGATGTATGAGCTTGTAGTTTGTATACTAAACGCTGACAGTGAACCTTTTAAATGTGTAGGAACACACTCTGAAGCAGTAGTAGGATGAGCATATTATAAAGACATAAAGCAGGAATACATTTTATGACTAACACTGATATTGTGTATTATGCATAATTATCTCTGGTGTATTGTACATGATTCCGTATGTTCTTATAGAGCAGCATCACAGACAGACTATGGTGAAGCATGGCCTGCATCTTCCCTAGGTGTCATGATTTTTATCTCATTTGGAATCTTGTGGGATGAGCATCACAATGAAGCCTGTAGTGCAGTGCAGTGCAGTTGGGTACCACTGGACAGTAGACTCATGTTTAATTTTACACGTCATTTGTAAAGTATTTGATGTTGAGTGTATGGATGGTCCTGGCTCCTGAAGTGTACATTTAGGGTTCTTCAATCTCCATTTCTAATCATTTGCTTCTCTGTTTCTTCTCTTTTTTATGTCTTTATCAACAGAATGTGTTTGTAGATAAACCTGCATTTCCAGAGTATAAGGTTTCTGATGCAAAGAAATCCAAGTTCATCCTGTTGCATTTCAGCACTTTCAAAGCTGGCTGGGACTGGCTCATTCTGCTGGCGACGTTTTATGTTGCTGTGACAGTTCCTTACAATGTGTGCTTCATTGGCAACGAGGACCTGTCCACAACTCGGAGCACAACGGTCAGTGACATTGCCGTGGAGATTCTTTTCATAATAGGTAAGATCCAGTAATTTCTTATCTCAGAGATTTGCATGTGGGAAGCAAGCGTGTTCCAGAATTTTCTGTGGAAAATTTGAACTGAGGTTCATTTGGAAGGGTGTGTCTCAGCCTGTGATGTAAATTTTGGCTACTCACTTGCTTGTATTTCTGAAAATTGCTTCTTCCAGTTTTCCTGCTGTTCCTGTGTTGAAATGTCTAAGCCAATGCTCCATGTTTCTACATTTATTTTATTTTAAAAATGAGTTAAAGAAAGATATGGTTGTCTGTTGTTTAGACTTTGACATCCTTACAGATAGTTACTATGCAAAGTCAGAGACTAGTTTAGCAAAAACCCACCAGTAGAATCAGACGATGGTCCAGGATATCCTGGGGTTGTGGTTCTTTCAGAGTGTTTTGGATGGACTTAGCAAGTAACCTGCCTACAGAAGCAGAGAAAGCAGAGGGCTTAGAGGATCTGAATTTAGCTAAGGAAACCCAAGGGGATGTTTGCTCCTAGTATTTATTTCTAGAACCATGAGTGTTTCAGTAGACTGACATTGGCTTGACTATGTAGACCTGTCCTATTGTCTTGTTCTCTATACCTTCATTTGTTAAGACTGAAGCCCGGTTCTTGTCCATCCATCTAGAACAGACTATTTTTTTTTTAGTTTAGATTAACACCATACTGTTTGAATGGCACCATTAGAAACAAATACTGGGCCTTTACCTAGTCAGAATGATAAAGAAACATCAAAAAATGTTAGAGAAATGTCTTTAAGAAGAGGCTGAATCAAGGAGTGAGAAATTGACCTTTAAAGAAAAAACGAGAAGTACAGCAGATCAAAAATGGTTTTTAGTGGTGGTAGTTTATCAGTGAAGCTGCTGACACTTGGGGCCAGAGTGCTTGTGTAATGAAAGTTAGAGGAGTGCGATTCTGTGACCGAATGAACTGAATGTCAGTTTGTGTTTGCTCTGGACATATGTCCTTGCTCTCCCCATGAATCTTGCTCCACTGTTATTACCCATGAGCCCTGCCTGTTAGCACCCCAAAAGTGGTTAATGTAGTACAATAGACCACTAGATGGCAATGATGTCAAGTTGGGTACCTAGGTAAAACTTTTAAATCAATTTAATTTCTTCAGTTAAATATATCCATTAAGAGAAACTTATAAGAATACAGTTATCAGATTGATCATGATAAAACAGGATATTGCATCATTATAATCTGAATTTAAAATGAAGTTACAGACATTGGATGTACCTATTTCCCAATCCACTTGGTTTCATCTCCTCTTAGTTTAATGTTTTCTTCTATGGATTCATGACTAATACAATGATGCTGCCATCACTAGAAATGGTTTCAATAAGCATGTCAAAGTTCTGAAAAACTCAAACTGTCATTGCATGTCTGAGCCTAGTCTCCTTCCAGGTGGTAAGTTTACAAAGTCTCACAGAGGATTTGTTAAAAACACATGCCATCTGATTTCTAATGCTGCTACTTACAGTTCTTTCATCTGGGCAACGCTGCTTCCGGAATTTTCTTCACCATATTTTCCTGGTATTTGAGGTTTGAAAACTCATGGAGTCAGAGATCTTTTCTGTCACTGTGTGCTCTCAGGCAGAGGATGACCCATGAGAACTCACACTCAGAGAAAGATTTATTTTATTGGGGTGTGCTTTCCTGTGGGAGACTTATGGAGACTGGTGTGTGCCTCTGATGCTGCCCTCAGTCTGTCTGTGGTCAGTCTTTCTATAATGTCTATTGCTTAGGGAGTAAATCAATTTTCACAGTACCCAGCACAATATGAACTACCCAGTGGTGTTGATGCTGATTGCCTTACAGCTGGAGACATAACTCTGCCAGCACTATAAAAGTCTGCCTGGAGTCCCTCATTGACTTAATTTCACAGGCCATGGGGAGTTGCTTGCAATTTTCTGCTGTGGATACCCTGTTCTTTTAAATGAGTTTAAGCATATGAACATCTTATTTATAGTAGAGTTTCTCCTGTTTACCCTAACTCTTATCATGTGCATCTTTTTGAAAAGGTGGTCAAAAATATATATATTTTCACCATCTTTTCAGGTGGTCAAAAATGGAGTAAGAGCAGGTGATGGCACTACACACCTGTAATTCCAACACTTGGAAGACGGAGACAGGAAGACCCAGAGTTGAAGACCAGATGGGGTTACACATTGAACTTTATGTTCAAAGTCAAAGATAATAACAATAATACCATGAATAAAAATGCATTCTTCCTATAGCACTATATCTTCACAATTAGTTTCTGTGGTATGGTGAATATACATATTCAAAATACAATTGGCTTTCCATTTCTTTTTTACTTTTTGTTTTTGTGCTACTGGGGATACTCCTGGAGGCTTCTAAGCCTCAGTTCACCTGCGCCTTCAGTTCACCCAAATCCACTAAAGATTTGGGAAAGACAGGTTTCATTGTTTAGCTATTTGCACTACCACCAGTGTTAGACAGTACATGTTTTTTTTTTTTTCAACTGGAGAATAATTAAATGTTGCATGCAGAAAAGTTTCTTAGTCAGAATTAAAGATGGGAGACGATAAATTTCTTTGGGAGATTCATAATACATTTTAGCTCTGTAAATCCTCAAAGGAATCCTGTGCTGAGAAAACCTGTTTAAATATGATTCAGAAGTCTCTCGTTGGGTTCACTTTACTCGAGAGCTCATCCTCCACAGACCAGTTAGCAATGCTCTTTTGGCATGACTGAAAAATGCCATTTCCACTTGGATTCACCAGAAGGAAAACATCTGACTTCAGAGTTAGTCAAGGCAACTTTAAACTTCTAACTGTCTCACCATGTCATTAGCTCAAGATGGCAGAAACTCTCATTGTAAATTCCTGTATTCAAAGAAGGAAGACAAGAAGTTCAACCTTCTCTTTCTCACTTTCTGGTTCATTATTATGAACAAAGGAACAAAGTCAAGTGTTTTATAAGACAGACTTACATTGGCTAAACCTGCTGTAGCACTGGAGACCTAATGTTGCTTTGCATATTTCTGTGGCTTCTTACCTTACTATGATGTAAAACTGTGTTTAATTAATAAATTACTGCAAGTCATTTATTAAACTCCTGTAACATTTAAATCAGTAGCCATTTTAAGACTGATAATTTTCATACAATGATTTTATTTCCAAAACTTGTAACACAATCACACTTTGAACATTACAGATTGTTTCGTACAAACTAGCTCAGCAGGTTTCCACTTCATTCCCATCCTAAAAATCAACCCCCAAAAGCCCAAAGGTGTACATGCAGCAATGTCCACAGACCTGGGAGTGAACTGTGAGTTGTTCCAGACAATTCTAATTTCATTCCCCTTTGCTAGTGCTTGGTATAGGTACAAGGAGATCAGTTAGTCAGTTAATCTAATTAGCATAGCATTGTAGGCTACTTTGAAAGGCTATAGCACCCAACTTGGTCTCTTCAAGAACATCTTAGAGAATCTAAGCCATAGTGGAAAGGGTGATGTGGGATTCCCCTCTGTATACTGTGAATATGTTTTATTACCATTGGTTAATAAAGAAACTGCTTTGGTCTATGGCAGGGCATAATACAGCAAGGCAGGAAAACTAAACTGAATGCAGGGAGAAAGAAGGTGGAGTCAGGTAGATCTCAGCTAGCCACCAAGGAAACAAGGCATATAGAAAATGAAGTAATACAAGGCCATGTTGTAATACATAGACTAATAGAAATGGGTTAATTTAAGATATAATAGCTAGCTGAGAAATATGCCTGAGCCATTGGTCAAGCAGTTTTGTAATTAATATCATTTCCATGTGATTACTCGGGTCTTGGCATCAGGGAAACAAAAGTCCAGTCTCTCTTTATAGGAGGCTGTCTTAACCACTCTTCCCTTGTCATCAGATTGGTGACTACCTTAATTGTCAGCATAGAACCTGCATCCAGCAACTGATGGACGCAGAAGTGGAGATCCATGGCTAAGCACTGGGCCAAGTTCCTGGAGTCCAGTCATAGAGAAGGGGGAGTGATAATGTGAGCAAAGGAGTCAAGACCATGATGGGGACACATACAGAACAGAAACAGTTGACCTGAACTAGTGGGAATTCACTGACTTTGGACTGACAGCTGGGGAACCTGCACAGGACTAAACTAGGTCTGCTGAATGTGAGTGGCAGTTGTGTGACTTGGGTAGTTTGTGAGGCCACTGACAGTTGGGCTAGGGCATGAACTGACTTTTTGGAGCCCAATTCATATTGAGGGATACCTTACACAACCTAGATACAGGAAAGAGGGCTTTGGTCTTGCCTCAATTTGATATGCCAGACTTTGTTGACTCCCCACAGGAGACCTCACCCTCTCTGAGGAATGGATGGGGACTGGGGTATGGGAAAGTTGGGGAAGTTGGAGTAGGGGAGTGAGAGGGAACTGGGGTTTATATATAAAATAGAAAAAATGATTTAAAAATAAATTAATAAAACAATAAAGAGCATGCCTTAGAAATCTGAAAGTCACAGGAAAGAAGAGGGCAAACTGCATACTGTATGGTCATATTAGTTTTCAACCACTGAACTATTAAGAAGGCTCCAAAACAACACAAGAGACAGATAAGTGAGACGTTGCAACTGGACTGTTAGGAGCCAAGAATTTTGAGAATGGAAAAATATGTGAACTGGAAGAAGCAGAGATCATTCTAGATACTATACAAGATCAATGAAAATGTCATTACTTCTAAACACAACACAGAAATGGTTGGAATTATACAGGACTAAAAGAGAAATCTTCAAAAAGTCTAGAAAAAGAAGACAATTGATTGACTTGCATAGGTACTAATTAGGCTGAAAATCAACTTTTCCACCTAGTAGGGTTGGAAGCTGAAAGGCAATACCTGGCCCACTAGAAAGGCATCAGCTCCTCATCCTCTGTCCTTCTTCTCCCCATCCCTTTTTTCTTTTTCCTTCCCTCTTCCTTACTTTTCTTTGTCTCTGTTTCACTTCTTTTTCTTCCATCCCTCTTCTTCAGTTTGCAGTGCATTCAGAAGTGCGGATACAATGAAAGCATTTTCATAAGACACGGCATAGTGGTGTCACTCACAGTTTCTCATTAGAAGGACTATTTAAATATGTTGGCTTTTTATTTGTTTTACCCAATGCAAAAGTAACCCAAAAGAAAGAAGCAACTTTAAGATAAGAAAAGAATGATTAAGATGAAATTTGAACAAATAAGTCAATAGATTAGATAAACAGTCATATGAGAAAAATGATATTATTCAGATGGAGCAAAGAGAAGTAAAGTTACAATATACATGCTGATAAAAAATGTCAGCAAACTTCATTAACCCTTGTTGTGTTTATGACTTGTTAAGTGGGCAGAAGATAAAGTTTTTAAACCATGGTGAACAGAGAAATAATGACAGATAAATAACAAGAAATATTTCACATTTTAGAATGTTCATAGTAAGTGCAGAAAACTTGAACCTGCGGTGTTGTGAGAAATGTATGCAATGAATTATATATATTTAAAAATAAGTAATTTTCAATAAATAAAATCAGAATGTTATTATCTCATCATTGGTTCTGAAAAAAAGGAAGAAAAAGAAAATATCAAGTATGATAAACCCAAAGAAAAATAATGAGTAAAATGACATAGAGAAGGAATATCACTCTTTGTCTAGGTGGAGAATTGCTTTCAGAGCAAATGGGGAAAGGTGTAAAGTTTGTTGGGACTTACTATTTATAGAAGCAACACAATGAAAACAAACCAGACTTCCACCAGCAAGCATAGACTGTGGTACTCAGAGGAGTCCAGTGAGAAAAGGAATCCAGCATGAAAATGAGCAAAGAAAACCACGTCAGTGTTAAGTTGGTCATGTCCTTTCCTCTTATCCCACATGCTGCTTTCACATAGCGAATTTAACTGTGCATGGCAGAGACTAAATATACAACAAAATGAGTTTTCACAGTTAAGTCCTTCAAAAAAAATAATAATACTATCTGATCTAAGGCACTGTCTTCTCACCAAACACCAACTTTTTGTAATACACATTATGTAATGTCTTCTTAAAGAAACACTGCAACACCTTAATTATTAAGAAGCAGAGGACAAAATAAGTAATTTATGGTATTTCTCCTAGATTTCAATTTTTAATCTCTGCAGCATGACAGCACCCAAAATCAGAAAGAGTCAACAATTTCATATTTTTGTAATGAATCACCTGGGTTCAGGGACATCTGTTGAAGGCTGGACAATAAGAACTGCATGTGTAAGTATCCATAAGAGCAGACACGTTGTACATGATAACCTAGACAAAGAAGTGTGTAGTTCAAGTAGGGATAGCAGGCCAAGATAAACATCAGACCTGAGTGAGGAAGTGACAAAATCTAGTGGAGGTCCAGTTCATCAGGGAGGTTGGTATGTTGTGATAAAGGCAGTCATGCAATGTGAGACCGTCCTGACCAGGACAGAACATGAACACCTTTGCCCACTGATCCCATGATCATTCCTGCAATCCAGATATTCTGTTCCTGCTTGAGAAGCACACTGAGTTAAATTAGCTTTCTGTGTTGACTTAAGGAACTCTTAATTCACGGAGCCTCAGTGGGATTGTGTCACATAATCACAGAGAACAGTTTACATTCAATCATCAGGACTATGCCAATTGGTGTTGATTTAATTATAATTTACCTATTCACAAATGACTTTATTAAAAAAATATAAACAGGTGAATTATAACTGCAGTATTTCTTTGAACATAGATTCCTACTTTTATTATATCTGGTTATTTGATTTATTCTTATGTTTGTTAGTAGCATTTTTATTAGCTAATATTTCTGTTCACTTATAGAGACTCAAATTTTGCTGTGATAGAGTCTGCTTTTTACATTACCTAATTTTTACTGTAACTCTCTGCGTGTAATTAACACAGGCATATCTGTTGGTGCAACAAAAACAAACAGTTTATGTACAACTTGTTCATTACATTCAAGCCAGACTACGACCTGCAAGCCTTCATTTGGAAAACAGGCAATCATGTGGATCTCTGTGGCTGTTCTATTGGGAAGGCTCACTCCCTGTTCAATTGTCAGTAACGCTTCAGAGGAAAATATCCTTTGGCAGAAACATCTATTAACATAAGATAGATTAGCAGGAAAGGTGCAGGCAAGATTTGTTCTAGATTTTTCTATATACAGGGGGTCTCAAAAATAAAAGGAAGAGTCAGAGAAGCTGTGAGCTGGAGTTGATTCATTTATCTACTCGCTTTGTGTGTGTGTGTGCAGGAGTATTCAGTAGAGCATGTGAGCATTCAGGCCACAGATCATCATTAGTGTTTTCTTCAGTGCTGTTCGCTCATCTGAGAATTTAGACTGACTGGCCAGCACGTTCTAGGGGGGACCTGCCTGTCCCTCAGCACTAGAATTAACAGACAGGCCACCATAGCACAGCTTCAAATGCAGGTGCTGAGGGTGGCAGCTCAGGTCCCTGTGCCGGCATAGTGATCAAACCGGCTCCCCAGCTGCACATACTTTTAAAACAAAGAAAAGTAAGTAGTGACAAGGCAACGAGAGCAGAGAGGCCTTGTGCTGAGGACAAATTTTGATGATCCTGACTAGGAAAAACACCATGAACACAGACTACAAGAAGCATTTTGATCTGTGCACTGGTCCAGCTGTGTTTCACCATCGACTGTGTCTTCAACAGTGAAAATGTTCTCAAGACACAGAGGGTGAAGGGTGCCTTCTAATGAGGAACTTTAGGACTTACTAATAGGTAGAAAAGGGACAGCAAAGCACTTTCCCTGCTTTGTGTTTTGTGCCTTCAGCTCAAAGCAGAGCACAAAAGTGGTGCCTCGTGGGGTGGCAGTCTGAACCCATCGAGGCTCTTAATCCCGCATCTTCTGTTCATTTTAATAACAGCATTTCAACAGAGAATGGAGTGCATTTGTACATGTTGAATAAGACAGATAATTCCGAGCCTGAGAAACACTAGTGCATTTCCCACCCCGCAGCTTTCAGGAGCAAAATTCCTGGGTCTCATCTGTTAATACACAGTCTACTCAGCGTCCTTTGTGCCACAGAGTACGTGTGCATTGAATGACCCCAATATAACATCAGACCAGAGGGGTTCAGTCTAGAATACCCCTTATCCTGTTTTCCATCAGCACACCTAGGAACAAGAAAGGGAGGATAACCTGGATTTCACCTTAGCTCTTTTTCTGCTGCCAAGTCTGATGAGGTCTCAAAGTGAGTGAGGCTTCCTGTAATGCAGTCTAGAGGACATCATAATTTAAAACCTTAATCACAATCTTTAGAATAGCTAGTTGTCTATCAACAACTTCATCATTTGCTAAATCTGAGTTTATTCCTAGTTGGACTGGACCAGATGGTTTCTTTAACTAATCTAAAGTTAGCAATTGATATTTTTCTTGGGCAAAACATAAGTGCTTCGTGTTTACAATTAAAAATTATTTTCTTTGCCTTGGTTCCTATTAGTCAGACCCATGAACTTTGGCTTCATTCTCAAAAATCGTTGTTGTGAACAAAATCAGACTTAGACTTAGAAGAAATGTCCTCAACAAAACTTTTTTTTTTTTGGCCGGAAATCTAACTTGGGGCCTTTGCCCATGTTAAGCAAACAATTTTCTGCTGAACTATATTCTTAGGTCTTGGTTTTATATTGTTTATTTTGCTTACTTTTTGAGACAAGCCTTCATTTTGTGGCCTAGGTTTATCTTCAACCCAGGAGCATCTGCTTCCAGAATGATGGGATTCCAAGCTTGAACCAGCACACAAAGGGCAGTATCAAGTTTTGTTGGATGTAAATTGGCATATGTTTATATATTACTTTAGTTATATAAGCTTTAAAATAGAAATGGCAAGTCAAGACAAACAAATGTTCCTTAGTCATTGTCTACAAACAACTTTGACCCTGATGGTTACTTTCCATACTTCCTTTAATGCAGTTGTCACTATGGCATATCCTCAACTGGAAATGGTTTCTCATGATATTTTAATATAAATATTCCCCATTTTAGAAATATTTCTAAACACCTCTTAAGGGATATAATGTGTCATGACATATAATTGTTTATTATCTATATTTTAATTTTACAAATATAAGATGACTTTTTGCCCCTAGAGTAAAAAATTATAATAAACATTGCTGTGAAAATATATTTATTCACTAATTAAATAAATCTGCATTAATTACGTGTTATTTTCCAAGTAATGTCTTAGATATGAGCTGGAAGACCAGGGCAAACAGACAAGACCCTTCAACTTCTAAAATTTAATCCCTAATAGGATATAAGTAAAAAAAAAGGAAAGAAAAAAAGAAAAAAACTTATTTGTAACCATGTAGCAGTGAGTTGATAGAGAAAAGTAAAGCAGAGAAATGGAATAGTCTGCAATTTTGAGAAATGGCTAGGGAAAGTATTATTGAGAACTTGATATTTAAATAAAGCAGCAAGAAAATGAAATAAGCAGCTGTATCATTGTAGGGGTAAGAGTCTATGTAAGAGGAACAGGAAGTATAGATGATTTCCCATATAAAGTGATTTTTCAGAAAGAAGGAAACAAAATTATTAGACAGGAATACCAGTTATATATACATACACAAGTATTTCTGAAAATTTTTCAAAAGTTGTTTTACATCACAGTATTCTAAGTGATGATTATTGGTTAATAAAACTCTAGCCAAAATGCAATCTGTCCATGATAGTATTGATTATGCTGATAGCTATATTAAGAAATTCTAGGTGGTATTTTTGCTTTCTGAATTTTTTATTGTACTTTAAAGTAACTTGAATTAAAAGAATCATTTAGATAAATTGTATCAAGATATCTGTATATTGTTATTTATTCCAGAGTTGTATTTGTCTGACAAACACAAAGCAACCTTCACAATGTGGTGTGGGAGGTCCTTCTGGCTGTGTGTTGCTTTTTTTGGTTAATGAATAAAGAAACTACCTTGGCCTGTGGATAGGACAGAACTTAGGTAGGCAGGGAGACAGAATTGAATTCTGGGAAGAAGAGGCAGAGGGAGTAGCCTGAGATGGAGGTTGGTTAGAATCTTGCCAGTAAGCCACAGACATGTGGTGATACACAGATTAAATGAATATGTAAGAGTTAGCCAATAAGAAGCTAGAGCTAATGGACCAAGCAGTGTTTTATTTAATACAATTTCTGAGTGATTATTTTGGTTCTGGGTAGCCTAGATGAACAAGTGGCTCCTCTCCAACAAATTACCTGGGTCTAAACATGTGTGAGTTGCCCTGTATACTAAGCAATACTCACCCTGATACACCTGTAGTTATGCATATGAAGGGACACATGTTCATAAAATATAAAGGAGTTTGCTGATTGTTTTGAAAGAGATAGGGATATGAAGACTGGGATGTGACTAAGTTTAGAAACTGAGAAGAAACTTGTGACTTCTTAATTTAAAGGCATCGCAGAGGGGTGAGCAGTTTGTTTCACTTGTCTACTGTGATGCTGTTCTCTCTTCTTTCTGTTCTTTCAAGAATGGCTGAAATCATGCTGTAGAAATGGCACTCTTAAGATGATTGATGCTTCTCAGTTCAAGACATGAAGTTAGCAATCGCCCTTAAAGTAACCTCATCTCTCTCAGTCATCCCAGGATGTTTTATTTTATTTTGAAGAATGGAAGTTAAGATATATTGTGTATATATGATTTACAAATCCAAAGAATATAGTCTTATTTTTTCACAAAATATAATATAAAGAACAAAAACCACAACATCAAAGTCTGGCAAGGCAAACCAACAGGCAGAAAAGAACCCAAAGGGAAGGCAAAAGAATCAGAAATACATTCAGAAGTCCCATAAAAATAGGAAAATAAAATCTGTAACATGTATGCAGAGGACCTGTTACACACCTGTATAGGGCCTGTGCTTTCCATTTTTGTTTTTTTTGTTTGTTTGTTTGATTTGTTTTGGTTTTGGTTAGGAGACTTTTAGTTGCTACTTCTATTTTTCTAGGTTTAGTTTAGTTTAGTTTCAATAAGAATTTGACTATCTTATTGATTTTCTCGAGGAACCAATTCTTTGTTTCATTGTTTCTTTGTATTGTTCTCTTTGTTTCTATACTATTGATTTCAGCCTAATGTTTGATTATTTCTTGCTGTCTGCTCCTTTTAGATGTGACTTCTCTTTGTTCTAGAGCTTTTATGTGTACTGTTAAGTTGCTAGTAAGAACTATCTCCAGTTTTGTTATGTAGGCACTTAATGCTATGAACTTGCCTCTTAGAACTGCTTTCATTGTGGCCCATAAGTTTGGATATGGTATACATTCATTTTTATTTAGTTGTTGAAGTCTTTGATTTCTTTATTAATTTCTGTCTTGACCCATTTTTTCATTCAGCACAGAGTAGTTCAGCTTCCGTGGGTTTGTAAGCTTTTCTGCTGTTTCTGTTGTTGATATTCAACTTTAACTTTAATACATGTTGATCTGATAGGATTCAGGATGTTATTTCAGTTGTCTTTTTTCCCTTGAGAGTTGCTTTGTATCTGAGTATGTGGTCAGTTTTAGAGAAAATTCTACGAATTGCAAAGAATAAGTGAAATTCAAGTGGAGTGTTCTGTAAAAGTCTGTTAGGTACATATGGTTTATAATGTCTGTTAACTTCAACATTTCTCAAGTTTAGTTCTTGTCTGGATGATCTGTCTATTGGTGAGAATGAGAAATTACAGTCTCCCAATTTTGGTGTATGAGAGTCAATGTGTGACTTAAGCTGTGGTAGTGTTTCTTTTACAAATTTAGATGTCCTCCTGTTTGGGGCATGGAGTTTAAGAATTAAAATATATTCTTGATGGATTTTTCCTTTGATGAATATTTTGTGTCTTTCCTTATATTTCCTGATTAGTGTTACTTTGAAGTCTATTTTGTCAGATATTAAAATAATTACACCAGCTTGCTTCTTAGGTCCATTTGTTTGAAATATCTTTTCTTTGAGCTAATATCTATTCTTGATGCTGAAGTGTGTTTCTTTGATGCAGTAGAAGAATAGATCATGTATTTTCATATACTTTGTTAGTCTGAGTGTTTTTATCGGGGAATTTAGACCATTGTTATTGAGAGACCAATGACCAATGATTGCTGATTTCTGTTATTTTGTTCTTATTGGTGGTAGTTGTTATATTGGTGGTGATAGGTAGGTAGGTAGATATGTTTCCATTCTTTTGACTTTGCTGGTCTAAAATTGTTTATTTTCTTTGTTTTTATGGTTGTAGTTAGCCTCATTAGGTTGGAGTTTTCCTTCTAGTGCTTACATAACAATTTTAGGTAAGTATTGCTTAAATATTCTTTTATTATGAATTATCTAATTTTAATCCATCTATGGCAATGAAAAGTTCTGTTGGGTATAATAGTCTGATCTGACATTGTAATATGTTAGAGTCTTCAAGACATCTGTCCAGGTTCTTTGACTTTTGGAGTCTTCATTGTGAAGACTGGTATAATTCTAATAGTTTGCCTTTATTTATTATTTAGTTTTTTCCCCTTGCAGTTTTACCATTCTTTCTTATTTCTGTAATTTAGTGTTCTGATTATTACGTGCCAAATGGACTTTCTTTTCTGGTATAAACTATTTGGTATTCTGCATATTTTTCCTTCTTTTATAGTCGTCTCCTTCTTAAGTTAGAGAAATTTTCTTTGTTTAAAGTATTTTCTGAGCCTTTGATCTGGCTTTCTTCTCTGTCCTCTATACCTTTTATTTTTAGATGTAGCCTTTTCACAGTATACCAGATTTTTTTGATGTTTTCTTTCAGGAGGTTTTAGATTTAACAATTCTTTGGCTAGTTATCTATTTCTTCTATCATATCTTCAACGAATGAGAGTCTTTCTCCTTAGCCTTGAACTCTGTTAGTGAAGTTTACCTCTGTAGTTCCTGTTTGAATTCCTAAATTTTTTATTTCCAGAATTCTTCAGTTTGTGTTTTCTTTGTTGATTTTCTTTCCATTTTCAGGTCTTAAATAGTTTTATTTGTTTTCTTCTATTGTTTGTTTGTGTCTTCCTGGATTACTTTAAGTTATTTATTAATTTTCTGTTTAGGTAACTCTATAGTCTCCACACAGACAGCTTTAAGGTTGTTTTTTGTGCTTCTGTTATGGATGAATATTTAGGGCTTGCTGTTGTAAGATTGCTGATTCTTGGTGAAGACATATTTCCCTTGCTGCTATTAATAACATTTCTATGCTGGTGTCTAGGCATCTGTATTTGAGATGATTATAGTGTTAGAGGGTGCCACTTGTTACCTTCCTGGCCACTTTGCCACAGAATAATCATACAAAAACTGTATTAATCGAGTCATTGCTTGATCCATTAGCTCTAGCTTCTTATTGGCTAGCTATTGCATATTAATTTAACCCATTTCTATTAACCTGTGTATCGTCACATAGCCATAGCTGTGGTTTACTGACTAAAGTTCTGGCATATGTCTCCGGAGGGGCTATATGGCTTCTCTCTGACTCTGCCTCATTTCTCCCAATATTCTGTTTATTCCTTTAATCTTTTACTGTCTGTACTCTATTATATTACATTTACTGTCTCTTTCTTCTTCTTCTCTCTCCCAAGCCTATGTACATTTTTAAGCACTGCTGTCTTTTTTAGAGGTCTTTGATGTCTGAATCTGTCTTATTGTGCATGTATAATTTTTTAATGTCCAGGAGCACTTCTTAAAATACTAAGTGCTTCTTAAAAGCTTAAGCAGCACCATTGCTAGGAGAAATATGGTACTTTCTGCTTGCCTTACCCAGTCTAGAATGGTGGAGCTGCTCACCGCCTCCAAGATCCATGTACATCCATCTTTAGGCACACAGCTGGTCTATGTTACCACCAAGCAAGCTGTAGCACATTGCTAAAAAACTCCATTCAAATGTTCAGTCTCCTTAAAAAGCCAGAGGTCAGGCTGGCAGCATGGCTCAGAAATCTGGCATTTCAAAATAGTGCAGCTTTTTTTCCTGCAACCACTCAATCAGGAAAACCTCTCTTAAAGGAGCCACAGCATGCTGTCAGCAAGCAATACCCATTCATGAAAGTAAATGTGGCTTAACTTTTATTTTTAGTGTCTAGAATGCCTTTCCAAGCCCTGTAAGGTTTTTAGTGGATTTAGTGGATTTTAGATGGCCACATTGGGTGCCAATTTGCTGCAGGAGGCTACTTGTTTCCTTCCTGGACACTTAAACCTGAAATAATCACACAGAAACTGTATTAATTAAATCACTACTTAACCCATTAACTATAGCTTCTTATTGACTAACTCTTAAATATTAATTTAATCCATTTCTATTAACCTGTGTACCGCCACATAGCTGTGTCTTACTGACTAAAGTTCCGGTGTCTGTCTCTGGTGGGGCTATGTGGCTTCTCTCCTTACTTCTTCTCTTACTTCTTCTTCTCTTCTACTCTGTGCCTCCTTTCTCCCAGCATTCCATTTAGTTTTCCCCACCTAGCTCTGTTCCACTATAGTTCTGCTATAGGCCCTAAGCAGTTCCTTTATTAATCAATGATTTTCACAGCATACAGAGGGGAATCCCACATCATTATAGTCATAGAAGCTGATTTCTGGGATTGTCTTTGTTGGGTTGATGTTTTTTCCTTGGTTTCTGTTTCTTCTCTGAATTTTCAGAGAATGTGATGTCTGTGTATTACCTTGTAGGCCATTCCTATGGATCTGATTTCCTGGCCTGCTGAGATGGTGTATTCCCAGAAAATGCCTGCTGGTGTTGGAGGCCAGGATAATGGGATGAGGTGGAGAAAGGAAAGTTAGAGGAAATGATCTTTGGTATCCATTAAAAGTGGAGTCAGAGAGGAAAAAGGAGATCACAGCAGATGTTCTGCTGCAAATCTTGGATGAGACTGGAGAACTGGGTCTGGAGAAGCAGGAGGAGAGGTGAAGATCAGACACCCAGGGTTTAAATAAGCCTATTAATATTAACAATGTTTTAAAGTAAAGGTATTTTGAATACAGGAAAGTTTTATTTACAGACATTTACATGAGAGAAAACAATATTGCCCCTGGGTGGGCCTATAAATAAGTCATTGCTTATTGTTCAATGTTCTTAAACTATTTACTAAGGCTAACAAGATATTATTCAGGTGAGTGCATATAGGAATCCCTTACCACCATGGTCTGAACTCTACATTTCTATTCTTCTACCTCCTATCACTTGGCTCCACTTTCCTATGCCTCAGCCAGCTGGGCCACTTGAAATTCTCCAGCTCAGTCGTTTATTCCCCAGATTGCATATACTCTTGTTTTCAACTCCTAGGAAACCAAGAGAGACAGCTCCTAAGTGCATCTATCTTGTTATTGAAGCAACATCTCTAAAACTCTGCCTTTCTTCCCCATCACCATGAATCCAGGATAGATTTTCCTCAGGAATGGACAAAATTATTTCCCTCTCTCATTCTTTGTATCTCTAGATATTATTATTCTCTTTGTTTATCTGCAAATATAAATGGCTATTTGTTTATCTAGATTTAAAACCTAATATTTACTATTTAAAATATATTAGGTCACTAAGTAGATATTTGCCTACCCATCACATTATTCAGATATAAAACTTGAAATAGACCCATTGAGGTGAGCAACCACCTTATTACTCAAAGTAGGTATGCACTGTTTCCTTTAGATGGTGGATCTTTATTTGTAGACTGTTGAGAGCACACATAAGAGTCACCGATTTTTAAGTCAAGTGGCATAAAGTAAATGACAGATGCTTTGAGAAATCTCTCAAATTACACAGTAGACAACATGAGGGAGTCCAGCAGCTCTAAGTGGTAAATGTGAAGATATAATCCTTCTGTGATGACATGCCCAGAAGGGAAACCTCTGTATATCCAGATGATCAATAAAAAGATGTAGTCCTAACTCATCAGGAACAATGACTACCACAAAATTGAACATATTTTTAAATTAATTAACAGGAATTATTTACTCATTGATAGATGGTTTGATTTAATCACGTGAGGCCTATATAGCTTGGTCCTGTGCTTTGGATATTCAAGGCAAGAACTTCAAACAGCTAGTCATATCATATATACAGCCAAGAGCAGAGATGAATGAAAGCACACAGGCTCAGTACGCAGCCAGCTTCTTCTATACACAATCTAGTATCCCAAATTAGACAGTGGTGCAGCCCACTTATGAGTTGTTCTTCCCATATCAGTTAAGATAGTCACGGCAATCCCATGTAGTTCTTTCCACGACCCAGCTTGATCTGACAATCTCTCATTGAGACTTTCTTCTCAGGTAGTTCTAGTTTGTAGTAAGTTTACAATAAAAACTAACAATCACAAAAGGTAGGCTAAAAATCCCAAGAGCAATATATAGTTAAAGCTGATACAGAAGTAGAAGGGATTTGTCTTTAGCATTGAAATGCTTTGCAGAAAGTAAAAGACTAATAACTGCTTGTTCCAGGTTCTGAAGACATTTGTGGTACATCTTGAATTAGATGTAAAGCTTCTCAATATTTGTCATTGACTTTGTAGACATGATCAGAGGAAGAAGCTGATAAATGTAGAGGCCTTGCCATTGGAGGAGTTTTTCAAGGTGGCAACAATAAAGAAGCTGGATGTGTCATTAGTCATCCACAGACCCCCTGGTCCTCCTTGAATGACAAAAGCAGTGTATCTCTGGAATAGAAAGCTTTGGGAGGCATTCTACAAATGAAACCATCTTACTTAGAATCAGGGCAGAGTAAAAATGTACCAGATTCTTGGTAGCTTATATTTGATAATTTCAGTAAATTGATACTGAGTGTTTAAAAGTGGATATTTCTGAGAATGGATTTTGGTTGTAAGAAAAACTGCTTTGCTGAACACAGTTTTTTATTATTAGCATGTTAAAGTTAATATTCACATAAACAAAATTATATGCACAGCAAGAAAAAAAGATGTTGGATCTGGTTTCAACACTTTGTGATATGGTATACCTTAAAACCTATTTAAATTATGCTCACTTTAACCATGCAGAGGTCCTTCTAAAAGACTGACCTCTTTCTTGTTTTGTCTCCTATAAATGAAGCTAAGGTGGGTGGCAATATTTATTTCAGTTTATAGATGGAAATGCTAGACCTAAAGCTTGGAATGTTTAAATCGCTTCATAAAGAAAGTAAATGTGAAGGGCAATAAGGTAGAAACATAATGTATCTGTGTGAATTATCCCATTGAAGTGTTTCTAAGCCATTGGTCAAATGACTTTGTACTTCCTGATTCATTCACCTGCATCCTCTGCTGTACTCCAATTTCTTTGAATGTATGAACTTCCTACTGTGCTCTAAGACTCCAGCTTAACTAGTCAGAGAGATGAACAGAAAGTCAATAGATACAGTAAATATTGGTAAATAGATGAAGAGCTAACATTGCTAGTTCTACTTTACTTAAATGAAAGTCTTTATTTAGGAAAGAAAATTAGGTTTCCAAATGATACTTTGTCACATTGTGGTAGAACTGGAGATAAAACCTAGATACATTTTTATTATAAATGCATGTTTGATCTCACAGAAACATAACATTTTATCATATTATCTTATATAACTTAAATAAGAGATTATGTTTTCAAATAACAACATACAAAGAATATATTTTAAGTTGATGGCATTGAACTGACAGCATCATCTATTTTCATTTTTATAGAAATTAGTATTTCCTTTGTATTCCTCTGTAGAAACTTCAAAATGTTTTGTTTTCATTGGTTAATCAAGAAGAAACTGTCATTCACTTTTTAGTTGACCAGTAGTAATATCTAAATATCTAAAGTTAATTACTTAAAGAAAGTATGTGTGAAAATACATAATCTGTCTATAGATACAGGGCAGGGATGTAAATAGACAAGGTGATGAACCTGAGTGCATTGCTGTGAAAGTATATGGGAAAGACAGGGAGAAGATGTTGTCCTTTCTCTCTCTCTCTCTCTCTCTCTCTCTCTCTCTGTCTCTCTCTCTGTCTCTCTCTCTCTCTGTCTCTCTCTCTCTCTCTTGATTTTTATTGAACTTTACATTTTTCTCTGCTCCCCTCCCTGCCTTTCCCCTCCCCTTTGACCCTCTCCCAGGGTTCCCATGCTCCCAATTTACTCAGGAGATCTTGTTTTCTTCTACTTCCCATGTAGATTAGATCTATGGATGTCTCTCTTAGAATCATCTTTGTTGTCTAGGTTCTCTGGGATTGTGAATTGTAGGCTGGTTTTCTTTTCTTTATGTTTAAAAACCACTTATGAGTAAGTACATGTGATATTTGTATTTTTGGGTCTGGGATGTTTTCTTTTCTTTAAATGATAATGCAATAGAGATTGTAAACTACACTGAAAAACTACCAGGCAATGACAAATTGGCAAGAAACAAGGAAATTAGCAGTTGAAGGAGCCAAGAAATGAATCTTTTTCAAAGAACTAAAACAAAAGATATCATTTGCAGGGAAGCAAATAGGAAACAGTATTCCATGAGTATGACTTGAGAACATGTTGCTTCACTGTAAGGTACATCCGTGTCATATGATGATCTACACTTTTATGCTATTAAATGACCCACACATCCATATCATATAATGATCTACTTGACCATATCATACAACGATAAAAATATCCACTTGTCTACACCGTGGGATGATCCACATGTACATACATATGCACACATGGACATAATCAACTACACATAGGTGTGCACAATATACATGCCCAAATATATAGATATATACCCACACAAGAGCTTTTATTTATAGTTTTTGATTTGGATATTAAGTGTATTGTTGCATATGTCTGAGGGAGACACCATCAAGATAAAATCCTTATCTCTAAGGGGATAAATATTTATTCTAGAGCCAAATTTGAGTGTTTATGTCTGGGAAACATGGAACTAGACTGCTGCAGATGCCTTGTTCCCATATAGAACGATTTTTTTCCATGAAGTTTTCATTAGCAAAATTAAAAAAAATCATAAACCAGTTTAAATCTACCTTGGTGAAAGCATCAGAGAGTCAGTTGCAGCAGACTGGGCGATGCTTCCCTCCAGGTGTTAGATGTCATCTGCTAATGTTCTTAGCACTGGGTTAGTGGAAGCTAATGGTCTGTTCTGTTAGTGGATTCCAAAAGGATTTTTTCTATTAGTTACAGGATGCTAGCTCTGTGTACATAGGGTTCTAAACCCAGCCCAAGAAAAAATAAAATGTTAGCTCAAGATACATTGCGAACTTGCCTCATTTGAACCTCTCCATATCTTTTTAACTCTAACAGTCAATCAGTCTTTGCAAAGCTTCTTTGCAGGAGCTAGTGTTCATACTACAAGGTCAGTTTCAGGTCATCTCACTAAGAATCAAGGATCTAAAGCCGGTTGTAGCAATATAAAGGTATTTTCTTTTGCATGAGATAGACATATGCTAATGAAGAATCCTTTCTCCATCTGAGAATGAAAACACATACTTGGCCTGTGTGTCTGCCACATCTCATTGCCTTATTTTACCAAGCAGCTGCAGAAGTGTATCCCAAGATAACACTGCTCACTATGTGTTAAGGAAAACTACTAAGGAGTGGGGGCTCAGAACTGGTGATCACCTCTCATTATGGCCGAAGAATGCTGAGGCTAATCATCTAGATACTCTTCTGGATGTGAGGAAATGCTGCTACTGAGTTTGTTGGAGAAATATGGCAATTAACATCAAATGATCTGAGTGGGGGTGGGTAGATAGGGGTGGGTAGAAGGCTGTGTGTGTAAGATGGGGGAGGGAGGAGAAGGAGTGAGAAATCTTACAAATAATTTTGTAGTTGAGGCTGGCTGCTGATCTCCCATCTCGAATGGGTTGCTACTAAGTCACTTCACCTGTCTTTGATCCCATCTGCAGCAAAAAACCAACAAGTCAACAGAGTATGGAAAAGTCACTGTGCACATCTTCATGAGCACATTTGCAACCTGTCACAGACTACTGCCATTGCAACAGCCTAGACACGAAACCACATCCTTTGCAAGGGGAGGTTGAGTAGCATCATTCTAGCTGTAATCCTATTACTTTGTAAAAAAGGGAGCCAACTATTTTTGGACATGTTTCTTATCAAATTTAAGAGTCACATTATAAGACTTTTAAACAGAAAGAAGAAAAGAAAGGTAATTTTAAACATTAGATGCAATTTTTTTCATATTAGAATGGAAGAAGAATATGTAATAAGAACTGAAAAAAATGACCACATTCTGAGGTGCTCTAAGCTGATCTTTTTTATGTTTCCTGTAGAATGGGGAGATCATTAATTTGGATTGATTAGTTGATTTATTGATTAATTGTGCTGGTGCTTAAATCTAAGACCACAGAGACTGTTCAAGCTCTGCACCACTGATCTAGATTCAATTCCTGCTTTTTTCTTAAAATGTCACATTTATTTAATGGTGAGTTTAGGTGCTATGCACATGCTTTACATGTGTAGGTTAACATTATAGTGTCTAAAACCAGGAACTAAAGCAAAGATGTTTCCCAGCAAAAAATTAATAATGGCCGGGCCAAGGATGGAGGTGGGGGTGCAACACGTGGTCTCTTAGGGAAGGGAAAGTAGAGAAGATTTTTTGGTTGGACATGGTGGCTGATAGGTGTAGAAACCTGAGGAGTTGTGTTTAGACATGAGTAGATGGGGAGAGTGCTAAGAGAGATGACTGGAAAGATTCAATAGAAGCCTGATGTCAGGGAAACAAGGATGGCCACAACCAGGACTCTAGATAGCAATGAATGCATACCCTGAACTTGCCATCCCCTGTATTCAGATTGATGCCTACGCGGTTGTCAGGGGGAGAGCCTGCATCCATGACTGACAGAAGTAGATTCAGATGGCCATGCCAAGCATTAGATCAACTTCTAGGGGTCCTGCTAAGGAAAGCAGGGAGAGAATGTAGGCACCATGGGGTTCAGGTACATCAGAAGAAAATCCACAGATAAGGCTAGCCTGGCTCATGGGAACTTACAGTCTAAACCAACAACCAGGCAACTTGCATGGAACCAACTTAGGCCCTTTACATTTATGTGACAGTTGTATAGCTTAGTCTATTTGTGGAACTCCTGGCAATGGGAGCACTGCTGTCCTGTGCTTGTCTGGCTCTTGGGAACCTATTCCTCATACTGGATTGCCTTGCTTGTGTGAATAAAAGCAGAGGGACTTGGTATTTATGGTAGTTTGATGTGTCATATTTTACTGATGCCCATAGGAGGCCTGATATGCACGAGGAGTGGGTTGAAGAGAAATGTGAAGGAGTGGAGGGGAGGAGAAAGGGGAGACTGCATTCATTATGTAAAATTAATTAATTAATTAAAAAATAATGTCCAGATCATATTTTCCATTTTCCATAGTACAAAAATGAAAAAAACAACTCAAGCTAACGGCATAGTAGTCTTTTTACACCAAATGAGCAAGTGATTAAATGTGGAATTTTGCAGTTGTTTTTGTAGGTTTATGGTCAGACAGTTAACATACCATGAAACATCGAATGGTCAGTCAACTCTCAGAACAAGAGAAGTAATTTATGGTGTATCATTCCCAAGACAATTGAGGAAGAATCAGCAAAACTGTTGACCTCCAGTTAAGAACATGATCAAAATCTAACATTGTTTAACTTAGAAGAAAACGAAGTCAGCTGTCCCTCAACATTAGCAAACACTTGTAGGAATTGGTCCTCTCCTTCCATATGGGTCTGAGGATTGATCCCTGACCATCAGGCTTGGATAAAGCATGCTCGCTCTAAGTCATCTCATTGGACCTCTCTTTGGGCTTTTGCTTTCTAAGATGAGCATGACTGAGAGTGAACATTGAAATACTAATGAAGCAGTAAGCATTAGCTTGGGTCATAAGATTCGCCAAAGTCACATGCAGTCAAGTCCTATGGAAGGAAGGATGAGGGCCTCAGTTGCACTTCAATGGCTAAAACAATGCTTCAGATATCAACTTTTTGAGACAAAGTCTTAGCCTTATAGTTATAGTCGTATAGTGACCATCTTCAGTCCTGAGTACTGAACTGTGTGTGTTATTCAACTGCCCAATAAAGATCATGCATGTTTATCCACAAGGCAAAGAGCTGTGAGGCTCTTTCATTGTGATTAAAACTATTAATGTGTAGGTAACATCTTTGCTGGACTAATAAGCAGAACATTTTTAATGAATCACTGTGTTTCTACCAAGATCTGGTTATTTTTCTTTATATTTTGGTAGCCTGTGACTTATGAACACACAAATATATTGGTATATTTTGAATGCTATGTTTGCTTTGTCTAAAACAATTCTGAAAAACTCTAGAAACTATATTTTTATATAGACAGGTAGCTATTCTTCCATTCTTTCTAGAAATAGTATATAACACAGGGATAAACTGGCTCAGAAATAGCACGTGACTTTCTCAAGGATAGGTAATCAAAGTTTGACCTCAACTCAGACTCAAGAACCCAAAGGAGAGTAAAGTGATATATTGGGATTCCTTACAACAGAATTGAAAACTAGGGCCATTATCAGACCTCTGGCTTTGTGTCTTCCTCTCTGAGAGTCCTGTATGATGCTCAGTCTACATGAGATGAGGGAATTCTGCATTTCAGAGTTCTGCCTACTGTTTCAGTGCAGAAGTGATGGTGGGCTCAATAATTTGGTTCAAGATGGAGTTTATTTTGTTAGGGTTTGAAGAGAAACCTTCAATGCAAGATAGGAATAGTTAAAAGTATCCTGCAACTCAAAACTCCATCTGGAGTTAGGAAAACTATTTTCGCTCACCCTGACTGGCATTACAACCTGGTTCCCAAGAGTCTGCTGACTTTTGAATGCTGGTCTTCTCTGCCCCTGCTATTCCTGTCAATTCTCACATGCAACTATTTGGACTCCAGATTTTCCCTGTCCTGTGACTACCTGCCCTGGAGTCATCTTCTTGTGCGGTTCCTAAATACCCAGAGATACCAACTTGCCTTGACACTAGGCAGGCAACTCAGACAAAGAAGGAACATTTAATGAAAAATATAAATCATTTTGCTTCTCAAGTTGCCTTTTTACATCAATGGGCTAGATTAAGATGCAACTAGAATTTTGGATTCCGACTCTAGGGTGGTTGGTTGGCATTGTTCATAATTTACAGCAATTGGGTGAGTGTGGCTTAGAAAAACTGATCTTTGTGTTGGCCCTGTGTACAGCGCCTAAAAATAGATTGAGTTATGGAAACCACAAGCTCCCACAGCTGTAGCATAATACTAAAATATGAACAGCTTCCACTGATGACACTCACAAACACACTCATTTAATCAAGTAGTTTCATAATTTCAAACATTAAAATTTAACTGTTTTATTTTTAATATAATACTTTGTACTTTTATTAAATCATACTTGAATTTTCTTCAAGAGTCAAATGTATTGACTGTATTGTAAATATTCTTGCGAATTTATAAGTCTAGTTTGAACACTTCTACCTCTATGCTATGAAGGTGAAAATGGGGTATCTTGAGAAATACAGAAATAGAACCATACACATGTGCATGCCACTGTGTACAGCAGAGCTACAACTGAGATGTTTTCAGGAAATGATGTTCTCAAAAATAGCCCTGGATCAATTGGATATCCATTTAGAAAATACGAATCTTGTCTCACTTTTCAGACTGTATAAAGTAATAGCAGAAAAGCTGTAAGCAAATTGCAAGACTTGAAAGGACAGAAAGACACTAGAGTGGTGTATCTTACTGATCTGTGAGTGGACATAATCTCACAAATAGAATGCAGTTCATGCAAGCAGAACAGGAGGAGGAGAGGTGACTTCCACTGAACAGATGTCCTGACTGGCATCTTGTAGGAAAGGGTGTACAGATGTAGTTAGAGTGCTCAGCATCACTTTACCACCAGAAAAATCTTTAAAAACATCATTGGAAAGAAGGGGAAAAATTGTAATGAATTTAGGTAATATGTAGAGTAACTTAAATGATCTTATACTCCAGGGACAGCTATTAATAAGTCTGTTCTTTCTATTAAATTCCTTAGCAGTCGCTATAAAAGTAGATGCATACTTGGTGGCCTAGAAAGGTGGACTTAAAAATCAATGCTCATCCTACGTATTTACAAGTAAAACATGTCTGTGTTTGATTATTTAAAATATATAGTGTTTGTGTGTGTGTATATATATATGTGTGTATATATATATATACACATATACATATATATTGTGGTGTTACACAAATTGGTAGAAATGGGTTGAAATGGTAGCAATGGGCGGATGTCAGGTAGGCGGGGAAGACAGAACAGAATTCTGGGAAGAAGGGCAGAGTGGCAGCTGCCATGAAACTCCTGCCTGAGACTGACACTGGTTAGAATCTCTCCTGGTAAACCACAACCTCGTAGTGTTACACAGATTGGTAGAAATGGGTTGAATTAAGATGTAAGAGTTGGCTAATGGAAAATTAGAGCTAATGGGCAGTAATTTAATTAATACAATTTTTGTGTGGTTATTTCTGGGGTTAAGCTAGCCAGGCAACCAGGACGAAAAGCAGGCCCTCACTCACTCCATATATATACGTATATACACACATATGCATGCAGTATGTATATAACTAACACTAATACCCAACTTTCCTGAATTCAAAAGATCCCATATTGCATACAATTAGATTAAAATATGGACATATGCATAATAAGGCAATGGAACACAATAAAGCAATAAAAAATACTTGGTTTCCTAGTAAAGGCCTCTATAACCAAAAGCAAAACTATACTTTTTATTTTGCATTGTGCTTGTAACTGATCCAAACATGATTAGTGTATGGTAATAAGGTCACTGGTTACTTTGGGGAAGGTAACAATCAGTGTGGCTAATAAAGAATTATTCTGGCTCTAGTTGTGACTCTGACCATGGGGTTTATAGGGACAGCCGGCCTTGGAAAATTCATCCAATTATTTTCTTAGTGTTATTTCATTTTAAGTATATATGCCATATATATTCTTAAACTATATTTTTAAAAATTGTATATTTTATGTGTGGCAAATCTATAATAACAATTCTAAATACTAATTTTATCATTCTAAAACTTATTTTAACACCATAAAAGCTCATAGAAATCAATGGAATTTCCTTCCCACTGTGATTGAAGGAGACAAAGGCATCAAGAATGAAATGTAGCCTTGACTTATATATGTATATATATATACATAGATACATATATATACATATATATACATATATACATATATACATATATATATATGTGTATATATATGTATCTATGTATATATATATGTATATGTTTTCCAAATGCAGGTCATCTGCCATCTTCACAGAATAGCTGAATTGGGCACATATTGTTAGAGGACAGACCACTGCCTATACAGTGACCCCAATAAGGGTAACAGTGAATGCACAGGAAGCCACAGAAATAGCCCTGTCAATAAAGTAATGATGTAATGCATACTGGTTATTATTGGTGTTTTATTGGCATGACAAGACTAAATGGTGTGTTCCAGGTCTGTAAAGTAGAAACAGAAGTGACAGCGAGCAATTTAGGCAACTCGTAGATCCTGTTTCTCGGTTTGGAAGCCTGTAAGTAAAGCGACAATGATGGCGAACACTTATTATGCTGCCCACAATGCAGGGAATTTGACTCCTCTTTCTACATTGCCAGCCCCTCTTCTGTATGGCCATTAAGACATTCTTAGCAGGGTCTGCTGTGATGGCAAGCACAGTCAACATGTCACTGGGATATAGTGAAAGATTTGTGTCTCAAACATGTTCTGTGTTCACAGTGGTCTCTGCCATGTGGGTGCTGAGAACTGAACGTAGGTCCTTGGGAAGGGAAGCCAGTGTGCTTGACTGTTAACCCACCTCTCCATCCCCATTAAAGTATTTTTTTATTGAAGCTCAGCATCTAATTTGGGTTTAAACATCACTGAAAAGGTGATTAATTTATAGAGAATCCAAGCCAGTAGTCTCATCCATGATACACAGAAGTCTTTTGATACGGCAGAGCTGCACAGCAAAGGAGCAGTCATGTACAAGCTCAGTCTGATAGAAATGAATAGTTTATGAGAGAAACAGAATTTCAATGATGTGTAGTAGGCAATTTTAGTATTTATTTTGAATAACGTTACTTCATTGTGCATATAAGGATTTACTAGCATAACATCATAAGAAAGTGAAAACCTGTAGAGATTAGCTTTCTTTGAGCAGAATAAAAAACTATGGACCTCTGTGGCAGTATTTAATATGTTGGAACAGTGAAAGGAATCATTTCAGTTGGAAAGTTCTGGGGTAACTGGATTCTGAGAATGTCAGCGGAAAAACACCTGTGTGCTGCTGTCCCACAGTGAGACTACACTAGGATGGTCACTTGAACTCTTAGTACTTGGCCTCTAAAGGAATAGTAATCACTTTCAAAAGAGGTCTTCTTTACTATGTTAAGATATTTAACTGTTTTTCTAAATATAAAGATAAAGTGAACAGTTTAGTATCTGCAGTGAAGCAAGCAGAGAAATGTATTTCATCTACACAAAAGGAGCAAAGAGCAACAGGAAAGAAAGTGAGGCAAGGCCATAAACCCTCCAAAACCCATTCTCAGTGACATACTTCTTCCAATAAGACTCTGCCTCCCAAAGCTTCTGCAGTCTCCCCAAACAATGCCACCATCTTGAAATTATTATTTAAATTATTTCAAACATATGAGCCTTAGGGGATATTTCTTATTCAATGCAAAGTTTCTACATATGGCAAGCCATTAGGATACAGGGCTTCTAGGATCCTTCCCTTCACAGTATGTTGAAGTTGATGGAGGATGCCATGATGTGTATGAGTCTCCATGACTGCAGTGGTCAACTGACACAAAACAGAAATAAGCATCAGTATGGGTCCACATCACTTAATCTGGTGTTTTCATCCCCTAATCATTCTGTTGTGAGTCCTCTTGTACTTATATGTTGCTATCTCCCACGGAGTCTATTGCTCTTTATTTTTCATTTTTTATAAATCTATACCTTTTATAGTAAGAGAGAGAGACAAATGCTGATGTGATGAGCAAGGTCAGATGACAGGAACTTTTATTCCTGACACCAATTGTTAGGATTATCTGTCCCTCCAGCCTCCTGATCAATTTCCCCTCTATATATTGTCCCCACACCCTCTGGCCCACGTGTGCTGTGACTTGGTGCTGTTCTTAAAGGACTGACTCACAAGCAATGGAAACAATCAGAGTACCTTTAGATCATCAGCTAGAGCTGGTTTTGTTACATGTCCCTCCACCCACACTGTACCACATCAATTAGTTTTTAAAGAAATGCCTAAGTTAGTAATCATTTATATGCAGAGCACATGCTTTTGTGCACACCACTATACTTTAACGTACTTTTTAACAAGTAATTCAATACATTTTTTAAATGATTTCCCACCTGACATGAAGGCTAATAAAGTAATCTACTAATTTATACTATATCAAACTTACCTGTCATTTCTTTTTATTTAGAACTGTAGACATTCTAATGACATTGCTCTACAGAAAATCAAACTCAGGGGGGTAAATACATTTAATTCCTTTGCTTTTCAGCTCACACATATAGCAAGTTAGTGGGAGGGAAAAGAAATACTTTTGGAAGTCTGAAAATAAGAAAATACCATATCCAGTTATTTCTCTATTGCTTGACTTTAATTGTACTATATAAAGCATGAAGACAACAGGTAAATTATCTCAGGATATAATTACCTGTGGTCTGTGTCATCAGAGAATTCAATTGTATCTTCATTTTGGTGCAATAGATTAGGATCAACCCTTTGTAAAGGTCTGTTAAGGGCTCATTACATAGGATCCCTATACCACGAAGCACAATGAATGCTATATCAGATGTCAACACATAAGTACATAAAAATTTTGAGGAGAAAGATTATTTTCAGTTAATTTTCTATGGATTCGGGAATGTTTCTCCTGGATCAGATTGCTACGTTTGTATTGCCATGAATGTAAATATGAAAGGACTACTTAAAGGGTTTAGTTTTGGCTCCTGGGTTTGAAAGTTTAGTTCATCATAATTTGGAAGGTATAAGAGAGCAGAGTTTTCACAATCAGCCAGAAAGTATTCAGAGTGAGATTGGT